>NC_052337.1:45706140-46006140 GCF_016432855.1 Salvelinus namaycush
TGTAAATGATTAATAATGTACTACTAATGTACTATAAACCAGTTATAAAGGAGGTGTTGTCAAGGCATTTGTTAATGGTTGATTAATGGTTTGACTCACCATTTATATACATTTTTAAATGTATTTATAAATGTCACGAATGGTGTATTTATTAATGAGTGCATTTATGAATGTGAGTACATGCACTTACTAATACCTCAGTGCCTCACTAATAGCCCCTAATCTAAAGTGTTCACTATATATACTTTATAAATGTTTATAAATGACTTGTTACTCCCCAAAGGCTAGCACACATCAGTAGACAGTACCTCTCCACCAATGGCTAAAAATAATCTAAATAACGCATTGGTAAAATAAGAAGTACACAACACAAGGAGGTATAAGACATAACAAAAAAATGTGATTCCATTAAAATGTGACATCTAACGTTGGGGTGAGTTGCTGCCGGAAGTGTTGTGGAATAACCTAGCATGCTGATGAAAAAGGCAGTTAATTAAAAACTAGCAGTATTTCAATCTTCTCGATTTCGAGGCTTGGATAATGGGATAATTTGTGGAAGTCCGGATCTACCCCTTAGTGAGTGTTAATTGACCCCTCTCCCTCTTTACTTCAGCCCACCGACCAGCAGGGCATTCATGACACGGGTAGGGGTGCAGCTCTGCACCATGTGACCCAGGGCAAAGTTGGCGCCCTGCCGGATGAAGGTGTTGGCCTCGCTGGCTTTGTGCAGCAGCACGCGTGCCGTCCCCTCCACCTCACTGTCCATGGCCCTCTGGAGGTGAACGTACATGTCACCCAGTGTGGCCATGGCAGCACAGGACACTGCAGAGCGCAGGTTCTTCACCTGAATCATAATAACACGCACAGGACCAGCTATTAATGTTGAGCAGTACAACCTGTTACGTTCCCCAGTTTCTGTGTTCTGTTTTGTATTTGAGTGTGTGTTTCAGGAGATGGCTTCCTGAAGTACTCCCCAACCAGCTGATTGGTCAACCCCAGGCTAATTGGTGATTGGAGCTGACCCCGCCCCCTCGTCAAGAAGCAGCTGACTCTAATTAACATTGCCACCTGAAGATATAAAAACCAGTGTTCTGTTCAGTAGAGAGGAGATTGGAGAGAGAGGAGAGATGAGAGTAGAGATTTGGAGATAAAAGATAGAATTGAATATTTTGGAGAGATCAAGAGAAATTAGAGATTGAGGGAGGGGAGAGGGGAGAGATGAGAGTAGAGATTTGGAGATAAAAGATAGAATTGAATATTTTGGAGAGATCAAGAGAAATTAGAGATTGAGGGAGGGGAGAGGAGAGAGATGAGATAAGGAGTAGAGATTTGGAGATTGAGAGAGAGAAAATTTAGATTGTGATATAGTGTGGGTTGTGTATCAGAAAGTGTGGCATGTACTGTTGTTGTTGGTAGCAGTTTTTCTATGTCCTGTGTTTGTGAGTGTTTGTGAAATCAGTAATATTTACTCTGTTTCATTTGTTCCCAGGGGGGAAGGAGAAGGCACCTAGGGAGTGCTTAGGCAAGAGGCCCGAGGGCATACATATACCCGTAGTATATTTACTGTCTAGGCACACTAGGTAAGACCTGGGCGGACCACCCCCTGTATTTTGGTTAGGGCACCAGACGGTGCTAAGTTAGGTAAGTTAAGTGGGTAGGCAGGTTAGATAGGAGAGGGGGAACTTTGATATTTACTTTCTTTGCTTTGGTTCCGTCCAGCCCCTTTTCCCCATATTACCGTGTAAGAAAATAAATCCAAGTAAACGGTAAAATCTGCTTTTGTGTCATCCTTGCTCGCACCTACAGTCCATACCTCTTGCACTTCAGAGAGTTGAGTTATAGCAGGGAGTTGCGTTCCCTCTTCGCAGAGGCGTGCGTAACATAATGGGGGCTCATCCGGGATTCCATTAAACCCACCGGACCCTGCTGCACTGAGCTCTCTGTGGTTAGTGATTGAGGTGTGATGGTAGGTTGTGAGTTTGGATGACTTGTTTAGTTTGTGTTTTCAGTAGATTGTTGTGTACAAGATGGCTGCCTCAGCCATCTCCAAGTTCATTGAAGCGCCCTCTATTGATTGTTTGGTGAGGTTTCGAAAAGTAGACCTTATAACTATAGCTGACCATTATGGATTTGTTATCCCTGAGAAAGCCCTAAAGGCTGAGCTTTTGGTGCTAGTCAGGGAGGGTTTAGTGAGAGAAAGAATTCTCTCATTGCAAGGAGAGGAGACGTGTAGACCTTCCGATGTCAAGTCGGAGGACAGGGCGGAGGAAGGGGTTGCTCGTACCCCCTTTACATTGCCTCGATTCGATCCTTTATCTTCTGCTTCAGGTCGTTCAGACGGGACCGCTAGGCTAAAGGTGAGGCTGGCCCGGTTAGAAATGGAGCAAAAAAGATAAAGAGAGACAAATGCATTTTGATCTTGAAATTAGGAAAATAGAAGCCGACAAGGAGGTGAGGATCCGACAACTGGAGCTGGATGCTGGCTCCGGTACGACTCCAAAAGCTGCTCAGCATCAAGCCCACTTTGATGTAAGTAAAAATATAGCTTTAGTCCCTCCATTCCGAGAGTCGGAAGTTGATTCCTATTTCTCTGCGTTTGAGCGTGTGGCCGCTGCGCTACATTGGCCACTCGAGGTTTGGCCTCTCCTGTTACAATGTAAATTGTCTGGGAAAGCCCAGGAAGTAGTAGCTGCTCTCTCCCTGGAAGACAGTTTACACTATGATACAGTTAAAACTACTGTGTTGCGGGCTTATGAGTTGGTGCCTGAAGCTTATAGACAGCGCTTCAGGAACCACAAGAAACCCTCTCAGCGTACTTTTGTTGAGTTTGCTAGGGACAAAGAGTCTCTGTTTCATCGATGGTGTTCAGCCAGCAAAGCTAACACCTTTGCTGATATTCGGGAGTTGATGCTGTTGGAGGATTTTAAAAGCAACCTCCCTGATAGAATTGTAGTTCATTTAAATGAACAGAAAGTGGTGACATTGGCCCAGGCAGCAGTGTTGGCAGATGAGTATGCTTTGACACACAAGACTGTCTTTGGTGCACCTCGTTTTGAAGGTAGACTGATTACGTCATCAGTGCCTCGTTCAGGTCGCTTTTCCTCTGACAAGCCTTTTCATGAGATCCGTGAATGTTTTTACTGTCACCAAAAGGGTCACGTGATTGCGGACTGCCCAGTTTTGAAAAATAAACCGAAACAGTCCCAGTCACCGTCCCCAAAAAGGAAAAGTTTGGGTTTAGTCAAGTCTTTGGCTCGTCCGTTGGTCCGAGGTATTGATTCAGCATTTGAGAAACCGGATCCTGTTTATGCTCCGTTTATCTCTACCGGTTGTGTTTCCTTAACTGGAGAACAAGCTGATCAAAAGCCAATTAAAATCTTACGAGACACCGGGGCGGCGCAGTCAGTTATCATTACTGATGCTTTACCCTGGTCTCCTGAAACGTATTGTGGCTCACATGTTATATTACAGGGGATAGAGACAAAAACAGTACCTGTACCATTACACTGGGTCCACTTAGTGTCAGACTTGGTATCAGGACGTTTCCGTGTTGGTGTAGTGTCTACACTGCCAGTAAAAGGAGTCACATTGCTATTAGGGAATGATATTGCTGGTGGTAACGTTACTCCTGTGTTAGAGGTAGTAGACAACCCAGAAATCAAAATTGCAGATGAGAAATTGGTTCAAGCATTTCCACATGTTTTTCCTGCTTGTGTCTTACCGAGGGCATACATATACCCGTAGTATATTTACTGTCTAGGCACACTAGGTAAGACCTGGGCGGACCACCCCCTGTATTTTGGTTAGGGCACCAGACGGTGCTAAGTTAGGTAAGTTAAGTGGGTAGGCAGGTTAGATAGGAGAGGGGGAACTTTGATATTTACTTTCTTTGCTTTGGTTCCGTCCAGCCCCTTTTCCCCATATTACCGTGTAAGAAAATAAATTCTAGTAAACGGTAAATTCTGCTTTTGTGTCATCCTTACTCGCACCTACAGTCCATACCTCTTGCACTTCAGAGAGTTGAGTTGTAGCAGGGAGTTGCGTTCCCTCTTCTCAGAGGCGTGCGTAACATAATGGGGGCTCATCCGAATCCACCACATCTCCAAGCTTGCGAGATTGTGTCTTAACGAGGGCACAATCTCGCAAGCTTGGAGATGTGGTGGATTTGGCTAGTTCCATTTTTGAGAATGTTGAAGTAGAAGACAATGCACCGAGTATTCCTTCTGCAAGTCCGACAGTTTTTACTCCTGTAAAAACTAAGGAAGGGGACTGCGAAATCGCACCCCAATTACATGACATTCTTTTGTCTGTCACCCCTGAGAAGGTGATTGAATGTCAAAAAGGAGACACCAGTCTTCGTAAGTGTTTTGCTTCGGTAATTTCCATTGAGGAAGCTAAAACTAGAGAGACTGCCTACTTTATGGAAGCAGGAGTTTTGATGCGTAAATGGGCAGCTCATGACACTGTTAATGACTGGAGTGAAGTGTGTCAAGTGGTTGTTCCTACACCGTTCCGACAGCAGGTGCTGTCACTCGCCCATGACCAGGCGTGGTCTGGACATTTGGGGATCACAAAGACTTATAACCGGGTCCTTCGTCATTTTTTTTGGCCAGGTTTGAAGTCTGACGTGGTCCAATTTTGTAAAACATGTCACGTATGTCAACTCACTGGGAAAGCGAATCAAACAGTTCCTAGAGCACCGCTCTACCCGATTCCTGTGGTGGGGGAACCGTTTGAAAGAGTGATAGTTGATTGTGTAGGTCCGTTGCCGAAAACCAGGTCAGGTAACCAGTTCTTACTAACAATAATGTGCAGTGCTACTCGATACCCAGAGGCTATTCCTCTCCGTACTATTACGGCTAAGACTGTGGTGAAGGCACTGGTGAAGTTCTTCTCTACGTTTGGACTCCCTAAAGTAATCCAAACAGATCAGGGATCCAACTTTATGTCCAAAATGTTTTCAAATGTGTTAAAGACATTGTGTATTTCCCATCAGGTCTCAAGTCCGTATCATCCAGAGAGTCAAGGGGCTCTCGAACGCTGGCATCAGACGCTGAAGGCAATGCTACGCAAGTATTGTATGGATACCAGTACCGATTGGGATGAGGGGGTGCCCTTTGTCCTATTTGCTATTAGGGAAACGATACAAGAGTCCTTAGGGTTTAGCCCTGCTGACCTTGTGTTTGGACATACCCCAAGGGGTCCGCTGAAAGTGTTGAAGGAGCATATCTTATCTCCTACACCCAGTAGCGCCCCTAAAAATGTGTTGGATTATGTCAGTAAGATGCGGGAGAGACTGCACGCCGCATGTGCGTTGGCCCAAAAGTCTCTTTCCTCTTCGCAAAAACGCATGAAGGTGCATTATGACAAAAAGGCTGTTGGCCGTTCTTTTGCACCAGGGGATCAAGTTTTAGTTTTGTTGCCAATTCCTGGCTCATCTCTGTCAGCACGTTTTTCTGGACCATATCTGGTGGAAAAGAAACTCAGTGACACAAACTATGTGATAAAGACCCCAGATCGAAGGCGTTCTTCCCGTGTGTGTCATGTTAACATGCTAAAAGAATATTATGTACGTGACTCTCCAGACAGCTCCTCAAGTAAGCCGGTCCAGCCCGCCGTCTCCAGTGTGGCTGCGGTGGTGCTGAAGCCTGGCTGGGACCTAGAGGAGGATAAGGAGGATGGGTTGGAGTTACGCCATACGTTACAGCAGTGTGAACGCCTATGTAATTCAGAGATGCTGAAGAAGTTACCCTCTCAAATGGAACATTTGGATAGCGATCAAACTAAGGACCTTATCTTATTGATAAACAGTTTTCTCAGTGTGTTTCAGGACGTTCCAAGTCGCACGTCCATCTTGGAACATGACGTGGATGTGGGCAATGCTGCTCCTATACGTCAGCATCCGTACCGGGTTAATGCAAAGAAAAGGGAGGTAATGAAAAGTGAGGTAGCTTATTTATTACAGAATGACATGGCAAAACCCAGTAACAGCTCCTGGAGTTCCCCATGTATTCTTGTTCCTAAGCCTGACGGTACGTCCCGCTTATGCACGGACTATCGTCGTGTAAATGCAGTTACAAAGTCTGATTCTTTTCCTCTACCTCGATTAGATGACTGCATTGATAGAATTGGCTCTGCTGCTTACGTTAGTAAGTTAGATTTGTTAAAAGGTTATTGGCAGGTGCCTCTGACCTCTAGAGCTTCTGACATATCGGCTTTTGTTACGCCTGATAACTTTGTACAATACACTGTGATGCCCTTTGGCATGTGTAATGCACCTGCTACATTTCAGCGTCTAGTTAACATTGTGTTTGCAGATGTGCCAAATTGTACTGCATACCTTGATGATGTGGTGATGCATTCGTCTACTTGGTCTGATCATCTCTCCACTTTGAAAAGTGTGTTTCAGCGGTTGGAGAATGCTTCTTTAACCCTCAATTTGGCCAAGTGTGAGTTTGGGAAGGCTACGGTGACTTACTTAGGGAAACAAGTGGGACGAGGTCAAGTGCGCCCAGTATCTGGCAAGGTGGAGGCAATTGTTGCTTTTCCTGCTCCCACGACTCGACGCCAGTTGCGCAGATTCCTAGGGATGGTAGGGTACTATCGTACATTCTGTAAGAATTTCTCGACGGTAGTAGCTCCCCTTTCATCTCTGCTTAGTCCCAAGGTACCATTTAGGTGGTCCAAGGACTGTAACCATGCTTTTGAGTCCGCTAAAGCGCTACTTTGTAGTGCCCCAGTGCTTGCCGCCCCCAACTTTGACAAACCTTTTAAGCTGGAGGTTGACGCTAGTATAGTGGGGGTGGGTGCGGTTCTCTTACAGGAAGATGAAGACGGAGTGGATCGGCCCGTCAGTTTCTTCTCCCGTAAGTTCAACTCGTGTCAGTCAAGGTACTCCACAATTGAACAAGAGACGCTAGCTTTATTGCTAGCCTTACAGTTCTTTGAGGTATATGTGGGATCCAGTGCCTTGCCTGTAATGGTCTTCACGGACCATAATCCTTTAGTGTTCTTAAAGCAAATGTACAATCAGAACCGCCGCCTTATGCGGTGGGCTCTGATTGTACAAGGATATAATGTACAGATAGCCTATGTGAAGGGCTCAGCGAATGTGGTTGCTGACGCTCTATCACGGGTTTACTAACTGGGGAAGCGTTGGGTTTTGTTATTACAAACTGTATGTTTGCAATTTTTGTGGTGGGCGTGTTACGTTCCCCAGTTTCTGTGTTCTGTTTTGTATTTGAGTGTGTGTGTTTCAGGAGATGGCTTCCTGAAGTACTCCCCAACCAGCTGATTGGTCAACCCCAGGCTAATTGGTGATTGGAGCTGACCCCGCCCCCTCGTCAAGAAGCAGCTGACTCTAATTAACATTGCCACCTGAAGATATAAAAACCAGTGTTCTGTTCAGTAGAGAGGAGATTGGAGAGAGAGGAGAGATGAGAGTAGAGATTTGGAGATAAAAGATAGAATTGAATATTTTGGAGAGATCAAGAGAAATTAGAGATTGAGGGAGGGGAGAGGGGAGAGATGAGAGTAGAGATTTGGAGATAAAAGATAGAATTGAATATTTTGGAGAGATCAAGAGAAATTAGAGATTGAGGGAGGGGAGAGGAGAGAGATGAGATAAGGAGTAGAGATTTGGAGATTGAGAGAGAGAAAATTTAGATTGTGATATAGTGTGGGTTGTGTATCAGAAAGTGTGGCATGTACTGTTGTTGTTGGTAGCAGTTTTTCTATGTCCTGTGTTTGTGAGTGTTTGTGAAATCAGTAATATTTACTCTGTTTCATTTGTTCCCAGGGGGGAAGGAGAAGGCACCTAGGGAGTGCTTAGGCAAGAGGCCCGAGGGCATACATATACCCGTAGTATATTTACTGTCTAGGCACACTAGGTAAGACCTGGGCGGACCACCCCCTGTATTTTGGTTAGGGCACCAGACGGTGCTAAGTTAGGTAAGTTAAGTGGGTAGGCAGGTTAGATAGGAGAGGGGGAACTTTGATATTTACTTTCTTTGCTTTGGTTCCGTCCAGCCCCTTTTCCCCATATTACCGTGTAAGAAAATAAATCCAAGTAAACGGTAAAATCTGCTTTTGTGTCATCCTTGCTCGCACCTACAGTCCATACCTCTTGCACTTCAGAGAGTTGAGTTATAGCAGGGAGTTGCGTTCCCTCTTCGCAGAGGCGTGCGTAACAAACCCACGAACATCAGAAACGTGACACAATCATTTGACTTGTTCTCCAAATGTAGCAGATTTGTGCAGATGAATGAATAGGTCAGTGAATGAATACAGCTACCTCATTTATAATGGCAAGGCAGATATCATGGAGTTTAGGCATCAGTATGTCCATGTGGTTCTGAGCCATCACACGGAGAGAGGTCAAGCCCTCGATCTTCTTCTCCCTGCAATTCAGTGAAAGAAACGTAAGCAATTTCTACAACATTTTCCAAAACCATTATAATGATGTTCATCAATTAGGACTCTGGTCTCTTAATTTCAGAAGTTTCTACGCTCTGTAGCTCAAATCTACATTTCCAAGGACACTACACTGTGCTTCCTTTAGCCTAGCTCCATTGGTCTTGTCTACAGTGAATGCTCACCAGTCATCAGAGGCAGAGTGGAGCAGCTTGAAGGTCTTAGTCAGGGCCTGCTCTGGGTTGGACAGGGGCTGCAATCTGGCCTGGTCCTGACTATTCTTCATTTGGCCCTTTGGCTCACTGGCTGCCTTCTTGTCTATGGGTTGACAGCAGACATCTATCTCTCTGTGAACTGTATGCATTTACTAATTTTCATATCTGTTTGTAGCTTTTAACACTAGAACATCTTAATTCATTATGATATCATTTTAAATTTAGCACACATTTTTTTGATGCTCACCCTGCTCAGAAGCAGGGTCCAATTAGCCTTGAGTAAAGGTTATCTCACTGTGAAACAGGCAAAGCAAGTGTGGAAAAATGTCTTAGCCCTGGGCTAAAGCCATTTGTGTCCCTTCGCTTCCTACTGTCTTTCTATCAATCTACCTAGCTTCGTCTCCCTGTCTAATTTACATTAGTGTGAGTACATGAGAGGGACTGACCTGAGCCGGTGGCAGCCTTTGGCAGGCTAAGGAACCTTATAGGCCGAGGCAGTTTGCTCCTGGGCTTGGTAGGAGGGGGAGCAGGCCTGGTTGGGCTGTCACGCGACTTAACCGGGGTCCCGACATCCAGGTAGTCACGGACCTCCGCAGGGGTGTTCATATCCCCTGAGCTCAGGCTTCCCAGAGAGCTGGTGGCTATTTCCCCCATGGACATGGCCGAGCCCAAACTTCTCCTGCCCATGGCCTTCACCTCATGTACCACCTTTGGCGTAGACCAGAAAAGAATGCTCCCATCATAGAGATACATATAGAACTTGTATATACATAAACTAATACACAGAGATCCTGTATTCTAGGATCTATTCTATCATGCTGTCAAAGAGAGTATCCTTTCTAACCTGTACCCCCGCACACTGACTCGGTACCGATACCCCCTGTATATATCCTCGTTATTGTTATGTCATTGTGTTACTTTAAATATTATTATTTTTTACTTTAGTATTTGGTCAATATTTTCTTAACTCTTCTTGAACTGCACTGTTGGTTTCACGGTAAGGTCTACACTTGTTGTGTTCGGCGCACGTGACAAAGTTTGATTTGATTTTAAGACATGGAACCACTATCTGTTTTGGCAATTTATCAGTCCAAGTATAATTCTGAACTGCAAATTTTCACATTTACTATAAATTCGAAGTCCATCCTACCTTCCAGGCCTCCTCCTTCAGGGGAGTCTCGATGTCCGTCACCTCCTCAATCAGGTCAATGGGTCCGTTGTTGTCAGCACAGCCCTGGTCCGACTGGACTTTCAGGGCTTTGACTCCCCGCCTGCCCTTCTTCTTCTTGCCCCTCTTGGAGGGAGCTCCAGTGGGAGGGACGGGAACAGGCCACACGCTACTGCTGCTGAATGACTTATTTACCTGGAGGGACTCCAGAGAGTGAGATCCGGGTCGAACTTGGGCTCCGTCCACCCCCACCATGTTCTTCAGTGGGGCCAGAGCTATGTGTTCAAGCCTTCGTGGCAAAGGCCTCGGTGGAGCTGTCGGGCACGGAATGCACTGAATAGAGGGGACGAAGTGGTGCGCGAAGGTGCTGCCAACCCCGATGAGAGCAGTCCGGACATAATTCTCATGGATAGCACTTATCTTTCTTTGCTTTACTTCCATGGCCTCTCTCTCAGCTCTCTGCATCTGCAGAAGTCTGGCATCACTGATGAAGCCACGATGGCCCTCTGGGATTGGGTAGCTCTCCTGATAGCCCTGGATCACAATGGGACAGTATGAAATGAATAGCAGAAGTGAAGTAGGCAAAATAGTTTCTACAGTGTGTCATAAAAAGCTTTTATGCTAAAGATTTTATGGATGTAGGCCTACTGTATGTCTATGAAACCACAAAATTAACAGTGATATTTTTGAAAAACGTTTGAAAAACTGATGAGCCTTACAAAACTTGAAAACATGTCCTGGTCATCCTGTTGGTTTAAAGCCATGTTTTGCTTCCTCAAGTTTTCGATGACACTCTTCATCTGAGAATTCTCCTTCTGGAGTTTGTCAAACTCACTTGATTTTCTTCCTCGATAAGCCATTGATGATAAATATTAACACTCTCAAAATAAGAACTTAACCTATTTCTGTGAGAGATCTATCATGAAATGAGTGGAAATGAAATGTTGCTTGTCAGATGGAACCAGCAATGATATGATGGCAAGGCTTCCGTTACATTGTGATGTCATAATGGGGTCTGTTGACAGTGCTGAGCACATCAGCACATGGTGAACATTCATGAAAGCTTTTTGATTCCCATATAAAATCATAAATACTATATATATATATATATATATATATATATATATAAACTCAGCAAAAAAAGAAACGTCCCTTTTTAGGGACCCGGTCTTTCAAAGAGAATTCAAGTAACTTCACAGATCTTCATTGTAAAGGGTTTAAACACTGTTTCCCATGTTTCCCACGCACAATCCCTCCATCAGTGCTCAGACTGTCCGCAATAGGCTGAGAGAGGCTGGACTGAGGGCTTGTAGGCCTGTTGTAAGGCAGGTCCTCACCAGACATCACCGGCAACAGCGTCGCCTATGGGCACAAACCCACCGTCGCTGGACTAGACAGGACTGCCAAAAAGTGCTCTTCACTGACAAGTCGCGGTTTTGTCTCACCAGGGGTGATGGTCGGATTTACGTTTATCGTCGAAGGAATGAGCGTTACACCGAGACCTGTACTCTGGAGCGGGATCGATTTGGAGGTGGAGGGTCCGCCATGGTCTGGGGCGGTGTGTCACAGCATCATCGGACTGAGCTTGTTGTCATTGCAGGCAGTCTCAACGCTGTGTATTACAGGGAAGACATCCTCCTCCCTCATATGGTACACTTCCTGCAGGCTCATCCTGACAGGACCCTCCAGCATGACAATGCCGCCAGCCATAATGCTCGTTCTGTGCATGATTTCCTGCAAGACAGGAATATCAGTGTTCTGCCATGGTCAGCAAAGAGCCCGGATCTCAATCCCATTGAGCACATCTGGGACCTGTTGGATCGGAGGGTGAGAGCTAGGGCCATTCCCCCCCAGAAATGTCCGGGAACTTGCAGGTGCCTTGGTGGAAGAGTGGGGTAACATCTCACAGCAAGAACTGGCAAATCTGGTGCAGTCCATGAGGAGATGCACTGCAGTACTTAATGCAGTTGGTGGCCACACCAGATAGTGACTGTTACTTTTGATTTTAACCCCCCCTTTGTTCAGGGACACATTATTCCATTTATGTGGAACTGGTTCAATTTATGTCTCAGTTGTTTAATCTTGCTATGTTCATACAAATATTTACACATGTTAAGTTTGTTGAAAATGAACGCAGTTGACAATGAGGACGTTTCTTTTTTTGCTGAATTTATATATATATACACCGTATACAGTTGAAGTCGGAAGTTTACATACACCATAGCCAAATACATTTAAACTCAGTTTTTCACAATTCCTGAAATTTAATCCTAGTAAAAATCCCCTGTCTTAGGTCAGTTAGGATCACCACTTTATTTTAAGAATAACCTCATGCTAATCACATTGGCCTACGTTAGCTCAACCATCCCGCGGGGGGGACACTGATTTCGTAGATGTTATCTTCTCTGGTACCGTCCCACCTGGCCAACATCCAGTGAAAATGCAGAGCACCAAATTCAAATAAATTACTATAAAAACAAAACTTTTATGAAATCACATATGCAATACACCAAATTAAACCTACACTTGTTGGGAAATCCAGCCAACGTGTCAGATTTCAAAAAGGCTTTACGGCGAAAGCAAACGATGCTATTATCTGAGGACAGCACCCCAGCAAACAAACACAGACAATCATATTTCAATAAAGAAAAGAAATAAAGATATAATTCATGCCTTACCTTTGACGAGCTTCTTCTGTTGGCACTCCAATATGTCCCATAAACATCACAAATGGTCCTTTTGTTCGATTAATTCCGTCGATATATATCCAAAATGTCCATTTATTTGGCGCGTTTGATCCAGAAAAACACCGGTTCCAACTCGCGCAACATGACTACAAAATATCTCATAAGTTACCTGTAATCTTTGTCCAAACATTTCAAACAACTTTCCTAATACAACTTTAGGTATTTTTTTACGTAAATAATCGATAAAATTTAAGACGGGATAAACTGTGTTCAATACCGGAGGAAAACAAAGTGTAGCGAGCTTTCAGGTCATGCGCCTCTAACAAAGAGTACACTTCCCTCGAGCCTCATTCTGAACAGTGCTACTTCTTCATTTCTCAAAGGAAAAACCTCAACCAATTTCTAAAGACTGTTGACATCCAGTGGAAGTGATAGGAACTGCAAGCAAGTCCCTTAGAAATCTGGATTCCCAATGAAATCCCATTGAAAAGAGAGTGACCTCAAAAAAAAAAAAAATTTGAATGGTTTTTTCCTCGGGGTTTCGCCTGCCTAATAAGTTCTGTTATACTCACAGACATGATTCAAACAGTTTTTGAAATGTCAGAGTGTTTTCTATCCAAATCTACTAATAGTATGCATATCTTAGCTTCTGGGCCTGAGTAGCAGGCAGTTTACTTTGGACATGCTTTTCATCCGGACGTGAAAATACTGCCTCCTATCCCAAAGAAGATAAACGTCTTCATTTTAATTAGGGATGTGTTGGAGCCTATTTCTTCCTATTTAAGAAATAAGAGGTAGGCCTACCCATTAGACAGATGAAAAGAGGCTTTAGGTTGCTATATCCATAGATATGTTAGTCAATTCCTCCACCCGCCATTCACTCTTTAAATAGCCAACCTCTGTGTAAATACACAATAATTAATGAGGGAAATGAAAACCAGGTGTGTAGGAAAACTAGACAAAACAAATGGAAAATGAAAAGTGGATCGACGATGGCTAGAAGACCGGTGATGCCGACCACCGAACGCCACCCGAACAAGGAGAGGAATCGACTTTGGCGAGCGGTTCCAGCAGCGCGCCGACACCGGCCTCGGGGACGACCCGGAGGGCGAGGTGCAGGGCGATCCGAACGGAGACCTTGGAACTCCTGCAGCAGTGACAGGTCCAAAACGTCCTCCACCGGAACCCAGCATCTCTCCTCCGGACCGTACCCCTCCCACTCCACGAGGTACTGAAGGCCCCTCGCCCGACGCCTCGAATCCAGTATGGAGTGAATGGAATACGCCGGGGCCCCCTCGATGTCCAGAGGGGCGGAGGAACCTCCCGCACCTCAGTCTCCTGGAGCGGGCCAGCCACCACCGGACTGAGGAGAGACACATGGAACGAGGGGTTAACTTCACTAGGGTAGGGGGCAGCATTCGGAATTTTGGATGAAAAGCGTGCCCAAATTAAACTGCCTGCTACTAAGGCCCAGAAGATAGAATATACATATAATTAGTAGATTTGGATAGAAAACACTCTAAAGTTTCCAAAACTGTTAAAATAATGTCTGTGAGTATAACAGAACTGATATGGCAGGCGAAAACACAAGGAAAATCCAACCAGGAAGTACTATTATTTTGAAAGGCTGTTTTTCCATTGTAAGCCTATCCACCATACAAAGACTTAGGACCCAGTTCATGAGCTCTGTGTCTTCCTCTACACGTGGCCAGTCTTTAGGCATTGTTTCAGGCTTTTACTCTGAAAAATGAGGGAGATACAGCACTTTCAATCAGTGGCCAGTGGAAATGTCCATTCATCAGCCATGCGCCCTGATCGGGAATGCGCCTTTCTTGTTTCTCCTTTCCTATTGACGAAGCTTTTGTCCGGTTGAAATATTATTGATTATTTATGACTGGATTACTGGACAAAACGCGTGAACAAAAAGGAGGAATTTGGTCATAAAGAGGGACATTATCGAACAAAACTAACATTTATTGTCTAACATGGAGAACTGGGAGTGCCACCAGATGAAGATCATCAAAGGTAAGTGATTAATTTTAATGCTATTTCTGACTTTTGTGACACTCTCCTTGGCTGGAAAATGGCTGTATGTGTTTCTGTGGCTAGGTGCAGACCTAACATAATCGCAAAGTGTGCTTTCGCCGTAAAGCATTTTTAAAATCTGACACAGCGGTTGCATTAAGGAGAAGATTATCTTTATTTCCATGACTAACACTTGTATCGTTTATCAATGTTTATGATGAGTATTTCTGTAATTTGACGTGGCTCTGCACTTTCACCGGATGTTTGTTTGAGACAATGCATTTCTGACCATAATGCGCCAATGTAGACTGAGATTTTTGGATATAAATATGAACTTTATCGAACAAAACATACATGTATTGTGTAACATGATGTCCTATGAGTGCCATCTGATGAAGATCATCAAAGGTTAGTGATACATTTTATCTCTATTTCTGCTTTTTGTGACTCCTCTCTTTGGCTGGAAAAATGACTGTATGGTTCTGTGACTAGGTGCTGACCTAACATAATCGCATGGTGTGCTTTCGCACCATTTAATTATGGGATTTCTGTTGTTTTGAATTTGGCGCCCTGCAATTTCACTGGCTGTTGTCGAGGTGGGACGCTACCGTCCAACTTGTACCAGAGAGGTTAATACGGTAATCGGGGGGAAGCTGTAACCTGTAACTCAACTCGTTCAGTCTCCTGAGGACTTTAAATGGCCCCACAAACCGCGGCCCCAGGTTCCGGCGGGGCAGGCGGAGGGGCAGGTTTCGGGTCGAGAGCCAGACCTGGTCCCCCTGTGCGAACACCGGGGCCTCACTGCGGTGACGGTCTGCGCTGGAGTTCTGGCGCAGCACAGCCCGGTGAAGGTGAACATGGGCGGCGTCCCATGTCTCCTCCGCGTGCTTGAACCAGTCGTCCACCGCAGGAGCCTCGATCTGACTTTGATGCCAAGGCGCCAGAACCGGCTGGTACCCCAATATTCACTGGAAGGGGGAGAGTTTAGTGGAGGAGTGGCGAAGCGAGTTCTGAGCCATCTCGGCCCAGGGCACGAACGCCGCCCACTCCCCCGGCCGGTCCTGGCAATAAGACCGCAGAAACCTACCCACATCCTGGTTCACTCTCTCCACCTGCCCATTACTCTCGGGGTGAAAATCCATATCAAACCCCCAGACGTTCCATGAACGCCCTCCAGACCCTCGACGTGAACTGGGGACCCCGATCAGACACTATATCCTCAGGCACCCCGTAGTGCCGGAAGACGTGTGTAAACAAGGCCTCCGCAGTCTGTAGGGCCATAGGGAGACCGGGCAGAGGAAGGAGACGGCAGGACAATTGACCGACAGGTGCGACCATGGCCACTGTGGAACGGGTAAGGGGTGTAACTTACCTCTGGGCAGGTGCCTAGGTGCCTTACACTGGGCGCACACCGAGCAGGAGGAAACATAAACCCTCACGTCCTTAGCCAAGGTGGGCCACCAGTACTTCCCACTCAGACAGCGCACCGTCCGACCGATGCCTGGATGACCAGAGGAGGGTGACGTGTGGGCCCAATAGATCAGCTGGTCACGGACAGCAGACGTAACGTACAGACACCCAGCGGGACACTGGAGGGGAGCGGGCTCTGCATGTAACGCCTGCTCAATGTCCGCGTCCAGCTCCCATACTACCGGCGCCACCAGGCAGGAGGCTGGGAGTATGGAGGTAGTATCCGTGGGCTGCTCCTCTGTGTCATACAGCCGGGACAGTGCGTCTGCCTTCACATTCTGGGAACCTGGTCTGTAAGAAAGGGTGAAAACAAAACGTGTGAAAAACATGGCCCACCTTGCCTGACGAGGATTCAGTCTCCTCGCTGCCCGGATGTACTCCAGGTTGCGGTGGTCAGTCCAGATGAGAAAAGGGTGTTTAGCCCCCTCAAGCCAATGTCTCCAAGCCTTCAACACCCTGACAACAGCCAACAACTCCCGGTCCCCCACATCATAGTTTTGCTCCGCCGGGCTGAGCTTCCTCGAGAAGAAGACGCAGGGGCGGAGCTTTGGTGGCATGCCCGAGCGCTGAGAGAGCACGGCTCCTATCCCAGCCTCGTACGCGTCCACCTCCACTGTGAACGCCAAAGAGGGATCCGGGTGGACCAGCACGGGAGCCGAGGTAAACAGAGCCCTTAGGTGACCAAAAGCACTGTCCGCCTCAGCTGACCACTGCAAACGTACCGGGCCCCCCTTCAGCAGTGAGGTAATGGGAGCCGCTACCTGACCAAAACCCCGGATAACCTTCGGTAGTAATTGGCAAACCCTAGAAACCACTGCACCTCCTTTACCATGATGGGAGTCGGCCAATTACGCACGGCTGAAATGCGGTCACTCTCCATCTCCACCCGAGGTGGAAATGCGGTACCCTAGGAAGGAGACTGCTGGAAGAACAGGCATTTCTCAGCCTTTACGTACAGGTCATGCTCCAACAGTCGACCAAGCACCCTGCGCACCAGGGACACATGCTCGGCGCGTGCAGCGGAGTATATCAGAATGTCATCAATATACACCACTACACCCTGCCTGTGCAGGTCCCTGAATACTGATGGAGCATTCATCAACCCGTACGGCATGATGAGGTACTCATAATGCCCTGAGGTAGTACTGAACGCCGTCTTCCACTCGTCTCCCTCCCGGATACACACCAGGTTGTAAGCGCTCCTGAGATCTAGTTTGGTGAAGAAGCGCGCCCCGTGCATTGACTCAATCGCTGTGGCTATGAGAGGTAGCGGGTAACTGTACTACACAGTGATCTGGTTTAGGGCTCGATAGTCAATACACGGGCACAGACCTCCCTCCTTCTTCTTCACAAAAAATAAACTCGAGGAGGCGGGTGAAGTGGAGGACCGAATGTACCCCTGACGCAGGGTTTCGGAGCTATGTTCCCATAGCCGCCGTCTCCGCCTGTGACAGGGGATACACGTGACTCCTGGGAAGTGCGGCGTCTACCTGGAGGTTTATCGGACAATCCCCCCCGACGATGAGGTGGTAATTGAGTTGCCCGCTTCTTAGAGAAGGCGAGAGCTAAATCGGAATATTCGGGAGGAATGTGCATGGTGGAGACGTGGTCTGGACTTTCCACCGTAGAAGCACCAACGGAAACCCCTAAACACCTCCCCGAGCACTCTCGCGACCACCTCGTGAGAGCCCTCTGTTGCCATGAAATAGTGGGGTCATGACAAGCTAACCAGGGAAGGCCCAGCACCACGGGAAACGCAGGAGAGTCAATGAGGAAGAGACTGATTCTCTCCTCGTGATCCCCCTGCATCACCATGCCCAGATGAGTAGTGGCCTCCCTAATCAACCCGGACCCTAATGGTCAACTGTCCAGAGCGTGAACTGGGAAGAGCCTAACCACTGGAACAATAGGGATCCCTAAACTATGGGCGAATGCTCTGTCAATAAAGATCTCTGCCTCGCCTGAATCGACGAGTGCCTTATGCTGGGAATGTGGGGAAAACTCAGGAATGTTAACATGCAAGAACATGTGTGCAACAGAAGGCTCTGGATGAGAATGGTGCAGGCTCACCTGGCGTGACGCCAGAGTGCCCTGCCTGCTGCCTCGACCCATAGAGGAACCAACCCGACACCGACCGGCAGTGTGACCTCTGCGGCCACAGATGGTGCACGTGAAGGCCCCTCTGGCCCCCCTGAGCGCAGCACCTCCCAGCTCCATAGGTGGTGCTGGAAGAGGGAACCGACAGAGCCCTCTCTGAATGTCTGCGGGTGGCCAGCAGGTTAAAGGATGCGGCTGTATCGACAATCTTGGAACTGAAAAGTCAAAGGACTAAGCCTAAACCAACAGAATGTCAACAAGAGTCATACAAAGTCAAACAGTTACTGCAAGAGTGGAACAGGCTCCATGTCTCACCAGATGGATTATTACAAAGGAAAACAGCAAAAAGGACACAAGTTGTGGTACCAAGTACTTACACACTGAAATGGCCCATCTCGGAACAGAAAGAGTGTTGAACTTAGCACGAGAACACTTTTATTGGCCGCGCATGCAACATGACATTGAACACTTTATCACCAAAGTGTGTAAGTGTATCAAACAAAAGAAACCCAGTGTAATAACTAGGGCCCCAATGCAACATGTACGAGCTACAGCTCCATTCCAGATGATTTCAATTGACTATGTACATTTGGAGAAAAGCAGAGGGGGCTACGAGTACATTTGAGTTATTTCAGATAACTTTACAAAACTTGCACAAGTCTACCCCACCAGAAATAAGTCAGGGAAAACTGCAGCAAAAAAGCTTTTTGATGATTTTTTCCCAAAGTTTGGCTTTGTGTCAAAAATCCATCATGATCAGGGAAGAGAGTTTGAAAATCAGTTATTCAGAGCCTTGCAGAACTGTACGGGAATAGCCTATTCCAGAACCTCTCCATATCATCCACAGGGGAATCCGAGATTTAACCATACACTGTTGTCAATGTTGCGCACACTAGATGAAGAGAAAAAGGCCAACTGGGGTGATTATCTGAACAAGGTCATTCATGCATATAATTGTACCATCAGTGATGCTATTGGGTTCTCACTGTATTTCCTGCTATTTGGAAGGGCTCCACTGCTACCTGTTGACCTTGTCTTTGGGTTACAGATAAAGGAACAGGAGAAATCATACCAGGATTATGCTAAGAAGTGGCAGCAACAGATGGCTGAAGCCTATGACATCGCCAGTAGAAACATGGAGAAATCAACAGCAAAAGGAAAAGCCTACTACGATCTGAAGAAAATGAGTTCGGTTCTGGTCTCAGGGGATCGTGTACTGGTGAGGAACATGTCAGAATGTGGGGGGACGGGAAAGATAAGATCACACTGGGAGGACCAAATACATGTGGTGGTAACCAGGAAAGGTGATGACAGCCTTGTCTATGAGGTCAAACCCGAGAGGGGTACAGGCAGGGCCCGGGTTCTGCATCGCAATATGCTCATGTCATGTAATTCCCTACCATTTGAGGAACCTGTTGAAACACCCAGTAGAGGTCTGTGGAGAAGGGAACCACCCCAGCAAAAACAGCAAAATGGGGAGAGAGCTGAGTCAGAGCTCAGTTGACGATTCTTATCCAGTATTCATCAATAGGCCATGTAGGGATGAAGAGAGCAGACAGAGTAGCACACAACTAGTATCAGATAATAGTGAGGAACGGGGTCAGACTGATAGAAACTTCACTGTGAAGGACTGCCAGCCAGTCCTCAGAGAGAGCCCGGAGAGGACAGGGGTAAATATGGAAAAGGCTGAGGGCTCAGAGACTCAATCATCTCATGATGAAGTGGACACTGATTCATTGGGGTCACCCATGACCTTGCCCTGCCATTCAGCCCAGCAGAGGAGGCCCAGAGACATTCTAACCTATAACACTTTAGGGCTGCCAAGCTCTTATCAGGATACCAACTAGAGATGTTCTGATGTGTATATATTTTCTCGTTTACCTTTACTAATCACAGTGTGATAATGTTTAGTGGGGGTTGCGTCTTTGCCCATAAAGGCAGACTGGACATGTCTAGATAGTTATATGGCTGTTAGGCCAGTTTTTTCCATTGTTCTCATGACCAGTGCTTACATCTTCTGTTTGTTGAGGCCAGTGAAATGTTTGGGGGTGTTGTAAGGGGCTTAATACACGTGTATTCCAGCCACTAGGGGGTACTCTGGTGAAGCCCATGGGAAATAAAGAAATATAGTTTAAGTGAATTGGGAAGAGTAAGAATGAAAAACTAAAGAAAGACTGTAAATGGCTGTTACCTGTGCTGGCATGATTAAAAGTGAAGTAAACCGTACTTTTCACGTTGTAGTTTATATGATAAGCTCATTGGAAGGGTCGAAAACTATAAACTTTGTGAGAAAACCCCAAAATTGTTCCTCAGCTAGAAATGTTACACCCTCTCATGTCGCCATCTTAACCATGTCACTGATTTCACGGAACTCTCCTGCGCATCATTTACTTCACAAAATCGCGCAAACGTGAAAGCGCCAGAAATAAAAATCGCGAGATTGTAAATATGTGTGAGAGTCAGAGATTTGAAAGCAAACGCTTTCATGCAAAACGATGTACAGTAATGTGTACATACATTTTAGTGTGGCCCAGGGAAATTAGACAATTTCGAAGCAATTATTTTAAATCTCTGTCTTTGTAATACTGTATGTATTCAATGATTTCGAATTGATCACTTCCCAATGGGTACATACATCAATTCAACTTTTATTCCACGTTGGTTCAACGTATTTTCATTGAAATGAAATGGAAACAACATTGATGCCCAGTGCGTTTATTGTGTCACAGTGAATTTTATATTCTGCAGTCAATTTTATTATGTTTTCATGTGCCATGATTCTGACATTTCACATATGATCCTCATAGGATTAGGCTACATAATTACAGTGGTGCAGTAAATGTAATCTCAATTCAATACGATGTGCATATACTGTACATATAGCCAATATAGCTATTAAACCCATGTTCAGTGACTGTAATCTGTGACGCAAGTGGCCGAATATGTTTGTGACGTTCCATGGAACCCACGGTATTGTTTAAAACTAGATTCTGATTGGCTTGCAGGTCATTCTACAGTGTAAATTATAAATGAAAACGTGCTTTTATATCAGTGTTACAGATTCACATTACCGAGCGTGTCTCAACCCGTACCGCCCTTTTATCTGCCTAAAGGTATCTTCACGCACGACTGGATAGGCCTTTTGGATACGCTTGTCCAAGGTAAGGACATGCGTCAAGCTATAGCCTACTTTTAATGTTTTAGGTCCGAACTCAAGTTACTCCAGTCAAGTAATTAATCGTAAAAGTTAGTTGTTTTGACTGAGCAGTCCAATGGCCAATGCTGTTTTTGGACTATGAAACCCTCTGCTATATACTATGATGAGCCAATAACATGCATAGGCATTGCACAAGTCAGTGTCTAGGTCAGAATATAAAGCTGCTATTTCCGTCAACTCAAGTTACTCAAGTCAAGTGATTAATCGTAAGAGTTAGTTGTTTTGACTGTCAAAACAAATAACTTTGATGGAATATTCCAAATTACAATGGCAATTATGCATCACAAATTCACAATATTACTTGTATTTCAATGATTCATCCAGGCCCAAGACATAAAGTTGCCTGAAAGCTGTGTAGCAATCATTCCATTGCTGACCCATAGGATGGTAATCACATACATGATTGGCATAATCTAGAATCATGGATACCTTTCATGTAAGTACTCCCACACCAGATTTTTTTTACATACCTCAGAAGGAAGATACCTCAATACCTGGAAGCACTGTCTCATGTACAATTGTTAATGCTATCTTTGAAATGTCTAACAAAATGTTGACCTGATGATTTCATCAAGACCTTCTCATCACAAGTCGGAACTAGTGGTCAACATTGGGACAATGCAGCCCAAAAAAAACAGGGGCCAATATTTTCATGGAGGTAAGCACTACACTTCTGATGGGTTTAAAGATTGTATTAATTTATATAAAAGTGAGAAAGTAAACCCCAGCTGTTGTTATTCTTTTCACAGGGAAGGACAATCCCCATTATGCCATGAATGTTTCATTGCTGAACAACCATAGATATTTTTCCTCTAATTTGGCTCCCGTTCCTCCAACAGTGAGCAAGACCTGCCAGCAGAGCTCACTGGAGCAGGGAGACATCCCGTCATAATTTTGGCGCCTGACAAAGTACATTTTTTTTCTTCTAAATAACACTATAGTAACATCTTCTGCACAAAGTTACATTCCTAATACGATTGGTGATAAGTGAGAAAGAATCCTAAAGATGGTCCAATGGGCATGGTCTGAAGCCTCTCGTCATCTCAGTATGTTGAACCACCTGATTTCTTGCAGGCTTGAGATTCAGATCCTGCTGAACGATGTTAAGCAGTCGATTAACCACATGCAGGGGACACTGAACACCATGCAGGGGCAGTGTATTGAGTTGCAGACTGCCATATCTAAGGTAGTGTCAGATGAGTCTCAGATACAGAAGAATAAGTCTATGATGGTATGGTGATAATGATTGAGATGGTGATTATAATGATGATGACTAGCAGTACCCCACCCTACGGGCGGTAAATCATTGGATCTGATTAATTCAGTTCAATGCAATTCAATCTTTGAGGACTGCAACCATAGAAATACAATGTATTTACACTAATAATAAGCTATAGTCAACTTCCCGTCTATGCTTATCTTGCTCATTGCTCACTGTCAATTGCTCACTGTTACCCTATGTGTGCAATTCTGTGATTTCTCACAGAAAAATAATTTGGTTGCAAATGTAACTGGGGCCATGTAAATAATTGTTAGGCTACTCATTTTGAATCCACCGGTGGCAACTTGTGTGACCATAAAAGTCTATGTGCGACTGGGCACAGTAAAATTATTTGGTTACTGACCTGCCCTACATCATAGAAGGCCCTTCAAGACGGAACTAGGAAATTCTGACATTTCTGACTCGCTAACTCGTTATGGAATTATGATTTCAAGTTTCCCACTTGTGAAGTATCAGAATCAACCAGAAGGATACTCTACACTAATAACTTACATTCATTTTAACTCTGAGGTTCCAAGTTTCCGATGGCATGTGAATGCGTCAATAATTGCCATGGTAATTTTGAATGTTCAGTCAGTGAGCGTTATGGGTAATTGTCCTACATACTTACATCAAATGCTGTAGTAACAGTGCCATTCCAAACACAATAAATGTGAAATTTAACAAAGATACAAAATATTGCTAAAGTGAAGAAAATCAGCTCAAAATTGTAGGAGGAAATGTCCCTGCAGCAGGGAGGCTTACGGTATTATAATATATTGTAGATAACATAAATATAATTTGTATTTACAGTATCAGTACACATACAAATGAAAGTATATGCTAGGGATTGATCTACACTGAGTGAATAAA
Organism: Salvelinus namaycush; assembly: GCF_016432855.1. Classification (NCBI taxonomy): domain Eukaryota; kingdom Metazoa; phylum Chordata; class Actinopteri; order Salmoniformes; family Salmonidae; genus Salvelinus; species Salvelinus namaycush. The sequence continues at coordinate 45,729,566 of NC_052337.1, forward strand.
ACATTAAGAACACCTTCCTATTGAGTTGCCCCCCTTGGTGGTGAACCATTGTTGATACTCAGGGAAAACTGTTGAGCGTGAAAAACCCAACAGCATGGCAGTTCTTGACACAAACTGGTGCGCCTAGCACCTACTACCATACTCTGTTCAAAGGGACTTAAATCTTTGGTCTTGCTCATTCACCCTCTGAATGACACACATACACAATCCATGTCTCAATTGTCTAAAAATCTATCTTTAACCTGTCTCCTCCCCTTCATCTACACTGAGAAGAAGATTTAACAATTAACATCAATAAGGGATTATAGCTTTCACCTGATTAGTCTATGTCACGGAAAGAGAAGGTGTTCTTAATGTTTAACACACTCAGTGTATGTGTCAATGATGTTACAGATTCCAAGTGGTTGATTTTTTAGGGAATGACTATATGCTCTATATTATACCTGCAGATCATCACAGCAGCCGAAGTTGCTTTGCAGAGGGAGGAGATCGTCCGAGCATCAGGCCTCATCCCGTCACAGAGGGAGGGTATCCTCCAAACATCCAGTGTCCCTGCACAGAGGGAGGGAATCCTCCAAACAGCCAGTGTCGCTGTACAGAGGGAGGGGGTTCTCCCAGCATCTAGCATCACTGCACAGAGGAAGGAGATCCTCTGAGCATCAGGCCTCATCCCTGCACAGAGGGAGGGGATCCTCCAAACAGCCAGTGTCCCTGCACAGAGGGAGGGGATTCTCCCAGCAGCAAGCATCACTGCACAGATGAAGGAGATCCTCCGAGCATCAGGCCTCATCCCTGCACAGAGGGAGGGGGTCCTCCGAGCATCAGGCCTCATCCCGTCACAGAGGGAGGGGATTCTCTCAGCAGCTAGCATCACTGCGCAGAGGGAGGAGATCCTCCGAGCATCAGGCCTCATCCCGTCACAGAGGGAGGGGATTCTTCCAGCATCTTCTATCACTGCGCAGAAGAAGAAGATCCTCAGAGCATCAGGCCTCATCCCTGCACAAAAGGAGTTGATCCTCCTGATGGCCAGTGTCCCTGCACAGAGGGAGGGGATCCTCCCAACAGCCAGTGTCCCTGCACAGAGGGAGGGGGTTCTCCCAGCGGCTAGAATCATTGCGCAGAAGGAGATCCTCCGAGCATCAGGCCTCATCCCTGCACAGGAGGGGATCCGCCGAGCATCAAGGCCTCATCCCGTCGCAGAGGGAGGGGATTCTTCCAGCATCTCCTATCACTGCGCAGAAGAATAAGATCCTCCGACCATTAGGCCTCATCCCTGCACAGAGGGAGGGGGTCCTCCAAGCATCAGGCCTCATCCCGTCACAGAGGGAGGGGATTCTTCCAGCATCTTCTATCACTGCGCAGAAGAATAAGATCCTCCGACCATTAGGCCTCATCCCTGCACAGAGGGAGGGGGTCCTCCGAGCATCAGGCCTCATCCTGTCACAGAGGGAGGGGATTCTCTCAGCAGCTAGCATCACTGCGCAGAGGAAGGAGATCCTCCGAGCATCAGGCCTCATCCCGTCACAGAGGGAGGGGATTCTCTCAGCAGCTAGCATCACTGCGCAGAGGAAGGAGATCCTCCGAGCATCAGGCCTCATCCCTGCACAGAGGGAGGGGATCCTCCAAACAGCCAGTGTCCCTGCACAGAGGGAGGGGATTCTCCCAGCAGCAAGCATCAATGCGCAGACGGAGGAGATCCTCCGAGCATCAGGCCTCATCCTTGAAGAGAGGGAGGACATCCTCCTCACAGCCAGTGTCCATGCACAGAGTGAGGGGATTCTGCCAGCAGCTACTGTCACTGTTCGAAAGGAGATCCTCCGAGGATCAGGCCTCATCCCTGCACAGAGGGAGTTGATCCTCCTGATGGACGAGGCCAACCCTCAGTGCCAGACTGGCAGCCGGCCGGTGGCTGAGCCCGAGACCCCTGCTGTTCACAATAACAGTGGAGGCTGGCTCAGCTGGGTCTTTGGGAGTGGAAGAGTTAATAAGAAGGAGGTTCATCTACCTGAGGACAAAGACAGATCTGTAAGGAATTGGTTATTAACACTATATTCTATGTAGAGACAATTGAGTGGATTAAAAATAATAATAATTGTGGCTTGCTTCACATTGCTAATATCGTCTTCCTCAGATTGTCTGGGATCCAACTCCGCACAGATCAGTTAACAAAACTGAGCCCAAGGCTGAGGTACACACTTAAATTCAATGAAATTAAAAACAGTGAACAACCATTATATTTCAACTGTGATAATATTACTAACAATTTGGGAAATGTGTTGATGTGTTTTACAGAACAAGTGTGTACCACCGCCTCCACCGATGGGGACATATGGATATCAGGGGAACACTGGCAGTGTCCCCAAAGGAGTGAATCCATACTTTTTGAAAGCAGGTGGATATTTATTTAGAATACATGTGGCTGAACCAAGACTGTGTCAGCCGATCATAGATGTCCCTGGTGGTCTCCTGCTAACACCTGTCCCACTACCAGCAGGTCTATGGGGCAGCAGATACCCTACAATGCATTACAATGATGGGACCAACTCAAAGCCTCCAAGCCATGGGCATGGACTGCTTCCTAGACAGCTCTCTGGCTTGCTCCCTCCTTCACACTTTGACCTCATGGCACCAATGGTTGTGCCACCTGACACTCTACCCTGCTGAGGTATGACTCTGGAAAATCCTTCCAAATTGTATTCATTCATCATTAACTGAGATTTTACTTTAACATAGCAAATGGCTGAAGTAGCAAGGATGTTAACTATTTTTGTCCAACAGGCCATTTGCCCAGAGTGGATTTGCCATACATAGATTTTTTTCAGCATTAAAAATGTATTAAAAGGTAATTAATTATATCTCTCCTTTGTGTCCTCATATTCACATTAATTTGATGTGTTCTATCATCATTTACAATGCTTTTTGCTTCTGCATTGCTTTAAGTTACAGAGAAGTATATATTATACACATATATTTTAGACATTACAAAAACATATTTTTGTGCATTTTGGATTTCCTACATTTACTTACTGTACAGACAAGTATATTTTATACATATCTTTAAAAAAGTATTTTTTATGTATTCCATAGACAGAACTAAATATATTTAGATGCATTTTGAATTCCTAAATGTCAAAATATTTTTTTTATGTGTCACGTGTTTATGCCCATTTATGTACATCCTGTATATGTTACCCTTCCAATGAGCTTATCATATAAACTAGAACTTGAAAAGTACGGTTTACTTCACTTTTAATCATGTTAGCACAGGTAACAGCTGTTTACAGTCTTTCTTTAGTTTTTCATTCTTACTCTTCCCAATTCACTTAAACTATATTTCTTTATTCCCCATGGGCTTCACCAGAGTACCCCCTAGTGGCTGGAACACAACTGTATTAAGCCCCTTACAACACCCCCCTGCAAAAACGAAATGTTTGTGAGTTTGGAGGGAGTTATCCTGTTCCGGCTCCCTCTAAGGGTGTGCACCGTAATCTCTTTCGGTGTGTTGAGGGGTTCAGTGGTTTTGGAGGGAGTCTGAAGTTCTATCTGGGCTGTGGGGGCTGTCCCTTGGTGGTGTCCCCCTCCCTCCTAAGGAGGAGCCACTGAGACATGTGATGAGGCCAAGGAAGATCACTCTGCAAGGACGGGATAGGACACATCACAACACTGCTGCTCATTCATATTCAAACACACCCTCAGAGTACGGACACAAACATGGACACCCCCCCCCCCACACACACACACAATGAACTTACCTGTACATATCAGAATCATACATTCGACAGCCACCTCTTCCCCCACATGTATTGATCCCCCACCTCAAACATGTTGAGTCAATTCCAGATGCTGGAATGCAGGTGCAGTAGGGCCTAGTATGTAATGATGTGATACCATGTGTACCCCATATCCTGTGTTTGTGTTGATGTTTTTTTAAATTATATTTAACTTTTATTTAAACAGGGAGTCACACTGAGATTAAACATAATTTTACAAGAGTGCCCTATAAAAGTTGAAGTCATATTGAACAACTACCAGAGAGAACCTTCTCTACATAGGAATTGCATACCATATTTTTTCCATACATCAAAATAATACTTTATTGTCAATCAGCAATTACTTACTTAGATAAGGCCTCAACAAGGCCCCAGTTAATGGTTGAAAATAACTTATTCAGTGTCAATGAGTTACACTACGTGTATAAAATATTAAGAACACCTGCTCTTTCCATGACATATGCTGACCAGGTGTATCCAGGTTAACACTATAATCCCTTATGGATGTCACTACTTATATCCACTTAAATCAGTGTAGATAAAGAGGAGGAGACAGGTTTTTTTAAATATTGTAAGGCTTGAGACAAGGACTGAGTATGTGTGCCATTCAGAGGGTGAATAGGCAAGACAAAATATTTACGTGCCTTTGAACGGGGCATGGTAGTAGGTGCCAGGGGTACCAGTTTGTGTCAAGAACTGCAACGCTGCTGGGTTGTTTACGCTCAACAGTTTCCTGTGTGTATCAAGAATGGTCCACGACTCAAAAGACATACAGCCAACTTGACACAACTGTGGGAAGCATTGGAGTCAACATGGGCCAGAATCCCTGTGAATGTTTTGTACACTCAGTACATTAATAGTATTGGTACCGTGTTCTTGCCGTAACCTGTAAAGCTGGAGCAGCCTACGAGGAAGGGGGAGGTGTAGGTGATGCCGTTGTCTGAACACACAGGGTCCCACTCCCCAGCCAAGCAGGAGCAGTCTGTTACACTCCGACAACAGGCTGCCATCGTACACCAGGGGACCTGGGGGACAGAGAAAATGGCTGGTAATAATGATGTTTAAATAATTGTTGCTGAACTATCATTGACATAGGCACAGTGACAAAACAGCCAGGAATCCTGGCTCAGTAACAACCATACTGTATAATCCCACAAGAGGGAGCCCCGGCACAAGCCCATGTGTGTTTTGGTCTAACTCTCCCTCATATTCCACTGATCAAAACTTTTGTTTTTATCAACCCACCCACCAACCAACCAACCAATCAGATGTCATATTTACCTGTTGTAGGACACGGTCAGACCAGCCACCTGAACGTTGTCACACTTAGTGCCAGACTGCAGAGGGAGGAGGAGCTAGGCCATGAAGGAGGTGACGAAAGACAGCTGGGCTCCAGACACAACGCCAAGCTTATACCTCTTCATCAGTAGACCTCCCAGGAATATCCCCACCGCACCCACCGGCAGGTTCAACTCACCTGGAAAAGTTATACTCACACATCTATAGTGCTACCAGTGTGCCGGAGTTTCATTTCCACTCATGTTCAACAAACCTACAGGGGATGGGAGAGAACAAAAAATGTGTATTTAATGCCATTCAACATCAATACTGACAGGATGGAAAATTTCAGTTGGAGCATGTCCAGGATTCTATGGCTTCGTTGAGACAGGCAGACCAACTCAGTCATTTTTTGAGTAATTTGTATTTTGAACAATCAGATATGCTCTGAAAAACAGCTGATGCAAAAATATCTAATGTGATTGGTCAAAAGACCTATTAGCGGAAAAAATATCATAATTGGGCTGCCAGTCTAAACGCATCCCTTGTCTCTCTGTCTCTGATCCAAACTTCAGTCCTTGCATCGATTACAGAAGGCTGAAAAGGATTACAATCAAGAATTGTTACCCCCTACCCGATCTCCGCCGCCCTAGGAGCCCAATTCTTCACCAAACTGGACCTCCGCAACGCTTAAAATCTGGTGAGAATCAGGGAGGGAGATGAATGGAAAACTGCCTTTAGCACCCCTAGTGGTCACTGAGTATTTAGTCATGACCTTCGGAATATCGAACTCACCGGCAATCAATGACACTCTTAGGGATATGTTGAATCGGTTCGTCTTTGTTTACCTCGACAACATGCTGATCTTCTCCAAAAACCCTTCCGGAACACATACAGCCCTGTCCCACCTCACTCAAGCAGGTTTTTGCAGGAATCCCGAGGCTGACAGGGCATTCATAGAGCTCAAGGGACGTTTCACCTTCAGACCCATCCTTGTTCATCCTGATCCTACTCGCCCCTTTGTGGTAGAGGTGGACGCCTCGGACACCGGAGCTGGGGCGGTCCTTTCACAGCGGAACGAGGAGGACAAGAAACTGCACCCATGCGCCTTTCTCTCCAAGCGGTTCTCGCCAGCGGAAGGCAACTACGATGTAGGCAACCGGGAGCTCTTGGCAGTTAAGTGGGCCCTTGAGGGGTGGAGACACTGGTTGGAACCACTGCTTCATCTTCTGGTCTCTTCTCTGCACCTGGGTCCAACCTTATCACGTCAGTTATAGCATCTCTTAATCCCTTCTCTTAACATTTATGGCCCCAAAACATAATCAAGCAGCTGACCAATTACTCAAGACTTTAGTTCTAAATTAACTGAGATTAATCAACAACTGGATACATTTCTTTATTTCTAAAGTGAAACTATCCTCCGCATTGGAGTATCTCTACAAGTACAAGTTTAACCAGTATTTCAGTTGTTTTACCGTCCCATGAAGAAGTGTGGCAGGCCTGTGAGGAAGGATCCTACAGCCATGTGGAAACAGCCCATAGCAATGAGCCTGGGCTGGTGCAGCTTCGCCCCAAAATGGCTGACCACAGCCAGGAACAGCAGGTTACCTGCAAGAAACCACAACACTACAGTAGTCACTGTTTTTTTTTTTTTATAACTAAAAATGGCATATCAGTTTGGATACTAGGCTGCAACAACATAGCAGCACATAAAACAATGTTAGAGGTTTGACTGTAGAGTCATGGACAAACGCCAGTCAATCAATGAATAGAAACAACTAGAAAACGGGACAGTATTGAGAGCAGACTCTGATTGAACCACAAAAAAAAAATGGAACATGTAGTCTGTATCTGGTTTTTACTACATGAACTCTCAAGCAACTCATACCCATCTCAAAGCTGCCGTCTATGAGTCCGATGAGAGAGCTGGACAGGTCAAAGTGTCTCTCTGAGTGATGGCACTCTTCATGTAGGTCCCTGACAGAGCTTTTGGTGAAGGAGATGAATGACAGGGCCACGATGAACTGCTGACAAACACAAGAGAGAGCACATTAGTGTGTGTTTGTCCGTGTGTATGTGCATGCGTGGATGCGTGTGCAGACAGTGTGCATGTGTAGCTGAGGTGGCCTGCAATAGTAAAAAGGACGGACACAAGTTTACATCTGCAAAGTTCTGGCGCTTTCTTTATTCTGAAGAATGTTTTTTTTCTCTTGTTCAATTGTCTATTTTCTTGTTAGTACTTTGAAAATATTCACATCAAACAAGTGCACACTTTAAAAAACACAACATAAATGCACTTTACCTAAAGCAGAATTCAAAAATGTTCCACAAATAACCCTGTCTTAGTGTATGGTTTCACATGAAAACCATAATGTATTTCACATTCATACAATAGAAACACCTATATATGAAAACATAAATAACTGAATGTTTTTCTATATACCGCTACCTCTATAGAAAACTGACAACAATACATTCAGCTTTAAGATAGTGGCACCTCCAGAAAATCGTCTCTCTCACTGTATGCACTAAAAGTCCACCAGACTGAGCGTGCTCGGCCAGTTTACCAGCTAGTGAGCACAATTTTACACAAAACCAATAACATGGAAAACCAACTCAGAAATCCCTAACAAATGGATTCTTTATAAAAAAAATCCTAGACAAAATCCAGAACAAGTAAGCTACTCAGTAAACATAGTCTCTGTGACTCGTAAATCGTTTTTTACCTCAGCTAGCATCAAGCTAACATATACTCTCACTCAATGTAAATCACGTTTCTTCGCTCACTCAGTTCGACACAAAGCCAAAACAAAACCTTTCCTAACGTGATAATATCTTGACAAAGTTGTTAAATAGCATGTTATTACATATTGTGTATATATTTGAACGTTTGGAAGTTCTGTTACATACCTGTAATAGTAAAAAAAACAGACACAGTTTACCTCTGTAAAGTTCTGATCCTTATTCTGCAGAATGGTGAGCGCTTGGCCAGAACTTGCTGTTTCTCCTGCTACAACAGTGCAACACCGCCATCTATTGGCCTGATGGACTGCTAACACTAAAGTATGTAGAAATTACAATTTAGATTAATTAAAGACAAATTGGGGGGGAATAAATAATAAATGGGTGTTTGTTTTTAGTGACTTTGTTTTCAACCCATTACGCATGCACAATCGTACATGTGCATTTTAAAGCATTATTAAGAACCTTGAGTGTGGAACTGCAGGGCGTTTACGCAAAAACCACAAATTTCACATGTGAACAACACGGGAAGTGTTCCAAAAACATGTTTTCATGTAATCTTATGTGAAGATAATCTGATAACATGTAAAGCAACATGTGATTACATTAAACTACACATGTGAAAATGTGATCACGTTGTGTTCCAAAACATGTTTTCACATGATTTCAAATCAAATGTAAGTTGAAATCATGTGGTTTTTCTGTAAGGGCAGGAATATAAGATGCATTTTGATGTTATGTTTGATGTTACATAACATTTGATTTGATTTATGATCTTGAAAATGCAATGTTCTTTGAGGATCTTCCATGTTCCTTTCCATGTATTATCCATTTTGCTTTCCCTCAGTCCTTTTCACTTTCCTTGGCAAAACAAGCTCTGTCTCCGTCAAGACTTATTCAGAGCCACCATGAATTGAAAGCAGCTTCTGACGGATTTTAGACCATTCAACAAATAGTTTTATAATGACGCGTAGACCCAACTAAACACCCTGGATTCTTTACACACACATTGAAAGCCAAAAATCTCAAATTTGGACTCATCAGACCAAAGGACACATTTCCACCAGTCTAACGGTCCATTGCACGTGTTTCTTGGCCCAAGCAAGTCTCTTCTTACTATTGGTGTCCGTCCTTTAGTAGTGGCTTCAATGGAGCAATTCGACCACGAAGGCCTGATTCACGCAGTCTCCTCTGAACAGTGCATGTTGAGATGTGTATTTCTTGAACTCTGTGAAGCATTTATTTGGGCTCCAATCTGAGGTGCAGTTAACTCTACTGAACTTATCCTCTGCAGCAGAGGTAACTCTGGGTCTTCCTCATGAGAGCCAGTTTCATCATAGCGCTTCATGGTTTTTGCGACTGCACTAGAAGAAACTTTCAAAGTTCTTGACATTTTCTGTATTGACTGACCTTCATGTCTTAAGTAACGATGGACTGTTGTTTCTCTTTGCTTATTTGAGCTGTTCTTGGCATAATATGGACTTGGTCTTTTACCAAATAGGGATATCTTATGTAAACCATCCCTACCTTGTCACAACACAACCTATTGGCTCAAACGCTTTAAGAAGGAAAGAAAGTCCACAAATTAACTTTTATGAAGGTACACCTGTTAATTATAAAAGCATTCCAGGTGACTACCTCATGAAAAGGTTTGAGAGAATGCAAAGCGGTCATCAAGGAAAAGGATGGCTACTTCGAAGAATCTCAAATATAAAATATTCTATATTAATATATATATATATATATATATATAACACTTTTCTGCTTACTACATGATTCCAATTGTGCTATTTTGTAGTTTTGATGTGTTCACTATTATTCTAAAATGTAAAACGTTGTAAAAAAAAAAAAAAAGAAAGAAAAACTCTTAAATGAGTAGGTGTGTCCAGACTTTTGACTGGTACTGTATATATTGTGATATTGCAAATATGGTACAATCCAGGGGTGCAAAGCTCTTGGAGACTTACCCAGAAAGTCTCACAGCTTTAATCACTGCCAAAGGTGATTCAACATGTATTGTGAATACTTATGTAAATGAGATATTTCTGTATTTCATTTAAGACATTTGAAAAAATAAAATAAAACATGTTTTCACTTTGTCATTATGGGGTATTGTCTGTAGCTGGGTGAGATGATAAAAAAAAACAATAATTTAATCCATTTGGAATTCAGGCTGTAAGAAAACAAAATGAGAAATAAGTTAAGGGGTATGAACACTTTCTGAAGGCACTGTATATCTGCAAGAAAGTGATAAATGAGCGACTCTTTGAAAGGGGGTCATATATACATTGCCTTATTTTTAAAAAAAAGCTATCATGCAATAATCGGCATAGTTTCTCAGACCAAATCTTCATTCTGGTTTAAACAAAGCAATCTGATCATACTCCAGTAAAATACAAGCTACAGGGAATGCAAAAAAATGGCTTCTGCAAAGCACATATACATTGTCCAATCAACATCCACACATTGACTTCATTCTTCGGGTCTTTATTCAAACACAAACACACTTGGAATAAAATGCTCTTTCAGTGTCTTGTTGTAGGTTGTGCAATGTTCAAAGTGTGTGAGAGATTAGCATTAATGTTTGTGTATGTGTGTGGGGTCAAGTTTGGACGGTCGTACATATGCAAATAGCCGAGATTGTATATTTCAGGACCATGGACAGCAGCGATATCTGTCATCCAGCCCCACATGACAGTAGACAGCGGCCATCTCATGTGAAGTTGGCACTGGGGAAATCCCATGTAATGAGAAACGAGGCCTAGGAGGCAAAAAGACTGAAGGAGAAGACTCCCACAGGAACTCAATGCTAAACTATTCTGCCACATTCATTTCAAATGTTACATCTTTCGATTTGTAAATAATAGGGAATACATCTGCAAATAATTGAAACTGACTATTCAAACTACACTGTACAGCTTTAGTGTGTCTGTGCATCATAGGTACAACTGTAAGCAATTACGTTTTCAAATGTCTGTTTAATGTGAGAAACAAAATGAAAAACACCTGTTAGACCATTACAATGCGGACTGTCATGCATTTTTACTATTACCAACAAGACAACGAAGTGATACGTGCCATGGAGTCTTATAATGGATACTTTCCAAAAGTTCCCACACTGAGCGATATTGTTTACTACACTATTATGCATACAATCCAAGTCATACGTTTGTCATTCATACTCTTATTTTTAACCGAATATCTTTGCAAAAGTGTTCATTGTGTCAATTCAGAGCTCGGAAATATTGGAATAATGTGCTTAAGGGGACTGACACTCAAGGCGCACAACAGGATAACACAACAACCACATTGTTAATTGACAATCATTGCTTTAAATGGAAGTGGTCGATTGTTTATACATGCCTATACAAATCTATGTATTTAACTTGTAAACCAAGGTTGGTCTAAGCAACATGCACCTGGATAATGGCGCCATGAATCGGGACGGGCTCCTACGTCCTCATATACACATTATGACAAAATAAAGAGTTTAATCTTTCACGAATAAAGACATAGAAGCATACCCATTTATACAGGTTCTACACATTCAATTTCTCCATGGCAATAGAATGTAAACATTCTATTTTGCGCCAAACATCGCCTACAACTCAATTCTAAGTGCAGCATATTGGACGACTCCACAGTCATTGATCATTCGCGACTTTAAGTAATTCCTGTTATCTCTAGAGCATCCCGTATATCTATAGCGCTGCATTTCTTCCCCATCTCACCATGGATAGGGTTTGGTGCATTCCGGAGTTCACTTATGGTCCCACAAAGGTAATCTTAGGAGAAATTCATTTTAGCATACTGTAAATGCCTGTGCATAATGTGCATAACAAAGCATCATTATTTTCATTATCTTCAAAGGAATTCTGTAGAAGCAGCCTTTATTTTCAGACTCTGCAGGGAGGAAACATTACAATAAACAGGTAAGATTCATCCCACAAAAACATAAACAGAAAGAGAGTTGTATTTCAAGACAGTTTAGAGAAGTTGGTCATAAGAGTTCTTAATATCACTTGCAAATTGTCAGGCATGAGCAGTTGTGAAATGTTGCGAGAGGCCCTTCTGAAAGGACATGATGTGGCATGGTCTCACACCTTACCTCATCTTGCAGAAGAAGCTCATGGTCCACTATCTGCTGCTCCAGAATCAAGGCCAGGTCCCTCCCCATGTCAACACAGAGCACATGAGCAACTGGCTGGTGTCTCAGGCCAAAAAATCCCTTAGGGAGAGGTGAGTACCACGTCACTCACCTTCACTGCAATTCCTTGCCACCAGCAGCACTCCAGGAGGTGTGGGTAATATAAACAGAAAAATCAGAAGCCAGGAAAGTTGAATTGCTCTGTGTTTTATTTGAAGGGTGTGGTCCTTCCACACAACCCTGGAGGAGGGAAACGACCTCGCTCGGCTGGTAAGAGAATGAGAGTTAGAGACATACTACAAGTCAGTGAGCTCTTTTACTGGCCTTTCAACAACGAGATAGCACAGCAGAATAGATCTGTTGTGGAATTACACTAATGGGACTTCCTGTTTCATACTGCAGGCCTGGGAAGTAAACACTTGCCTAAAAATGATGGACATAGAGCACAAGGCTTTCTGCAAGCTCCGCCTCTCCATGCACTCCACCTCGCCAGCTGACATGTGAGTTCCATGTACTGCCCTGCATATGACTTGATCCATTTATCTGGAACTACGCAGAAACAGACTAAGACAGTGTTCTCTGTGAGCACATTGCACATCGTTTAGCTTTGTCTTCTCCTTTTTGTTGATTTCAGCGATCCTAAAGTCCACAGCATCGTGGAGAGAGCTGTGAGGAGCATTCTGGGCGAGCAGTCCAATGAGCCCCTTAGCAACCTGCTCAGCCCATCTCAGGTGGTGGAGGTGGTGCCCAGGCTCCTCCTGGCCCTGTGGCTTCAGCCAGAGGAAGGCCATTCAGAGCACCCAATCCTAATAAGCGGGATGGCCGTGGGCATGGTGACGGCCGTAGTGGAGAAGCTCTCCTGCATGTTAAAGGACCCTTCCCCTCACATACCTTTCTCCCGGGCTGCTGCTTTTGACTCTGTGCGGTCGATCCTCGGGAGAATCAGTCAGTCCTTCTCCACGGATGACCTCCAGAGCCCTTTTTATATGAGCTCTGTCTGTGCCTTTGTGCCGGACGAGGTGCAGAGCTGCTTCCAGGCCCCTGCAGCCACCCTACCAGTCCCCCCTGTCCTCGCAGTGGCCGTTTCCACCACACTACCAGCTGACATCCAAGCAGGTGAATAGCAATGATAGAGAGCACTCTGACAGATTCCTGTTGTGATGACATCTTGGTGCCTTGTAGTAGAGCTCATCAGGATTGTTGTTGTCACCTATAACACAGACCAGGCTTCTTCCCACCTGGAGGTCGTGAACATCACCCCTAACACAGAGGCAGATCCGGCTTCTTCCCACCTGAATGTGGTGGACATCACCCCTAATACAGAGGCAGACCCGGCTTCTTTCCACCGGAATGTGGTGGACATCACCCCTAATACAGAGGCAGAGCCCATCTCTTCCCTCTTGGAGGTTGTGGACGTCACACCTGAAGAAAGGACTCTGACGATGGCCGTCTTCGCCACTCTGCCACCTGACATCCAAGCAGGTGAGTAACACTTAGAGAGCACTCTGACAGGTGCCGTTTGTCATGACATCTTAGCAGAACCTTTCAACTGGCCAGTGTTTAGAAGCTACGGTTTGCATGTTTACATTCTGTTCCTCTTTTTTCCCTTTCCAGAGGATGTTGCTGTGGTCATCCCGGATGTCACCCCACACGTCACCAAGGACGTGACACTGGATGTTCCATGCAGAGCTAGGAAAGGGGCAGTCCGGCGATTATTTTGCAGGCTTTGGAGGGCAGTGTGCTGCTGCGCCTGCCACAAGGAAGAGGAACAATATTAATTATTCATCAGACCTTCAAAAATGGGATTGAACCATAGACCAATAAATTATTTGCATTATAATTGGACTCAATTCTGCAATTCTGCTGAAATCAAATCTGAACACAGTTTATGAAGTGAATTAATGCTTGAATACGTCATACGTCACAGCTTAATGACTGCGCATAATACATTAAGAGAAAAAGGCTTGTTTGGAGCCTAACTGGTGGTATTGTCTTCCCACTGGTTGTAGCTAGCTGAATAATGAAAGTGATGTGCATATTTCCTACTGACTTGTATCGATGGTTGGTTGGACGTTTTACATATAGGCCAACAGGATATCAGTAGAAATAAACCATTCCTTGCCCAAATTCTTTTTTGCATTTTGCACTTTGAGTAACAAGCATTAAGGGACGACAATGGAATTCGTTGACTTTATTGTGTTGTCCCTGACATGTTTTATTTTATTAAACTGTTTTATTATTTTACTAAACTCTGAAATATATATATCTCGCTTTCTATCTAACTCAAATGGGCTGTTGAGAACTCTGATCATCACATTTCAGGCACAAGCCAGCTGGTGGCAGTGTCTTTAAATGCAGCACTGCCTTAGTGCACTTCATGATCTGCGCATCAAATAACTTTGGTTGTGAACGTGATTAATAAAAATAAATAAAAAGAACGTGATTAATCCAAATGCGGAATTACATTTGCTTTGGTTTAGCAATCTACCTCCTCCCGGTCTTAACTAAAGTGTTGTGCAATATTGGAGGACAGGTGTCGTAACTGACATTTTTGTATTGTGCTTGATTATCCACTGGTATTAGTTTGACATATGTACGGAGCATCAGAAATCAGTTTTGAAAGATGTTGTGGTGGAAGAATTTGGGGTAAGCTGTTGTAACTTCTTAAGGGATATGTTCTGTGTTGGACTGTGGATGTTATGCGTTTCATAGACTACTGGTATGTCTGCATCCTAACACAAGGCCATTGTGTCCCGTAACTATTGATTTATAGAAAGAACTGTTGTGTAAACAATATGATTGTATTATCACCTCCCACTATATAAGGGACATGCAACCATTTATTCCTTGCTGTGAAATTATTGGTGGCTGCTTGTATTAAATATGTTTATATTGTTAAATATAGGATTATCACCACAGCAAGCAAGGTACTTGGAGTCAAACAGACAGGCCTGGATGAGATCTTTAAGGTCACGGCCCTCCGCAAGTCTCACAAAATCATTTTAGACCCAAGCCACCCCCTGTACCCGGACTTTGAACTACTCCCCTCTGGGCACAGGTATAGGGCACCCCTCAGCAAGAAAAACAGAACTAGACAATCATTTGTGCCAGGTGTGATATCCCTCCTAAATAGCTCGGGCTGATGTTCCTATTGAATCAGTAAGGCCAGCGGGCTAATCCTTTTTTATTAATGTTTAATTGGTATGTTAACTGTTATGAAAGTTGTATTGTAAATTTAGTTTTTTATTTAAACGTGTACATGACACTGCAACAACATTTCCCCATGGGGACAATAAAGTCAGTAAGTAAATAGTCTCTGCCTTAATCTTTGAATCGAATTTTCCACAACTGGTTCAGAGGTTTAAGAGTTTTACTCCTGAGTTGAGGCTAACGAGTGACTGTTGTAACGTTATCTGGCTTGCTACAACTTGTAGCTAATGTTAATGACGTAACAGATGGTGCCAGTAGGCTACAGCAGCAAGCTAGAGCACAACACATCAATGCCGCTGATGTCTGTCAACCCGTTAATTTGAGAAAAATGTGGCCACTGTTTTGTTCCTCATGTTTCAGCTGCTCCCGATCAGCACAGGGGTGTTGTACCAGCCCCAGGATTGTGTACATCTGCCCAGAACCAAGTGATGGGGTTAGTTCCTGTATCCCTCTCCCTTATGGGTATGGCCACAGTGTACTTACTTATGGTTAAGAGCTTCCTTTTTGGGGTCAGCGTACCCATGTTAGCCCTGCCCTGGCTGTTTCTGCTCATCATAACATTTTTGGTCCCACACACACTGTCTTACTCTGCAACGTCATCATCACAGGGCAGGATCTGTATCCTTACTCCAAATAACTGATGCACTGTGCGGTCGCCAGTTTCCTCCAACACATTGGTGCGGCTGGCTTCTGTGTGAAGAAGCAGTGTGGCTTGGCAGGGTTGTGTTTCGGAGGACGCATGGCTCTCGACCTTTGCCTTTTCCAAGTCCGTAGGGGAGTTGCAGCGATGGGAAAAGACTAACTACCAATTGGATATCACGAAAAATGTATAAAAGTATCAAACCATTTTTATAATAATTGGTTGTTGTGCACAGTAAAGAGACGCCATTAATTACTACCTAGACTAAGTATAGCAAATCAATGATTATTATTTCTTTACTAATGCATGTTTTCAAGTTACACTGTGTATATACACATAGCTATTTTGCATAAACAACTGGATCAAGTGGTAAAAGTCATGATGGAACACGTTATTCGATATCAGTAATGTAAGAGAAAAAGTTCAAAGGCACACAAATGAAAACATGAACCCTGCCATATCACTACAATAGTTTAGGGGTTTCTCTATTAAAAGAAACACCAAAAGGACTGCTGAACATCACCCTTATATCATCCACTTCATTCCATTTCATACAGTTAATGTTCAGCAGAACCTCAAGTTGAAGTAAATATTTTGTATTGGACCTCCAACCATCAGCATAGAAAGTAGTAGGTGCCAGGTGCATCGGGTTCATTGTGTCAAGAACTGCAACGCTACTGGGTTAACGCTCAACAGTTTCCCGTGTGTATCAAGAATGGTCCACCACCCAAAGGACATCCAGACAACTTGACTACTGTGGGAAGCATTGGAGACAACATGGGCCAGCATCTCTGTGGAACGCTTTCAACACCTTGTAGAGTCCATACCTGACGAATTGAGGCTGTTCTTAATATTGGGGAGGTGTTCCTAATGTTTTGTATACTACACACCAAAGGTAGTGATTATCAGAACACACATAAATGACAGTTCGACATATTCATGTTGGTCTGAAAGTGGACATACAACCAACACATATCGCATTGCCTATATGCTGTGGTAGTGTCCATTTAAACGTAACTAGTTGGCACTAAGCCTTAAAGTCAGAGAGCGTGAGAGAAAAAACACCGGGACACTTTTACAGTTGACCACCTGTAACGAACGTCGTCGGGAGAAGGAGAAGAGGACCAAGGTGCAGCGTGGTAAGTATTCATAATACGTTTAATAAATACGAACACTTGAACAAAAACAACAAAGCGACAAACGAACAGTTCTGCAAGGTGCAATACACAAAACAGAAAACAACTACCCACCAAGCACAGGTGGGAATGAGGCTACCTAAGTATGGTTCTCAATCAGAGACAACGATAGACAGCTGCCTCTGAGAACCACACCAGGCCAAACACCTAAAAAAACAAAACATAGAATGCTCACCCCAACTCACGCCCTGACCAAACCAAAATAGAGACCTAAAAAAGGAACTAAGGTCAGGGCGTGACACCACCACTTAATCTAAGACCTATTCTTTAATGAACCAATGAACAACAAGGCTCAATTACTAAATAGTTACTGCAATTTAAACGTACGAATTTAACAATACATGGTACAATATGAATGTGCTACAAGTATGTATATGTTACTCTAATCTTACTATTCTCTGTATTTACACAACCTTTCTAGGGCATCTGAATAGGCAGCCATGTTGAATTTTGTAAATACAGTCGTGGCCAAAAGTTTTGTGAATGACACAAATATTAATTTTCACAAAGTCTGCTGCCTCAGTTTGTATGATGGCAATTTGCATATACTCCAGAATGTTATGAAGAGTGATCAGATGAAATAAAGTCCCTCTTTGCCATGCAAATGAACTGAATCCCCCAAAAACACGTGCCGTCATCATTGCTTTGCACAAAAAGGGCTTCACAGGCAAGGATATTGCTGCCAGTAAGATTGCACCTAAACCAAACATTTATCGGATCATCAAGAACTTCAAGGAGAGCGGTTCAATTGTCGTGAAGAAGGCTTCAGGGCGCCCAAGAAAGTCCAGCAAGCAGCAGGACCGTCTCCTAAAGTTGATTCAGCTGCGGGATCGGGGCACCACCAATCTAGAGCTTGCTCGGGAATGGCAGCAGGCAGGTGTGAGTGCATCTGCACGCACAGTGAGGAGAAGACTTTTGGAGGATGGCCTGGTGTCAAGAAGGGCAGCAAAGAAGGCACTTCTCTCCAGGAAAAACATCAGGGACAGACTGATATTCTGCAAAAGGTACAGGCATTGGACTGCTGAGGACGGGGGTAAAGTCATTTTCTCTGATGAATCCCCTTTCCGATTGTTTGGGGCATCCGGAAAAAAGCTTGTCTGGAGAAGACAAGGTGAGCGCTACCATCAGTCCTGTGTAATGTCAACAGTAAAGCATCCTGAGACTATTCATGTGTGGGGTTGCTTCTCAGCCAAGCTAGTGGGCTCACTCACAATTTTGCCCAAGAACACAGCCATGAATAAAGAATGGTACCAACACATCCTCCGAGAGCAACTTCTCCCAACCACCCAGGAACAGTTTGGTGACGAACAATGCCTTTTCCAGCATGATGGAGCACCTTGTCATAAGGCAAAAGTGATAACTAAGTGGCTCGGGGGAACAAAACATCGATATTTTGGGTCCATGGCCAGGAAACTCCCCAGACCTTAATCCCATTGAGAACTTGTGGTCAATCCTCAAGAGGTGGGTGGGCAAACAAAAACCCACAATTTCTGACAAACTCCAAGTATTGATTATGCAAGAATGGGCTGCCATCAGTCAGGATGTGGCCCAGAAGTTAATTGACAGCATGCCAGGGCGGATTGCAGAGGTCTTGAAAAAGAAGGGTCAACACTGCAAATATTGACTCTGCAACTTCATGTAATTGTCAATAAAAGCCTTTGACACTTATGAAATGCTTGTTAAGTGCTTGAATTATACTTCAGTATTCCATAGTAACATCTGACAAAAATATCTAAAGACACTGAAGCAGCAAACTTTGTGGAAATGAATATTTGTGTCATTCTCAAAACCTTTGGCCCCGACTGTACATTTACAGACTTCCAATATAGAATGCTTTCAATGCCTTACATTTTAAATGAGTTAATATACAAGATAAAACGTCTTCTGGGGATCTTCACAGCATCATACATGTCCTGACGAAATATTTAATTTCATAATCACCTCTGTTTTTGCCTAGTTTCACTTACAATAGTACTTTCGAGTTTGCGAATGTACAATTAGCCCCATAATTCAATTTGCGATGGTGATCCGCTAAGCAAAGTCAGACAAAATTTAAAACCAACATTAATATGGAGACATCAACATAAGTTTAAGTAGAAACAAATGTAAATTTAAAAAACTCCTAATACCCAAAATGGGAGAATTAAACTATTTATCTTTTTGAGAATGTGGGAATGGTCCGTGGACACTTAAGGGACAGTCATGTCGAGTGTGTTTCATTTGGTGATCTCATGAAGGACAGGAAACACACAACTGTATCTCTTAGTGTACATTTCCCAGCTGTCAGTTTTACATCTGACTGTTGTATAAGATGAATGAATAAGTATATGAATACTTTTGAAAAGCTAACAATGAGATTTAGTCTTCTAAATCAGAATTGGTTGTTTTATGGTAACTTATGCACAGTCAGTAGCCACGTCCAGTTGAGCACAAACATGATGAGACAGCCCCTTTTCTACCAAAGTATAAAATCCCCCGTGACACAATTCACACCAGACCACGGTGTAAGCTAAGGTTGCAAATGGTTGAATTTCTAAGACCATACAGCGTGTAGCGTTGGCTACACGGTTAGAAATGGTTCAACTAAAACTGCCACAGAAGGAGCAGATCTTATTCGAGGCCTTTTCAGTCTGCAGCTGGAAATGTATGTAGCCTAGGACAAAGAACACCGACAACCGCCGAAACATCTATTCTACGTGACGACATGGGTATGCCTGACGTATCCACTAGGGATGCAACCAGAGACTTTTCTGTCGACTCCCTCCAGCATATAAACCGGCGACAACAGAGAGAGACAACAACATGTTAAGTAACCCATGTATGAACTAATTGTGAGTGTGTTTTATGTAATTCTGTGATTGATTAAGTTAGTTAGTAAGTAAATAATTAAGCCAATTTATATTTGGCTGATTCATGATTCTATGCTAGGGTTGGTGCAGATATCCAAGGGTTTGCAACATTCAGTAATGACACTGAAGAGGTAATACAATTCAATAATAAGAGACTGTTTTGATAAGATATGAAAATATCTGGCGAGTTATATTTGGGAAATTGACACTCTATAAACAAAAATTTTCCGTGGTGCCCCAACTTCCTCGTTAAAGTTACAGGATTAGTTTAATTGCGTAATTAAATTACACATGGAGAATTGATTTGATAATATACAGTCTTCACATTTTATGATAGTCAACAACACGAAAGCATATAACTTTCCCTGACATCACACGTATACATTGTAATTTTCGATTTACCTGATATAGTAGGATGGCTAACATTCGATGTCTGCGAAGGTGTTGTCTTCTAGCCAAGATATGAAATGCAATCATAATTGACTGTAGTGCATATAAGGCACACACAACAGTTCCATTGTAGCGGTATTTTTTAGAGAGGGGTAAAGAAAGATTTTGTTCGGGCACCAGGCAGGTATTAACCATGCCGAAAGGAAAAGAGTAGAACAGAGAGAGTACCACTACCAGACCCACACACATCAGCAGAAGAGACTGCCTAGAGTGTAGCCTGTTTACCAGATAGCCAGTGGAGAGAAAAGAGAATACACACCCTATAAAACCCACATTACAGCACAGGGTTCACCCCAACAAGAATACCTCATACAATAATAAATGGCAGAGCAATTAAACAGCAACTTCATACAATAAAGAACCCAGTCATCAACAGCGGATTTGCAATAATTTGTATTCTCTTCCCGTGGAGGAGTGCAGAGGGTATAAATGTGTGTGTGTGTGGGGGGGGTGTCTGTGTTCATAGACACACCAAAGGCCTTACAAATGTCCACAATCTTCTCGGCCACATGTCCTTAGTACACCCCACCTCAATACAGTTCAAATAACAATACACAACTTTAAAGCCATCTCCCTTTTAACTAAAATGTCCACCCAAATACTTCTGGCAGGGCAATAATAGTCCAGCTCCAATGAACTTCGCTGGGAAATGCATTAGGAAAATAGAGAGTCTGTTTCAGGGTAAAGCACTCGAATGATGAAGGGAAGAGAAAGAGAGAAAGGGAACAAGAGAGATCTTAGCTGTGGTCTTCAGGATCGAAAACAACCAAGCAGTAGAGCGATCACACCGATGATTGAGTTAAATACGTTATAAACTACATACGCTGAAAACAAACAAAACTTCTGCAGCATAGCACACACAATCAAACTGTCGCGCCACCCAAGAGCTTCTCCCCAAAGAGCTGAACGAGCTCTCTTTTATTTCCTCCTTCCTTACTGCTCATGCGCTCTTAAAGTGGCAGCGCATGGTGAAGGCTCCGTGCAGGATTTCGCCACACCATGATGACTGAAAACACAACCGTGGGCTGAACAAGTGACACATTTCTGGGCGGTCCATTTAAAATTAAATAATTTTTCCCTCGCCCCTTGCCCTATAAGTGTCAACTCATCAGACGTCATGATACGTCATCACTTTTCTGCTCTTTTGCACACCAGTATCTCTACTTGCACATCACAATCTGCTCATCTATCACTCCAGTGTTAATTTGCTAATGTAACGGATGTGAAATGGCTAGCTAGTTAGCGGGTACGCGCTAATAGCGTTTCAATCAGTTACGTCACTTGCTCTGAAACCTAGAAGTAGTGTTTCCCCTTGCTCTGCAAGGGCCGCGGCTTTTGTGGAGCGATGGGTAACGATGCTTCCTGGGTGACTGTTGTTGATGTGTGCAGAGGGTCCCTGGTTCGCGCCCGAGGTCAGGGCGAGGGGTCGTACTGAAGTTATACTGTTACACTAAATTGTAATTACTTCGCTACTATGGCCTATTTATTGCCTTACCTCCTCACGCCATTTGCAAACACTGTATATAGACTTTCATTTTTTTCTATTGTGTTATTGACTGTACGCCTGTTTATTCAAAGTTAAATCTAGAATTGGCTTCCTATTTCGCAAAAAAGCATCCTTCACTCATGCTGCCAAACATACCCTTGTAAAATTGACCATCCTACCGATCCTCGACTTCGGCGATGTCATTGACAAAATAGCCTCCAATACCCTACTCAATAAATTGGATGCAGTCTATCACAGTGCCATCCGTTTTGTCACCAAAGCCCCATATACTACCCACCACTGCGACCTGTACGCTCTCGTTGACTGGCCCTCGCTTCATACTCGTCGCCAAACCCACTGGCTCCAGGTCATCTACAAGACCCTGCTAGGTAAAGTCCCCCCTTATCTCAGCTCGCTGGTCACCATAGCAGCACCCACCTGTAGCACGCGCTCCAGCAGGTATATCTCTCTGGTCACCCCGAAAACCAATTCTTCCTTTGGCCGCCTCTCCTTCCAGTTCTCTGCTGCCGATGACTGGAACGAACTACAAAAATCTCTGAAACTGGAAACACTTATCACCCTCACTAGCTTTAAGCACCAGCTGTCAGAGCAGCTCACAGATTACTGCACCTGTACATAGCCCATCTATAATTTAGCCCAAACAACTACCTCTCCCCCTACTGTATTTATTTTTCTCCTTTGCACCCCATTATTTCTATCTCTACTTTGCACATTCATCCACTGCAAATCTACCATTCCAGTGTTTTACTTGCTATATTGTATTTACTTCGCCACCATGGCCTTTTTTTTTGCCTTTACCTCCCTTATCTCACCTCATTTGCTCACATTGTATATAGACTTGTTTTTCTACTGTATTATTGACTGTATGTTTGTTTTACTCCATGTGTAACTCTGTGTTGTTGTATGTGTCGAACTGCTTTGCTTTATCTTGGCCATGTCGCAATTGTAAATGAGAACTTGTTTTCAACTTGCCTACCTGGTTAAATAAAGGTGAAATATATATATTTTTTAAATCCATGTGTAACTCTGTGTTGTTGTTTGTGTCGCACTGCTTTGCTTTATCTTTGCCAGGTCACAGTTTTAAATGAGAACTTGTTCTCAACTAGCTTACCTGGTTAAATTAAGGTGAAAAACTGTTGTTGTTTTTTTAAATCAGAAGTGTCCACTTTATTTGAGGGCTGAGGGGAGAAGGTGTGTATTTTAAGTGTTTGGAATGCAGCCCTAGTGTGTTGTATTGGGGTTGTGCCACAGAGCATTATGGGGGTTCTATGTGGTGAGAAATTTAGTGACGTTGGATATAGATTAAAAGTGAAGAATGATAGTTGAGCATTTTTTTATATTATTCAATTCAAATTCGTTTTTTCAAATTACAGGAGCGCGAGGAGGTATATTACAAATAGTTTTCTTGGTTTTAGAACTTTATTTTTGTTTGCAGTTAGCAAGGCAAATTTAAATAAATTACACGAACTCCAGTAGCTAGCGTTACCAGCGCGAGTGTGCATTTATCTCCTCCAGAATGGTAGAATGGCCAACGCTGTCGAAAATGTTGTGGATTTTTTTGGTTGAAGAACCATTTTCATTCTCTGGGGTACACGGAAAACGTGCGAATTAAAAGCGAGGGTCGACCTCTGCTTGAGATCAGTTTCATGAAGAAGGTGAGGGCGTTCAATACTAACTGGTATCAAAAGTATAACTGGTTAAGCACATCACGTTCGTTATTGAGCTACAATCAGTGAGAAGATGATTCCACCAGTCCGGCTCCAAACAGGCCTTTTTCTTGTGACGTATTATGCGCAGTCATAAAGCTGTGACCTAAAATGACGTAACCATGCATTCATTCACTACATAAACTGTGTTCAGATTTGATTTAATCTTTACAATAGTTTTCTTCACTCAGGTTGTTGCAGGTAATCTTTGGCCTTTTGGGGCACCTCCTTCCCAACATAAATATACATATATAGGGAATAGGTTGCCATTTGGGATGCCATCTTTGTGTGTGTGTCTGTGTGTGAGTCAGGATGTGTTTTGTGTCAATTAATTGATGGAAATGTTTCCCTCAGAAAGAAAGATGGATCGTAATGATGAGAGAATAAAAAGAGCTTTAAGACGCCGCCCTTATGTGGTAAATATCAAATATTTGTTTGTTTTGTCCTGTTTTTGTTATATTATCACCTTTTAAATTGAGTGTTGTGTTGACAGTTGAAACAAGTGAGGGTGAACAGCCCTGATTCTGTGTTGTGGCCAACCGGCAAGGTGCACAGAAGGCCAAAGCCTGTAAGTCATATCTGACCTGAAACAAAAACACATAACATTAGTTATGCATTCTGCATGTACAAACTGCAGTTATCAGAATTAAAGCAAATGCAGATATCCCTATCTGACCTCATTGAATGCTGTCTTGACAGTCTACTTCAGTGCAGACCCCTCAGATCCACAAAAGGCCTGTAAGTCATATTCAAATTCAACCACATAACAGTACTTATATTATTTATTGATACACAATTCAAGGCCAAAATGAGCAAAGCAGTGTTGAATTAATTATTTACTGTTAACAGCCAATCATTGTGAGCTATGGGCAGGACCAAACATCTGGGGATGGATGGAGCGTCAATCCAGAGCCTCTCAGCCAGGTCAGACATCTCTGCTGTTCCCATAGAGACACAACAGATAGATCAATCTGTTGATTCATATGGCCATTATGGTTGAATTGACAATCATCCATTTGAGATGCTAAAGAATCCTATACTATGGAAGGTCTTTAGCCCCACCTCTAATGTTATGGGAGTTGCATTTATTGCATTTTCAGTTACCCATGTATTGCTGACTACTTGTACAACCATGTTGGATTGCCTACGTATTCTACATTTCCTTGAGGGTCAATGCCAGTGTATTCTATGGCTGCCATGAGTACATGCCTTTCTCTGTCTCCTCAGTCTGGAAGGGTGACTCGGCTGATAGAGAGAAAAAATGATTACGTGATCTCATCCTCCAGTTCGGATGACTTTTCGATCTACTCCTTCACTGACTGTGAATCAGAGGTAAAAGAGTTGTACCCTACCGTCCATGTCTTTGTTGAGTGACATCAGTGTGAGGAGGATGGTCTCTGACTAGTTGACTCTGATACACAGTGTGATGATGAGGATCATGAAAGGAGGACACCACCTCTGAAAGTTGAGAATGGAAAGGTGACAAAGCTTGACGTGAGGGATATGGACGAGGATGATGATCTGTCTCTCCACTCCTTCGATGAGTCAGACTTCCTGGTAAGTTCTGCATGTTATTATTTTTT
Organism: Salvelinus namaycush; assembly: GCF_016432855.1. Taxonomy (NCBI): domain Eukaryota; kingdom Metazoa; phylum Chordata; class Actinopteri; order Salmoniformes; family Salmonidae; genus Salvelinus; species Salvelinus namaycush. The sequence continues at coordinate 45,754,644 of NC_052337.1, forward strand.
TACATATAAACATGGGGGATTGGAAATGATGCAGATAATTACTTATTGAGTGTAGTCATGTATCTGCAATGTGTATAGAGTAGTTAGAAAGTATTTCTACAGATTGTGTTGAAGATAGCACTTTCCTATATGTTACTTTACTTTCTGGTCCTACAGAGCCCAGGGAAGGTCTCAGGTCCTGTATCTGTCAAGAATGGCCTCTCTCCTCTTGTGACCTCAGCACACCGGACCCTGGCTGAAGCCCTACGGGCCCTGCCCTCTGCTGTAGGCTCTCCCTACCCAGTAAATGTCCCAAGGCCTCTGACTCCTCTCAGCCCTGTCATTATCGCTCTGCCCCGAACAGAGAACTTCCCATACCGCCACAGCCCTCGCCTGGCTCCCATCACCAACCTGAGCGAGACCGGCAGGAAGTTGCTCCAGGAAATGGCTGGAGTGGCCCCACAGGTGAGAGGAAATACAAGAAGGGAATATTGGCCGTAAGTCCTTCTATAGTATAGCATAAGTCCTTCTATAGTATAGTATAGCTCAAGAGAAGAGAAAACCCACAAGCTTACATTACTTTATCTCCTTGTCCAAAATATTCAGGAAGGGAAGGTCAATAATAAAAAGAAGGGCAAGGCCAAAAAAGTAGTAAAACAAGAGAAGGCCAGTAAGATACAACAGATGGGAAATGTTGGAGAACGTAAGGAGGAGGACAAGAAAGAGGAAAAGAAGAGTCTGAGGAAGAGGTGAGGAAATAGAGGAGGGAGAAGTGGAACATAACCAGGGAATACTAGACTAGAGAATTAGAGAAATAGAATGAGGTAAAAGAGAAAGAGCAGCTATCTGATGTGTAAGTGCAGACTTAAGCAATAAGGCACGAGGAGGTGTGGTATATGGCCAATATATCACGGCTAAGGGCTGTTCTTTAGCACGACGCAACACGGAGTGCCTGGATACAGCCCTTAGCCGTGGTATATTGGCCATATACCACAAAACCCCAGAGGTGCCTTATTGCTATTATTAACTGGTTACCAACGTAATTAGAGCAGTAAAAATAAATGTTTTGTCATACTCGTGGTATACAGTCTGTTATAAACTGGGTGGTTCGAGCCCTGAATGCTGATTGGCTGACAGCCGTGGTATATTAGACCGTGTACCACAGGTATGACAAAGCATTTCATTTTACTGCTCTAATTACGTTGTTAACCAGTTCATAATAGCAATAAGGCACCTTGGGGGTTTGTGGTATATGGCCAATATACCACGGCTAAGGGCTGTATCCAGGCCCTCCGTGTTGTGTTGTGCTTAAGAACAGCCCTTAGCTGTGGTATATTGGCCATATACCACACCCCCTCATGCCTTATTGCTTGAATACAACAGGACTTTCAGCCAATCAACATTCAGGGTTTGAACAACCCAGTTTATAATACTATTTATTCTCCTGTGGTTTTTGATTGATAGGTTTCTTCAGTGGCTGCTGCCCAAACTGAGATGTTCAAAGAAATAATGGCCAACTATTACTTCTACCACACACACACACACACACACACACAGAGATTTTGAGTATTGGTTACTCCTACAACACACACAAATGTAATTTCAGAGACAGGAACTATGATTAGCAAAAAAAAGATAAGGATCCCCATACAGCCTATGATAATGAGTTGGATTTACATGTTTAGGCTTGGAAATATAGCCAGGAGAAGCAGGGTCAACACCTCTACTCATGCCATAAGTGCCATGACATCTTTAGTAACCACAGAGAGATAAGACCTCTGTCTCCACAGTCTCCTCCAAAGGACAGCACCAACCTTAGGGCAGTGTCACTGGTATTGGGGTCTTAGGTCTCCTTTGGCCAAAGTGAAGAGGTGAGGGCCCCTTACTGGTCTCCTTGCAATATCTGGTCTCCCACACAGAGATGGAAATCTACACCTGTTTAGACCCTGGAGGATATGGCTTCAGATGAGAGATGCAGAACGTAAAAGCTTCAAACACATTGATATGCAAATTCAGAACCATTGTACACTGAAGTGGAGCATGCATCTGGTCTGAAGCATGTCAAAAGAGTGCAAATGAACTGGGACTGGAGGACTGTATCACATTTTAACTAAATTAGCATGTATCTGATGTAGCTACACTTATCTGTACTTGAATTGTGCTGTTTGAAACGTGCATTTCCAATAAAGCTTTTTAAATTGCAATTATTTGTGTCAGACAGATTTTTGTCTTAATTAATTACATCAGGGGTTCTTAAACTTTTTACAGCAAGGGAATATTATTGTACTGATATTATCTTACCTGTTATCAGTGGGGGGGTTATTCTGCTGCTCTGGAATGTATCCCACGGTAGGTGGCGGTAGTGAACCAATAAATAGTTGGATTGCTCGCCAGAAACCCAACTAGGCAGGCAGACTGTTGTTACCATGCAACGAGCAGACGCTTGTGAAAAGTACTAGCTACAAAAATTGGCTAAATGCCTGCTGCTGTATACATAGCGCGCGTGTGTGTATGTTGCTAGCCTAGCTAGTTAGCTAGCCATCAATAAAGTTCCTAACGTTACAACATGGCAGACGGCTGGAGCCCCCGACACCGGAAGGGCTGCCTATCGTTCCCGGGATGCTGTCAAAAACCTTACAATTAAGTAAGTTGCAGTTGGCCTTTGTGTGGCTTTTATTCCTTGCATTGCCATACAAGCAAGACACTGTCTTTAGCTAATGTTAGCTCTCAAAGCAGATGAGGATAAACACCCTGTATATTGCTTGACCTGATCCCTGAGTTTGCCATGAAAACATGGCACTTGTTTATATTTATAATAGTGTTTACAGGATCCGTATTCAGAGAGTCAACTTCACAGCAGCCCTCTCTCAACACCTTCAGCAGCAGGTTTTGACTCAACAGGAGGCATTGAGCTGGACACCCTCAACTCACAGGCTCAATCAGGTATTAACACTGTTTTGAAACAGCAAGATGATGTTAGATGTTTTGAAACAGAAAGGTGTTAGATGCTTCTTGGTTGAGTTGATGTTATTTTCGTGGTGGCTAGATATGGACCAGAACATCTTGGTTTTGTTTTCAGCCGGAGATGGTGAGGAGGAGTTAGTGGTAGGCAGGAGAAGCTGTTCAGTCAGGTAGGTCCTCTACCAGTGTCCTTATAACAAATAAGACTTCACTGTTTAGGATAGTTTGATGTTGCATAGTAAGTTGTGTGTGTGTGTGCGCGCGCGCAATATGAAGTGGTTTTGTTCCAGAGTGAGTCAGTATGCCAGACTCCACTGGAGAGACAATACCACACAGAGATCATGGCTCTGGAGTGGGCAGAAGGAACCGCAGGATTTTCACCTACACTGATTCTGACTGCTATATCAATTGAGAAGGGGTGGGTTTCTACTGAGTCCATTTCTGTAATGGTTCTGTAACCACAGATGCTGGGAGAGGGGCAGCAAGTACAGGGTGAGGATTTACTAATAAATAGACATGAAACTAAAAAAGAACAGAGTCTGGACAAGAGAAACAAAACATTATCAATGCAGACACAGGAATGAAACTGAGGAAGTGACAGATATAAGGGAGGCAATCAATGACGTGATGGAGTCCGATGAAGCGCTGGTTCGTGTAACGATGGTGACAGATGTGTGTAATGATGAGCAGCCTGGCGACCTTGTGCTCCAGAGAGGGGGAGCGGGAGCAGACGTGACAATTTCATTATTCAAAACAAAGCATTTACCTAATTTCTGTCCCAAAGAAACGTGAGTGTTTTAAAGCTGTTTTTGATATACTCATTACAGGATTCCCAGAGTATGGTGACGCAGGTCAAGTCCAACCCTACCTTCCTGGCACATAGGATGGCCAATGTCAGACACAGACGACATGACAGACACCCAGTGTAGGTCCCTGTTACTCACCAAAGTGAATTATTATTATAGTGAATGTAATTGAAGCAACATTGATGTGTGATGTGCTGCTTTGAAGACAAACAGTGTACCGGTATGTTCACATTACACCATACCCTTGTATGCAAAATGTGTTTGTGGTATTCTGTTGGTCTGCAGTGACAGCACCGTCCCCAAGTCCAGGCTGATTACCTGGGAGCCCTCGGAGGACTTTATGAAGACCAGCCACGTGGTCAACACACCTGTACAGACCATGCACATCATGGGGGACCTGGGACCACCAGGCAAGTGAGTAGCACAAGGGGGAAAACCACTATGTAGCCTATGCACTTATTACACTGCTTTGTATGTAATAACTTTAAAGTACATTCCAATTCAGGAATTGAAAAGTGGCATTGTATTCTTGTATTCCTCAGACTTGGCCAAAACGAGAAGGAATGCTTGTTGTGCACGATAAGAGCAGATGGAAATGGAGTGATTACCATCAAACCAGACTTCAACAAAGTTGTTTCATCAGCAAAGGTCATCTCAAATCTGATTTTATTTGTCACATGCCGAATACAACAGGTGTAGTAGACCTTACAGTGAAATGCTTATTTACAAGCCCTTAACCAACAATGCAGTTTAAGAAAAATAAGTGTCAAGTAAAAAAGTATTATTTTGGACCTAGACTAGGTGCTCCGGTACCGCTTGCCGTGCGGTAGCAGAGAGAACATTCTATGACTAGGGTGGCTTGAGTCTTTGACAATTTTTAGGGCCTTATTCTGACACCACCTGGTATAGTGGTCCTGGATGGCAGGAAGCTTGGCCCCGGTGATGTACTGGGACATACTCACTACCCTCTGTAGTGCCTTGCAGTCAAAGTCCGAGCAGTTGCCATACCAGGCAGTGATTCAACCAGTCAGGATGCTCTCGATGGTGAAGCTGTAGAATTTTTTGAGGATCCGAGGACCCATGCTAAATCTTTTCAGTCTCTTGTGGGGGAATAGGCTTTGTCGTGCCCTCTTCACGACTGTCTTGGTGTGTTTGGACCATTATAGTTTGGTGATGTGGACACCAAGGAACTTGAAGCTCTCAACCTGCTCCACTACAGCCCGGTCAATAAGAATGGGGGCGTGCTCAGTCCTCCTTTTCCTGTAGTCCACAATCTTCTCCTTTGTCTTGATCACATTGAGAAAGAGGTTGTTGTCCTTGCACCACATTGTCAGGACTCTGACCTCCTTATAGGCTTTCTCGTCGTTGTCGGTGATCAGGCCTACCATTGTTGTCATCGGCAAACTTAATGATGGTGTTGGAGTCGTGCCTGGCCGTGCAGTCATGAGTGAACAGGGAGTACAGGAGGGGACTGAGCATGCACCCTAGAGGTGCCCCCGTGTTGAGGATCAGCGTGGCGGATGTGTTGTTACCTACCCTTACCACCTGGGGGCGGCCCATCAGGAGGTCCAGGATCCAGTTGCAGAGGGAGGTGTTTAGTCCCAGGGTCCTTAGCTTAGTGATGAGCTTTGAGGGCACTATGGTGTTAAACACTGAGATGTAGTCAATGAATAGCATTCTCACATAGGTGCTTCTTTTGTCCATGTGTGAAAGGGCAGTGTGGAGTGCAATAGAGATTGCATCATCTGTGGATCTGTTGGGGCGGTATGCAAATTGAAGTGGGTCTAGGGTTTCTGGGATAATAGTGTTGATGTGAGCCATGGCCAGCCTTTCAAAGCACTTCATGGCTACAGATGTGAGTGGTACGGGTCGGTAGTCATTTAGGCAGGTTACCTTAGTGTTCTTGGGCACAGGGACTATGGTGGTCTGCTTGAACCATGTTGGTATTACAGACTCCGACAGGGAGAGGTTGAAAATGTCAGTGAAGACGATTGCCAGTTGGTCAGAGCATGCTCGGAGTACACGGCCTGGTAATCTATCTGGCCCCGCGGCCTTATGAATGTTGACCTGTTTAAAGGTCTTACATCGGCTGCGGAGAGCATGATCACACAGTCATCCGGAACAGCTGATGCTCTCATGCATGTTTCAGTGTTACTTGCCTTGAAGCGAGCATAGAAGTTATTTAGCTCGTCTGGTAGGCTCGTGTCACTGGGCAGCTCTCGGCTGTGCTTCCCTTTGTAGTCTATAATAGTTTGCAAGCCCTGCCACATCCGACGAGCGTCGGAGCCGGTGTAGTATGATTCGATCTTAGTCCTGTATTGACACTTTGCCTGTTTGATGGTTTGTCGGAGGGCATAGCGGGATTTCTTATAAGCTTCCGTGTTAGAGTCCCGCTCCTTGAAAGCGGAAGCTCTACCCTTTAGCTCTGTGCGGATGTTGCCTGTAATCCATGGCTTCTGGTTGGGGTATATACGTATAGTCACTGTGGGGACGACGTCATTGATCCACGTATTGATGAAGCCAGTGATTGATGTGGTGTACTCCTCAATGCCATCGGAAGAATCCCAGGAACATATTCCAGTCTGTGCAAGCAAAACAGTTCTGTAGTTTAGCATCTGCTTCATCTGACCACTTTTTTATAGACTGAGTCACTGATGCTTCCTGCTTTCATTTTTTCTTGTAAGCAGGAATCAGGAGGATAGAATTATGGTCAGATTTGCCAAATGGAGGGCGAGGGAGAGCTTTGTACACATCTCTGTGTGTGGAGTAAAGGTGGTCTAGAGTTAGTTTTTTCCCCCCTCTGGTTGCACATTTAACATGCTGGTTGAAATTAGGTCAAACTGATTGAAGTTTCCCTCCATTAATGTCCCCGGCCACTAGGAGCGCCGCCTCTGGATGAGTGTTTTCCTGTTTGCTTATGGCGGTTTACAGCTCATTGAGTGCGGTCTTAGTGCCAGCATCGGTCTGTGGTGGTGTGTAGACAGCTATGAAAAATATAGATGAAAACTTTCTAGGTAGATAGTGTGGTCTGCAGCTTATCATGAGATACTCTAGCTCAGGCGAGCAAAACCTTGAGACTTCCTTGGATATCGTGCACCAGATGCTGTTCTATCCTGCCGATAGTGTATAACCCGCCAGCTGTATGTTGCTAAGGACGTCGTTCAGCCACGACTCTGTGAAGCATAAGATATTACAGTTTAAGGTCCCGTTGGTAGGATATATGTGCTTTTAGTTCGTCCCATTTATTTTCCAGCTATTGTACGTTGGCTAACAGTACGGATGGCAAAGGCAGATTAGCCACTCGTCGCCTGATCCTCACAAGGCACCCCGATCTCCTTCTGCGAAATCTACATATTTTTTTCCTACGAATGACAAGGATGAGGGCCTGTTCAGGTGTCTGGAGTAAATCCCTCTCGTCTGACTCATTACAGAAAAATTCTTTGTCCAATTCAAGGTGGGTAATCGCTGTTCTGATGTCCAGAAGCTCTTTTCGGTCTGGAGGTCATTTTGCAGGGCTCTGGCAGTGCACCTCCTTGCACAAAGGCGGAGGTAGCGGTCCTGCTGCTGGGTTGTTGCCCTCCTACGGCCTCCTCCACGTCTCCTGATGTACTGGCCTGTCTCCTGGTAGCGCCTCCATGCTCTGGACACTACGCTGACAGACACAGCAAACCTTTTTGCCACAGCTCACATTGATGTGCCATCCTGGATGAACTGCACTACCTGAGCCACTTGTGTGGGTTGTAGACTCCGTCTCATGCTACCACTAGAGTGAAAGCACCGCCAGCATTCAAAAGTGACCAAAACATCAGCCAGGAAGCATAGGAACTGAGAAGTGGTCTGTGGTCACCACCTGCAGAACCATTCCTTTATTGGGGGGTGTCTTGCTAATTGCCTATAATTTCCACCTTTTGTCTATTCCATTTGCACAACAGCATGTGAAATGTCTTGTCAATCAGTGTTGCTTCCTAAGTGGACAGTTTGATTTCACAGAAGTGTGATTGACTTGGAGTTACATTGTGTTGTTTAAGTGTTCCCTTTATTTTTTGGAGCAGTATATATATATATATATATATATATATATATATATAGTATTTACAAATTCACCACATTTATGATTTTATATGGGAATCAAAAAGCTTTCATGAATGTTCACCATGTGCTCAGCACTGTCAACAGACCCCATTATGACATCACAATGTAACGGAAGCCTTGCCATCATATCATTGCTGGTTCCATCTGACAAGCAACATTTCATTTCCACTCATTTCATGATAGATCTCTCACAGAGATAGGTTAAGTTCTTATTTTGAGAGTGTTCATTTTTATCATCAATGGCTTATCGAGGAAGAAAATCAAGTGAGTTTGACAAACTCCAGAAGGAGAATTCTCAGATGAAGAGTGTCATCGAACACTTGAGGAAGCAAAACATGGCTTTAAACCAACAGGATGACCAGGACAAGTTTTCAAGTTTTGTAAGGCTCATCAGTTTTTCAAATGTTTTTCAAAAATATCACTGTGTTTATTTTGTGGTTTCATAGACATACAGTAGGCCTACATCCATAAAATCTTTAGCATAAAAGCTTTTTTTGACACATTGTAAAAACTATTTTGCCTACTTCACTTCTGCTATTAATTTCATACTGTCCCATTGTGATCCAGGGCTATCAGGAGAGCTACCCAATACCAGAGGGCCATCGTGGCTTCATCAGTGATGCCAGACTTCTGCAGATGCAGAGAGCTGAGAGAGAGGCTATGGAAGTAAAGCAAAGAAAGATAAGTGCTATCCATGAGAATTATGTCCGGACTGCTCTCATCGGGGTTGGCAGCACCTTCGCGCACCACTTTGTCCCCTCTATTCAGTGCATTCCGCGGCCGAAAGCTCCACCGAGGCCTTTGCCACGAAGGCTTGAACACATAGCTCTGGCCCCACTTAAGAACGTGGTGGAGGTGGACGGAGCCCAAGTTCGACCCGGATCTCACTCTCTGGAGTCCATCCAGGTAAATAAGTCATTCAGCAGCAGTAGCGTGTGGCCTGTTCCCGTCCCTCCCACTGGAGCTCCCTCCAAGAGGGGCAAGAAGAAGAAGGGCAGGCGGGGAGTCAAAGCCCTGAAAGTCCAGTCGGACCAGGGCTGTGCTGACAACAACGGACCCATTGACCTGATGGAGGAGGTGAGGGACATCGAGGCTCACCTGAAGGAGTAGGCCTGGAAGGTAGGATGGACTTCGAATTTATTGTAAATGTGAAATTTGCTGTTCAGAATTATACTTGGACTGATAAATTGCCAAAACAGATAGTGGTTCCATGTCTTAAAATCAAATCAAACTTTATTTGTCACATGCACCGAACACAATAAGTGTAGACCTTACAGTGAAACCAACAGTGCATTTCAAGAAGAGTTAAGAAAATATTGACCAAATAAACAATAATAATTAAAGTAACACAATGACATAACAATAACGAGGCTATATACAGGGGGTATCGGTACCGAGTCAGTGTGCGGGGGTACAGGTTAGAAAGGATACTCTCTTTGACAGCATGATAGAATAGATCCTAGAATACAGGATATCTGTGTATTAGTTTATGTATATACTAGTTCTATATGTATTTCTATGATGGGAGCATTCTTTTCTGGTCTACGCCAAAGGTGGTACATGAGGTGAAGGCCATGTCCATGGGGGAAATAGCCACCAGCTCTCTGGGAAGCCTGAGCTCAGTGGATATGAACATCCCTGCGGAGCTCCGTGACTACCTGGATGTCGGGACCCCGGTCAAGTCGCGTGACAGCCCACCCAGGCCTGCTCCCCCTCCTACCAAGCCCAGGAGCAAACTGCCTCGGCCTATAAGGTTCCTTAGCCTGCCAAAGGCTGCCACCGGCTCAGGTCAGTCCCTCTCATGTACTCACACTAATGTAAATTAGACAGGGAGATGAAGCTAGGTAGAGTGATATAAAGACGGTAAGAAGGGAAGGGACACAAATGGCTTTAGCCCAGGGCTAAGACATTTTTCCACACTTGCTTTGCCTGTTTCACAGTGAGATAACCTTTACTCAAGGCTAATTGGACCCTGCTTCTGAGCAGGGAGAGCACCAAAAAAATGTGTGCTAAATTTAAAATGATATGATATCATAATGAACTAAGATGTTCTAGTGTTAAAAGCTACAAACAGATATGGAAATTAGTAAATGCGTAAATAAATACATACAGTTCACAGAGAGATAGATGTCTGCTGTCAACCCATAGACAAGAAGGCAGCCAGTGAGCCAAAGGGCCAAATGAAGAATAGTCAGGACCAGGCCAGATTGCAGCCCCTGTCCAACCCAGAGCAGGCCCTGACTAAGACCTTCAAGCTGCTCCACTCTGCCTCTGATGACTGGTGAGCATTCACTGTAGACCAGACCAATGGAGCTAGGCTAAAGGAAGCACAGTGTAGTGTCCTTGGAAATGTAGATTTGAGCTACAGAGCGTAGAAACTTCTGAAATTAAGAGACCAGAGTCCTAATTGATGAACATCATTATAATGTTTTTGGAAAATGTTGTAGAAATTGCTTACGTTTCTTTGACTGAATTGCAGGGAGAAGAAGATCGAGGGCTTGACCTCTCTCCGTGTGATGGCTCAGAACCACATGGACATACTGATGCCTAAACTCCATGATATCTGCCATGCCATTATAAATGAGGTAGCTGTATTCATTCATTGCCCTATTCATTCATCTGCACAAATCTGCTACATTTGGAGAACAAGTCAAATTATTGTGTCATGTTTCTGATGTTCGTGGGTTGTACTGCTCAACATTAATAGCTGGTCCTGTGCGTGTTATTATGATTCAGGTGAAGAACCTGCGCTCTGCAGTGTCCTGTGCTGCCATGGCCACACTGGGTGACATGTACGTTCACCTCCAGAGGGCCATGGACAGTGAGGTGGAGGGGACGGCACGCGTGCTGCTGCACAAAGCCAGCGAGGCCAACACCTTCATCCGGCAGGACGCCAACTTTGCCCTGGGTCACATGGTGCAGAGCTGAACCCCTACCCGTGTCATGAATGCCCTGCTGGTCGGTGGGCTGAGGTAAAGAGGGAGAGGGGTCAATTAACACTCACTAAGGGGTAGATCCGGACTTCCACAAATTATCCCATTATCCAAGCCTCGAAATCGAGAAGATTGAAATACTGCTAGTTTTTAATTAACTGCCTTTTTCATCAGCATGCTAGGTTATTCCACAACACTTCCGGCAGCAACTCACCCCAACGTTAGATGTCACATTTTAATGGAATCACATTTTTTTGTTATGTCTTATACCTCCTTGTGTTGTGTACTTCTTATTTTACCAATGCGTTATTTAGATTATTTTTAGCCATTGGTGGAGAGGTACTGTCTACTGATGTGTGCTAGCCTTTGGGGAGTAACAAGTCATTTATAAAGTATATATAGTGAACACTTTAGATTAGGGGCTATTAGTGAGGCACTGAGGTATTAGTAAGTGCATGTACTCACATTCATAAATGCACTCATTAATAAATACACCATTCGTGACATTTATAAATACATTTAAAAATATGTATATAAATGGTGAGTCAAACCATTAATCAACCATTAACAAATGCCTTGACAACACCTCCTTTAACTAGTTTATAGTACATTAGTAGTACATTATTAATCATTTATAAATTGTGAACATACTATGATCAAACACCTTATTAATTATCTGATAAATCATGAACAAATCATTTAAAATAGCGTTTATAAATGTGTAAATAACTATTTATAGATTTCTAATTGACATTTACAAATGTAGGAATAATGAATGGTAAGTAAACTCTTTACAAACAGTTTATAAATGGTATATTAAGGGACCTTAATATAAAGTCTTACCGAACATTTTGATCCATCGATGAGACTTCATCAATACAATCCATTATCATTTGTCTCCTAACTCATGTATCTCTATGACATGTAACTGATGTGCTCTGTTTTTCCTTCCTCAGCCACCGTAACGCTGCGGTGAGGAGCTGCACTGCTCAGCACCTGGAGAGACTGGCTGAGGTCATGGGGATGGCTCGTCTCCTGTCGGGGAAGAAAGACCTTACTGACCGCTTCTTGATTGCCGTCAGTAAACTGGCTGTGGACCCTGCACAGGAAGCCAGGTGGGAAGTTCCTCCTGTAAAGTAGCTTGCTTCAACATAACAGTTAAGGCCGGGATTCAATCCATGGCTCGCTATAGCACTAGATCGCCGACAATGCAGCTTTTAAAGGTAATTTACTCTTGAGTCAACATCTGCAGCGTTTACCACGAATACAAATTGAAATTGCCTTTAAAAGCCACATTGTCTACAGCATCTATGCTAAAGGGTGTCATGGATTGAATTGCAGATTTGAGGTATTCCAAAACAACCACAGGTTCTCTTGGAGGGGAATAGTAATTGAAAACAAAAAGGAAAAATTATAAACACAAATAAGTGCTACGTGGCATAGAAAAATCCAAGTCCAGGCACTCATGTGGGTTTGAAAGTTAAAAAGCCAAAAGCTTAGCCGAAGCCAAAGCCAAAGGCCGGCAGGGATGTTCTTCTCCCATCGCCAACGAGCGACCTCCTGTGGTGGGCGGGGTGCAGTGCACGCTGACACGGTCGCCAGGTGTATGGTGTTTCCTCCGACACATTGGTGCAGCTGGCTTCCAGGTTAAGCGGGCATTGTGTCAAGAAGCAGTGCGACTTGGCTGGGTTGTGTTTCGGAGGACGCACGACTCTCGACCTTCGCCTCTCCAGAGTCCTTACGGGAGTTGCAGCGATGGGACAAGATTGTAACTACCAATTGGATACCACGAAATTGGGGTAAAAATGTCAAATGTAAATGAGTCCAAATAGTCAGTACCTGATTCAGTTTCCTTCCTTCTGTTTGGTGCCTAATGAAGACAACCCTAGTTGATCACAATGGTCGGCCTGAGCCAAGCGCTGTGCAGATTCGCTAAGATTTTCATAATAACGAACGGTTAATACCCAGTTGTTAGATAGTTGAGATGATTTGTAGATCAGGTAATGCGGTGCATTACTCAAATCGACCCTCTTGCAAATTCTACCTAATGTATGTCTTATTTTGATGGGATATTTGTTCTCAGGTTGCCATCAATTGAGTACTGTTTTTAATCACAGACAGCAGAATTTTTTTGATATGTTGCAAGTTTAAGATGATATTAATATATTTGTCCACAGGCATCATGGTCGCAATATCTTGAGAAACGTGGCCACCAATGGCGACTTTGCTAAAATGTGGGACAAATTCGCTCCGAGGAAAGAGCGAGAATCCTTGAGGGAGGTCATCTCAAAGGTTAACCTCAAAGAAAGGTACATTCTCTCTGGATGATTTGAAGAAGTGTGACAAATGAGCTGATATGATTACAGAAATCCAATCCCACTGGGCACAGACATCAGTTCAATGTCTAGTTTTGATTTAAATTTGGGAAATCAACCAAAATGTGAAATCAACCAAAAATGTTGGTTAAAGGTTGGGTGAAAAAAATCCAATTGTGTTTCCCACGTTGATTTACCGTCATCACATAGATTTTATTGTTGTTGAAATGAGGTGGAAACAACGTTTATTCAACCAGTTTTGGCCCAATGCGATGAATTTAATATACTGTAAGATTATATCTTTCTGTCTTTTCTCTTTTTCAACAGGAATATCTGAATAATCCCCAATTTGACTATATATTTGTATCTAAATATTTGCACATTTCCCAACCTGACTATTTTCCCCTCCAGTCCCCAAACTCCAATATTTTCACTCATTTTAAGAAATTTGACACTATCATCCAAACCCCCATGTAAATACATCTTTAAACTGCATTGAATCCTTGTCCAAGTCCTGAATCCACTATAAGGCAATATGAACCACATTCAAAGCACTAAATTACCTTTCCTCAAAGCTCCTATCTGATCTACGAGCTCAATAGTGGTCTACTGAAACCATACTCACCATCTCAGGGGGTGCTCAGATCATCAACCACTGACCTCCACACCATCCTCAAAACCAGCAGTCCTCTTTTGGAGGCAGATTGGTCAGTGCTCCTGTATGGCACCAACATTGTGGATTTTCATCCAATACTTCTGGACTATGACAATGACTTTGGACAATAAAATTTGGTAAAATGGAAGCTGGCTCCAGTCTCAGTTTTATCTTACAAGACAGTGTGAGGATGTGTAACAACAATACCTGTGGTTTAACTTGATGATCAGGGCCAGATTACCGAATGGTCACGCAGGGCACCTGCCCTGTGGGCCCCGACCTCCAGGGAATATCATCATAACATCCAAAACTAAAAGTATAGTGGATGTATATTACAGTACGTGGACATTTTACAATTCGTGAGCTCGTTTCATAATTTGTAGCCATGTTTAATATAAATTTGTGCTCATTTTGTAGAAATTTGTGAGCATTTAAAAAAATGTAGTGGGGATGTTTTATATACATTTTCTTACTGGTGCTCTTCCATGCCGTCCCTAGGAGGGGTGCGTCACTTGAGTGGGTTGAGTCACTGACGTGGTCTTCCTGTATGGGTTGGCACCCCCCCTTGGGTTGTGCCGTGGCGGAGATCTTTGTGGGCTATACTCGGCCTTGTCTCAGGATGGTAAGTTGGTGGTTGAAGATATCCCTCTAGTGGTGTGGGGGCTGTGCTTTGGCAAAGTGGGTAGGGTTATATCCTGCCTGTTTGGCCCTGTCCGGGCGTATCGTCGGATGGGGCCACAGTGTCTCAGCCTCCAGTATTTATGTTGCAGTAGTTTATGTGTCGGTGTCACGCCCTGACCTTAGAGATATTTATGTCTCTATTTGGTTTGGTCAGGGTGTGATTTGGGTGGGCATTCTAGTTTCTTTATTTCTATGTTTTCTATTTCTTTGTGTTTGGCCGGGTGTGGTTCTCAATCAGAGGCAGCTGTCTATCGTTGTCTCTGATTGGGAATCATACTTAGGCAGCCTTTTTTCCTTTCGCATTTGTAGGTAGTTATCTTTGTTAGTGGCACTATTGCCCTGTTAAGCTTCACGGTTGTTTCTTCGTTTCTTGTTTTGTTGGCGACATTTACAATAATAATAGAAAATGTACACTCACCACGCTGCACCTTGGTCTCCTTCCGACGACGGCCATGACAGTCGGGGGGCTAGGGTCAGTCTGTTATATCTGGAGTATTTCTCCTGTCTCAACTTGCAGACTTGTTTACGTGTTGCTGTGCGTTTTGTTGCCAACCTTACTTTGCTACCAGATAACTTTACGGTTTTTACTTTTTAATTACCGTTAATATTTTTAGTTTTTCCCTCAACTTTTTTTTCATTCAACTTTTTCACTCCGGACGCTTTATCTGGACATGGTTCGTCAGGACCTCCAACAGCCGAAGCTAAGTAGTAACATTAACATGATGCCTTCTAATTGCAGTCGCTGTACTCATAATATACAGGAGAATGATCGCCTTACGGCGAGGATAGCTGTGCTGCAAGCCCAGCTTCAGGCGCAATCGTTAGGCAAGGGTAATTTCAGTGTAGGAAAGCATAAAACAGTGTCTGTGCCACCAGTAAGTACAGATAGTAGTATAAATCCCCTCGCACAGTCCCCGCAGCCGGACAACTTTCTCATGGCTTCTGGAGGGAAATGCTGTAGGAATGCTCAACCGGTGTCGCTCATTCAGCGGACAGAAACTTTCAACCGGTTTTCCCCATTAAGCAGCGAGTCGGAGTCTGAGGCCCAGCCTTCTCTTGTCTCTACTCCTCCCGTTACGGGGTCTGAGACGCCGAAGCTTCCCACCATTAGCTCTGACAAATTGAAAACCCTAGTCATTGGCGACTCCATTACCCGCAGTATTAGACTTGAAACGAATCATCCAGCGATCATACACTGTTTACCAGGGGGCAGGGCTACCGACGTTAAGGCTAATCTGAAGATGGTGCTGGCTAAAGCTAAAACTGGCGAGTGTAGAGAGTATAGAGATATTGTTATCCACGTCGGCACCAACGATGTTAGGATGAAACAGTCAGAGGTCACCAAGCGTAACATAGCTTCAGCGTGTAAATCAGCTAGAAAGATGTCGGCATCGCTTAATTCTCTCTGGCCCCCTCCCAGTTAGGGGGAGTGATGAGCTCTACAGCAGAGTCTCACAACTCAATCGCTGGTTGAAAACTGTTTTCTGCCCCTCCCAAAAGATAGAATTTGTAGATAATTGGCCCTCTTTCTGGGACTCGCCCACAAACAGGACCAAGCCTGGCCTGCTGAGGAGTGACGGACTCCATCCTAGCTGGAGGGGTGCTCTCATCTTATCTACCAACATAGACAGGGCTCTAACTCCTCTAGCTCCACAATGAAATAGGGTGCAGGCCAGGCAGCAGGCTGTTAGCCAGCCTGCCAGCTTAGTGGAGTCTGCCACTAGCACAGTCAGTGTAGTCAGCTCAGCTATCCCCATTGAGACCGTGTCTGTGCCTCGACCTAGGTTGGGCAAAACTAAACATGGCGGTGTTCGCCTTAGCAATCTCAAAGACCTCCTCCATTCCTGCCATTATTGAAAGAGATCGTGATACCTCACATCTCAAAATAGAGCTACTTAATGTTAGATCCCTCACTTCAAAGGCAGTTATAGTCAATGAACTAATCACTGATCATAATCTTGATGTGATTGGCCTGACTGAAACATGGCTTAAGCCTGATGAATTTACTGTGTTAAATGAGGCCTCACCTCCTGATTACACTAGTGACCATATACCCCGTGCATCCCGCAAAGGCGGAGGTGTTGCTAACATTTACGATAGCAAATTTCAATTTACCCCCCAAAAAATGACTTTTTCGTCTTTTGAGCTTCTGGTCATGAAATCTATGCAGCCTACTCAATCACTTTTTATAGCTACTGTTTACAGGCCTCCTGGGCCATATACAGCGTTCCTCACTGAGTTCCCTGAATTCCTATCGGACCTTGTAGTCATAGCAGATAATATTCTAATTTTTGGTGATTTTAATATTGACATGGAAAAGTCCACAGACCCACTCCAAAAGGCTTTCGGAGCCATCATCGACTCAGTGGGTTTTGTCCAACATGTCTCTGGACCTACTCACTGTCACAGTCATATTCTGGACCTAGTTTTGTCCCATGGAATAAATGTTGTAGATCTTAATGTTTTTCCTCATAATCCTGGACTATCGGACCACCATTTTATTACGTTTGCAATCGCAACAAATAATCTGCTCAGACCCCAACCAAGGAGCATCAAAAGTCGTGCTATAAATTCTCAGACAACACAAAGATTCCTTGATGCCCTTCCAGACTCCTTCTGCCTACCCAAGGACGTCAGAGGACAAAAATAGGTTAACCACCTAACTGAGAAACTCAATTTAACCTTGCGCAATACCCTAGATGCAGTTGCACCCCTAAAAACTAAAAACATTTGTCATAAGAAACTAGCTCCCTGGTATACAGAAAATACCTACGCTCTGAAGCAAGCTTCCAGAAAATTGGAACGGAAATGGCGACACACCAAACTGGAAGTCTTCCGACTAGCTTGGAAAGACAGTACTGTGCAGTATCGAAGAGCCCTCACTGCTGCTCGATCATCCTATTTTTCCAACTTAATTGAGGAAAATAAGAACAATCCGAAATGTATTTTTGATACTGTCGCAAAGCTAACTAAAAAGCAGCATTCCCCAAGTGATAATGGCTTTCACTTCAGCAGTAGTAAATTCATGAAATTCTTTGAGGAAAAGATCATGATCATTAGAAAGCAAATTACGGACTCCTCTTTAAATCTGCGTATTCCTCCAAAGCTCAGCTGTCCTGAGTCTGCACAACTCTGCCAGGACCTAGGATCAAGAGAGACACTCAAGTGTTTTAGTACTATATCTCTTGACACAATGATGAAAATAATCATGGCTTCTAAACCTTCAAGCTGCATACTGGACCCTATTCCAACTAAACTACTGAAAGAGCTGTTTCCTGTGCTTGGCCCTCCTATGTTGAACATAATAAACGGCTCTCTATCCACCGGATGTGTACCAAACTCACTAAAAGTGGCAGTAATAAAGCCTCTCTTGAAAAAGCCAAACCTTGACCCAGAAAATATAAAAAACTATCGGCCTATATCGAATCTTCCATTCCTCTCAACATTTTTGGAAAAAGCTGTTGCGCAGCAACTCACTGCCTTCCTGAAGACAAACAATGTATACGAAATGCTTCAGTCTGGTTTTAGACCCCATCATAGCTCTGAGACTGCACTTGTGAAGGTGGTAAATTACCTTTTAATGGCGTCAGACCGAGGCTCTGCATCTGTCCTCGTACTACTAGACCCTAGTGCTGCCTTTGATACCATCGATCACCACATTCTTTTGGAGAGATTGGAAACCCAAATTGGTCTACACGGACAAGTTCTGGCCTGGTTTAGATCTTATCTGTCGGAAAGATATCAGTTTGTCTCTGTGAATGGTTTGTCCTCTGACAAATCAACTGTACATTTCGGTGTTCCTCAAGGTTCCGTTTTAGGACCACTATTGTTTTCACTATATATTTTACCTCTTGGGGATGTCATTCGAAAACATAATGTTAACTTTCACTGCTATGCGGATGACACACAGCTGTACATTTCAATGAAACATGGTGAAGCCCCAAAATTGCCCTCGCTAGAAGCCTGTGTTTCAGACATAAGGAAGTGGATGGCTGCAAACTTTCTACTTTTAAACTTGGACAAAACAGAGATGCTTGTTCTAGGTCCCAAGAAACAAAGAGATCTTCTATTGAATCTGACAATTAATCTTGATGGTTGTAAAGTCGTCTCAAATAAAACTGTGAAGGACCTCGGCGTTACTCTGGACCCTGATCTCTCTTTTGACGAACATATCAAGACTGTTTCAAGGACAGCTTTTTTCCATCTACGTAACATTGCAAAAATCAGAAACTTTCTGTCCAAAAATGATGCAGAAAAATTTAGCCATGCTTTTGTTACTTCAGGTTAGACTACTGCAATGCTCTACTTTCCGGCTACCTGGATAAAGCACTAAATAAACTTCAGTTAGTGCTAAATACGGCTGCTAGAATCCTGACTAGAACCCAAAAATGTGATCATATTACTCCAGTGCTATCCTCCCTACACTGGCTTCCTGTTAAGGCAAGGGCTGATTTCAAGGTTTTACTGCTAACCTACAAAGCATTACATGGGCTTGCTCCTACCTATCTTTCTGATTTGGTCCTGCCGTACATACCTACACATACGCTACGGTCACAAGACGCAGGCCTCCTAATTGTCCCTAGAATTTCTAAGCAAACAGCTGGAGGCAGGGCTTTCTCCTATAGAGCTCCATTTTTATGGAATGGTCTGCCTACCCATGTGAGAGACGCAGACTCGGTCTCAACTTTTAAGTCTTTACTGAAGACTCATCTCTTCAGTGGGTCATATGATTGAGTGTAGTCTGGCCCAGGAGTGTGAAGGTGAACGGACAGGCTCTGGAGCAACGAACCGCCCTTGCCGTCTCTGCCTGGCCGGTTCCCCTCTCTCCACTGGGATTCTCTGCCTCTAACCCTATTACAGGGGCTGAGTCACTGGCTTACTGGTGCTCTTTCATGCCGTCCCTAGGAGGGATGCGTCACTTGAGTGGGTTGAGTCACTGACGTGGTCTTCCTGTATGGGTTGGCACCCCCCCTTGGGTTGTGCCGTGGCGGAGATCTTTGTGGGCTATACTCGGCCTTGTCTCAGGATGGTAAGTTGGTGGTTGAAGATATCCCTCTAGTGGTGTGGGGGCTGTGCTTTGGCAAAGTGGGTGGGGTTATATCCTGCCTGTTTGGCCCTGTCCGGGGGTATCATCGGATGGGGCCACAGTGTCTCCTGACCCCTCCTGTCTCAGCCTCGAGTATTTATGCTGCAGTAGTTTGTGTCGGGGGGCTAGGGTCAGTTTGTTATATCTGGAGTACTTCTCCTGTCTTATCCGGTGTCCTGTGTGAATTTAAGTATGCTCTCTCTAATTCGCTCTTTCTCTCTCGGAGGACCTGAGCCCTAGGACCATGCCTCAGGACTACCTGGCATGATGACTCCTTGCTGTCCCCAGTCCACCTGGCCGTGCTCCTGCTCCAGTTTCAACTGTTCTGCCTGCGGCTATGGAACCCTGACCTGTTCACCGGACGTGCTCCCTGTCCCAGACCTGCTGTTTTCAACTCTCTAGAGACAGCAGGAGCGGTAGAGATACTCTTAATGATCGGCTATGAAAAGCCAACTGACATTTACTCCTGAGGGGCTGACTTGCTGCACCCTCGACAACTACTGTGATTATTATTACTTGACCATGCTGGTCATTTATGAACATTTGAACATCTTGGCCATGTTCTATTATAATCTCCACCCGGCACAGCCAGAAGAGGACTGGCCACCCCTCATAGCCTGGTTCCTCTCTAGGTTTCTTCCTAGGTTTTGGCCTTTCTAGGGAGTTTTTCCGAGCCACCGTGCTTCTACACCTGCATTGCTTGCTGTTTGGGGTTTTAGGCTGGGTTTCTGTACAGCACTTTGAGATATCAGCTGATGTAAGAAGGGCTATATAAATAAATTTGATTTGAAATTTGATTTGATATATGCTCCTTAAAACCAATGAGGAGATGGAAGATGCAGGACTTGCAGCGTGTCCAGTGTCACAAATAGAACCAAGTTCTATATTAGCACCTGGCTAAGCAGATGCTCAGTGTGGGTGCAATGATTGAATAACGTGTACATTTATTTTGCAACGCTCGCGCACGCGACCCATCTGGTCTGGTCAGCATGTTACAGAGATAGACAGGACTCCAGTCATGTCATACTGCAAAACACCACTAGATGCCGGACATACCATTTGCAGAGATGGGACTAACCAATAATTCATGAGAAAATGTAAAGAAAAGGAAAGGATGATAGCTAGTTAGAGCACAAGTGGAGAAGCGTAGTCACTGGTGGGGACAAAAATAATCTTTGCTTCTTTCCATCACACATTACAACAGTGGTTGTATTTTCTGTTCTGTTTGATTATCACTGGCTTTGTTGCCCTTGTTTACAGTGACCTAAATAATGCTCAAGTAAGAGATGGTGCCTCACAAACTCGACCACCCAGAGTTTAAACCATTGGTTTCTACATACAGCTTCTAATGGTGCATTTACATACAGGATTTACCCCAGTATTTTACCCATGGATCTGGTAGACCTGCTCTCATTCAAGTGGGGCCAAGGCAATGCTCGTTTTCTTTTCAGCTGTCTTTTACATAATGGCTAACTGAACTTTAACACCTTCTCACAAAGCAACAGACTTGAATGATGCGGAGATTGTTGATGCCCTCGCCATAAGTCTTTCGAGCTGACATTAACATAAAACACTAGCGAAACCCTGGAGTGTAGGTAAGTCTATATGGAAAAGCACCACTAGAGGGAGCCACATCCCAAAATGTGGTCCTGGATCCACAAATCTATCAGCGAGTCAAATTTCCTGCAAGGTCTCACAGTCTCACATCAGAATTAGACGTTCGTCCATGTTTCTCAAATTTCAAAGTTGTTCCAAATGTAAAATCTCAAAGTGTTTAAGGTTACATTTAGGGATTAACTCCAGATTTTAAGGTTAGGGTTAGGCATTAACTCCAAATGGTTAAGGTTTGGGATAGGCTTAATACCAAACTATCAAAAATGACCTTCTATCGCTGGATTCAACCATGAAACCTTTGGAATCAGAGGCAGATGCTTATCCACATCCACAATGTCCTAGAAAAACCAAAACTTACTTAAAGGTAACAGCGCTCACTGTTGCCCCTAGTGGCCGGTTTCCACGTCATATCCTGACATCCTCAGCCATGGATGGATGTCAAATACTGACTTGTATCACGGGTGATCTGCCTGCAAAACTCTGATTCCTTTCCAGTCTGGCTCAGCTCAGCAAATGTAGTAATTGGTCATTTGAAAAATCCAATTCATTGATATTGTTGTTTCCTGAACTGAGTGAACTGCATTTGAACTTCATTTTCAGAGTTAATTGAGTTGAAATGGAATGAAGGCCAACCCTGCTAACCATAGTCCTGCCCTGTAAAGTCTAGACCTTTCCCATCAAAACCCCAAGCCCCAATCCTTGTCTACAGTGCCTTCAGAAAGTATTCATACACCTTGACTAATTCCACATTTCGTTGTGTTCCAGCCTGAATTCAAAATGGATTAAATATATGTTTTTCTCTCACCCAGCTACACACAGTACACCATAATGAAAAAGTGAAAACATATTAAGAAATGTTTGCAAATGTATTGGACATTTAATACAGAAATATCTCATTTACATAAGTATTCACACCCTTGAGCCAATACTTTGTACAAGCACCTTTGGCAGCGATTACAGCTGTGAGTCTTTCTGGTTAAGTCTCTAAGAGCTTTCCACACCTGGATTGTGCACAGTGTTCACTAAATTCACTAAAATATATTTGTTTGCCTACGGGCAGGGAGACCCGGGTTTGAGACAAAAGGGACATTACACCATTGCTGTTTGCAAAAAAACCACTACATTGGTGGTAGTGGAATTGTGCTCTGGGAGAGGTGTGCATATTTCATGGGCAGGATCTGTACCCGGGCCTCCCATGGGAAAAACCAGTGTCTTGACCATTAGACCAAGATGCAATGCCCTCTTGAGCTGCGGGTGACACTGATTTTAAACTTACAGGCAGGACTACCTCATTACCAGATCATGAGACACGCACATGGGATAGTGTAAAGGGAACTTCGCCTAGGACGCCCATGCCAGGTCGCAGTTGTAAATGAGAACTTGTTGTCTACCTGGTTAAATAAAGGTGAAATAAAAATATTAAATTGTGTTAGAAGGTGGAAGATAGAGAATTAGTCCAGTAACTGAAAGGTCACTGGTTTGAGTCCTGAGTCAGGCAACAAAACGTGGGATTTGATCTGAACTGGCAGATCTGTGACCAAACCCTTCAGAAAAACAAATTCCCTTTGTTCCCCGTAACATGGACTTATAAAGTTGTACTGGCGCCAGAGAGGATGGCTGACGTTTTATTGGCTCTTAACCAACCATGCTATTTTGTTAGTTTTTTCACATTGTTTGAAACTTATTCTGTACATAATGTTGCTGCTACCGTCTCTTATGACCGAAAAGAGCTTCTGGACATCAGAACAGCGATTACCCACCTTGAATTGGACAAAGAATTTTTCTGTAATGAGTCAGACGAGAGGGATTTACTCCAGACACCTGAACAGGCCCTCATCCTTGTCATTCGTAGGAAAAAAATATGTAGATTTCGCAGAAGGAGATCGGGGTGCCTTGTGAGGATCAGGCGACGAGTGGCTAATCTGCCTTTGCCATCCGTACTGTTAGCCAACATACAATAGCTGGAAAATAAATGGGACGAACTAAAAGCACATATATCCTACCAACAGGACCTTAAATTGTAATATCTTATGCTTCACAGAGTCGTGGCTGAACGACGTCATTAATAACATACGGGTTATACACTATTGGCAGGATAGAACATCAGCTGGTGCACGATATCCAAGGAAGTCTCAAGGTTTTGCTCGCCTGAGCTAGAGTATCTCATGATAAGCTGCAGACCACACTATCTACCTAGAAAGTTTTCATCTATATTTTTCATAGCTGTCTACACACCACCACAGACCGTTGCTGGCACTAAGACCGTACTCAATGAGCTGTATACCGCCATAAGCAAACAGGAAAACACTCATCCAGAGGCGGCGCTCCTAGTGGCCGGGGACATTAATGGAGGGAAACTTAAATCAGTTTGACCTAATTTCAACCAGCATGTTAAATGTGCAACCAGAGCGGGAAAAAAACGAACTCTAGACCACCTTCACTCCACACACAGAGATGCGTACAAAGCTCTCCCTCGCCCTCCATTTGGTAAATCTGACCATAATTCTATCCTCCTGATTCCTGCTTACAAGAAAAAATGAAAGCAGGAAGCATCAGTGACTCAGTCTATTAAAAAAGTGGTCAGATGAAGCAGATGCTAAACTACAGAACTGTTTTGCTTGCACAGACTGGAATATGTTCCTGGGATTCTTCCGATGGCATTGAGGAGTACACCACATCAATCACTGGCTTCATCAATACGTGGATCAATGACGTCATCCCCACAGTGACTATACGTATATACCCAACCAGAAGCCATGGATTACAGGCAACATCCGCACAGAGCTAAAGGGTAGAGCTTCCGCTTTCAAGGAGCAGGACTCTAACACGGAAGCTTATAAGAAATCCCACTATGCCCTCCGACGAACCATCAAACAGGTGTAACGGATGTGAAATGGCTAGCTAGTTAGCGGGTACACGCTAATAGCATTTCAATCGGTTACGTCACTTGCTCTGAAACTTGAAGTAGGGTTTCCCCTTGCTCTGCAAGGGCCGCGGCTTTTGTGGAGCGATGGGTAACGACGCTTCGTGGGTGACTGTTGTTGATGTGTGCAGAGGGTCCCTGGTTCGCGCCCGGGGCAAGGGGACGGTCAAAGTTATACTGTTACACAGGCAAAGTGTCAATACAGGCCTAAGATCGAATCATACTACACCGGCTCCGACGCTCGGATGTGGCAGGGCTTGCAAACTATTACAGACTACAAAGGGAAGCACAGCCGAGAGCTGCCCAGTGACACGAGCCTACCAGACGAGCTAAATAATTTCTATGCCCGCTTAAAGGCAAGTAACACTGAAAGATGCATGAGAGCATCAGCTGTTCCGGATGACTGTGATCAACATTGATCAACAGGTCAACATTCATAAGGCCGCGGGGCCAGATAGATTACCAGGCCGTGTACTCCGAGCATGCTCTGACCAACTGGCAATCGTCTTCACTAACATTTTCAACCTCTCCCTGTCGGAGTCTGTAATACCAACATGTTTCAAGCAGACCACCATAGTCCCTGTGCCCAAGAACACTAAGGTAACCTGCCTAAATGACTACCGACCCGTAGCACTCACATCTGTAGCCATGAAGTGCTTTGAAAGGCTGGCCATGGCTCACATCAACACCATTATCCCAGAAACCCTAGATCCACTTCAATTTGCATACCGCCCCAACAGATCCACAGATGATGCAATCTCTATTGCACTCCACACTGCCCTTTCACACATGGACAAAAGAAGCACCTATGTGAGAATGCTATTCATTGACTACATCTCAACGTTTAACACCATAGTGCCCTAAAAGCACATCACTAAGCTAAGGACCCTGGGACTAAACACCTCCCTTTGCAACTGGATCCTGGACCTCCTGACGGGCCGCCCCCAGGTGGTAAGGGTAGGTAACAACACATCCGCCACGCTGATCCTCAACACGGGGGCACCTCTAGGGTGCATGCTCAGTCCCCTCCTGTACTCCCAGTCCCCTCCTGTACTCCCTGTTCACTCATGACTGCATGGCCAGGCACAACTCCAACACCATCATTAAGTTTGCCGATGACAACAGTGGTAGGCCTGATCACCGACAACGACGAGAAAGCCTATAAGGAGGTCAGAGTCCTGACAATGTGGTGCAAGGACAACAACCTCTTCTTCAATGTGATCAAGACAAAGGAGAAGATTGTGGACTACAGGAAAAGGAGGACTGAGCATGCCCCCATTCTTATCGACGGGGCTGTAGTGGAGCAGGTTGAGAGCTTCAAGTTCCTTGGTGTCCACATCACCAAACTATAATGGTCAAAACACACCAAGACAGTCGTGAAGAGGGCACGACAAAGCCTATTCCCCCACAAGAGACTGAAAAGATTTAGCATGGGTCCTCAGATCCTCAAAAAATTCTACAGCTTCACCATCGAGAGCATCCTGACTGGTTGAATCACTGCCTGGTATGGCAACTGCTCGGACTTTGACTGCAAGGCACTACAGAGGGTAGTGAGTATGTCCCAGTACATCACTGGGGCCAAGCTTCCTGCCATCCAGGACCACTATACCATGTGGTGTCAGAATAAGGCCCTAAAAATTGTCAAAGACTCAAGCCACCCTAGTCATAGAATGTTCTCTCTGCTACCGCACGGCAAGCGGTACCGGAGCGCCAAGTCTAGGTCCAAAATAAAAAATAATTACCTAACACTTATTTTTTTTAAATAAGCATTTCACTGTAAGGTCTACTACACCTGTTGTATTCGGCATGTGACAAATAAAATCAGATTTGAGATGACCTTTGCTGATGAAACAACTTTGTTGAAGTCTGGTTTGATGGTAATCACTCCATTTCCATCTGCTCTTATCGTGCACAACAAGCATTCCTTCTAGTTTTGGCCAAGTCTGAGGAATACAAGAATACAATGCCACTTTTCAATTCCTGAATTGGAATGTACTTCAAAGTTATTACATACAAAGCAGTGTAATAAGTGCATAGGCTACATAGTGGTTTTCCCCCTTGTGCTACTCACTTGCCTGGTGGTCCCAGGTCCCCCATGATGAGCATGGTCTGTATCAGGTGTGTTGACCACGTGGCTGGTCTTCATAAAGTCCTCCGAGGGCTCCCAGGTAATCAGCCTGGACTTGGGGACGGTGCTGTCACTGCAGACCAACAGAATACCACAAACACATTTTGCATACAAGGGTATGGTGTATTGTGAACATACCGGTACACTGTTTGTCTTCAAAGCAGCACATCACACATCAATGTTGCTTCAATTACATTCACTTTAATAATAATTCACTTTGGTGAGTAACAGGGACCTACACTGGGTGTCTGTCATGTCGTCTGTGTCTGACATTGGCCATCCTATGTGCCAGGAAGGTAGGGTTGGACTTGACCTGCGTCACCATACTCTGGGAATCCTGTAATGAGTATATCAAAAACAGCTTTAAAACACTCACGTTTCTTTGGGACAGAAATTAGGTAAATGCTTTGTTTTGAATAATGAAATTGTCACATCTGCTCCCGCTCCCCCTCTCTGGAGCACGAGGTCGCCAGGCTGCTCATCATTACACACATCTGCCACCATCGTTACGCGCATCAGCGCTTCATCGGACTCACCTGGACTCCATCACGTCATTGATTGCCTCCCCTATATCTGTCACTTCCTCAGTTTCATTCCTGTGTCTGCATTGATAATGTTTTGTTTCTCTTGTCCAGACTCTGTTCTTCTTTAGTTTCATGTCTATTTATTAGTAAATCCTCACCCTGTACTTGCTGCTCCTCTCCCAGCGTCTGTGGTTACAGAACCATTACAGAAATGGAGATTCAGTAGAAACCCACCCCTTCCCAATTGATATAGCAGTCAGAATCAGTGTCGGTGAAAATCCTGCGGTTCCGTCTGCCCACTCCAGAGCCATGATCTCTGTGTGGTATTGTCTCTCCGGTGGAGTCTGGCATACTGACTCACTCTGGAACAAAACCACTTCATATTGCGCGCGCACACACAC
The DNA here is from genome assembly GCF_016432855.1 of Salvelinus namaycush. Lineage (NCBI taxonomy): Eukaryota > Metazoa > Chordata > Actinopteri > Salmoniformes > Salmonidae > Salvelinus > Salvelinus namaycush. Next base: position 45,781,742 of record NC_052337.1, read on the forward strand.
ACAACTTACTATGCTACATCAAACTATCCTAAACAGTGAAGTCTTATTTGTTATAAGGACACTGGTAGAGGACCTACCTGACTGAACAGCTTCTCCTGCCTACCACTAACTCCTCCTCACCATCTCCGGCTGAAAACAAAACCAAGATGTTCTGGTCCATATCTAGCCACCACGAAAATAACATCTACTCAACCAAGAAGCATCTAACACCTTTCTGTTTCAAAACATCTAACATCATCTTGCTGTTTCAAAACAGTGTTAATACCTGATTGAGCCTGTGAGTTGAGGGTGTCCAGCTCAATGCCTCCCCTCTCCTGTTGAGTCAAAACCTGCTGCTGAAGGTGTTGAGAGAGGGCTGCTGTGAAGTTGACTCTGAATACGGATCCTGTAAACACTATTGTAAATATAAACAAATGCCATGTTTTCATGGCAAACTCAGGGATCAGGTCAAGCAATATACAGGGTGTTTATCCTCATCTGCTTTGAGAGCTAACATTAGCTAAAGACAGTGTCTTGCTTGTATGGCAATGCAAGGAATAAAAGCCACACAAAGGCCAACTGCAACTTACTTAATTGTAAGGTTTTTGACAGCATCCCGGGAACGATAGGCAGCCTCTCCGGTGTCGGTGCTCCAGCCGTCTGCCATGTTGTAACGTTAGGAACTTTATTGATGGCTAGCTAACTAGCTAGGTTAGCAACATACACACACGCGCGCTATGTATACAGCAGAAGGCATTTAGCCAATTTTGTAGCTAGTACTTCTCACAAGCGTCTGCTCGTTGCATGGTAACAAAAGTCTGCCTGCCTGGTTGGGTTTCTGGCGAACAATCCAACTATTTACCGGTTCACTACCGCCACCTACCGTGGGATACATTCCAGAGCAGCAGAATAAACCCCCCCACTGATAACAGGTAAGATAATATCAGTACAATAATATTCCCTTGCTGTAAAAAGTTTAAGAACCCCCGATGTAATTAATTAAGACAAAAATCTGTCTGACACAAATAATTGCAATTTAAAAAGCTTTATTGGAAATGCACGTTTCAAACAGCACAATTCAAGTACAGATAAGTGTAGCTACATCAGATACATGCTAATTTAGTTTAAATGTGATGCAGTCCTCCAGTCCCAGTTCATTTGCACTCTTTTGACATGCTTCAGACCAGATGCATGCTCCACTTCAGTGTACAATGGTTCTGAATTTGCATATCAATGTGTTTGAAGCTTTTACGTTCTGCATCTCTCATCTGAAGCCATATCCTCCAGGGTCTAAACAGATGTAGATTTCCATCTCTGTGTGGGAGACCAGATATTGCAAGGAGACCAGTAAGGGGCCCTCACCTCTTCACTTTGGCCAAAGGAGACCTAAGACCCCGATACCAGTGACACTGCCCAAAGGTTGGTGCAGTCCTTTGGAGGAGACTGTGGAGACAGAGGTCTTATCTCTCTGTGGTTACTAAAGATGTCATGGCACTTATGGCATGAGTAGAGGTGTTGACCCTGCTTCTCCTGGCTATATTTCCAAGCCTAAACATGTAAATCCAACTCATTATCATAGGCTGTATGGGGATCAATATCTTTTTTTTGCTAATCATAGTTCCTGTCTCTGAAATTACATTTGTGTGTGTTGTAGGAGTAACCACTACTCAAAATCTGTGTGTGTGTGTGTGTGTGTGTGTGTGTGTGTGTGTGTGTGTGTGTGTGTGTGTGTGTGTGTGTGTGTGGTAGAAGTAATAGTTGGCCATTATTTCTTTGAACATCTCAGTTTGGGCAGCAGCCACTGAAGAAACCTGTCAATCAAAAACCACAGGAGAATAAATAGTATTATAAACTGGGTTGTTCGAACCCTGAATGCTGATTGGCTGAAAGCCGTGGTATATTTAAGCAATAAGGCATTAGGGGGTGTGGTATATGGCCAATATACCACAGCCAAGGGCTGTTCTTATGCACAACACAACACGGAGTGCCTGGATACAGCCCTTAGCCGTGGTATATTGGCCATATACCACAAACCCCCAAGGTGCCTTATTGCTATTATGAACTGGTTAACAACGTAATTAGAGCAGTAAAATGAAATGCTTTGTCATACCTGTGGTACACGGTCTGATATACCACGGCTGTCAGCCAATCAGCATTCAGGGCTCGAACCACCCAGTTTATAACAGACCGTATACCACGAGTATGACAAAACATTTCTTTTTACTGCTCTAATTATGTTGGTAACCAGTTAATAATAGCAATAAGGCACCTCGGGGGTTTGTGGTATATGGCCAATATACCACGGCTAAGGGCTGTATCCAGGCACTCCGTGTTGCGTCGTGCTAAAGAACAGCCCTTAGCCGTGATATATTGGCCATATACCACACCTCCTCGTGCCTTATTGCTTAAGTTTGCACTTACACATCAGATAGCTGCTCTTTCTCTGCTACCTCATTCTATTTCTCTAATTCTCTAGCCTAGCACTCCCTGGTTATGTTCCACTTCTCCCTCCTCTATTTCCTCACCTCTTCCTCAGACTCTTCTTTTCCTCTTTCTTGTCCTCCTCCTTACTTTCTCCAACATTTCCCATCTGTTGTATCTTACTGGCCTTCTCTTGTTTTACTACTTTTTTGGCCTTGCCCTTCTTTTTCTTATTGACCTTCCCTTCCTGAATATTTTGGACAAGGAGATAAAGTAATGTAAGCTTGTGGGTTTTCTCTTCTCTTGAGCTATACTATACTATAGAAGGACTTAAGGCCAATATTCCCTTCTTGTATTTCCTCTCACCTGTGGGGCCACTCCAGCCATTTCCTGGAGCAGCTTCCTGCCGGTCTCGCTCAGGTTGGTGATGGGAGCCAGGCGAGGGCTGTGGCGGTATGGGAAGTTCTCTGTTCGGGGCGGAGCGATAATGACAGGGCTGAGAGGAGTCAGAGGCCTTGGGACATTTACTGGGTAGGGAGAGCCTACAGCAGAGGGCAGGGCCCGTAGGGCTTCAGCCAGGGTCCGGTGTGCTGAGGTCACAAGAGGAGAGAGGCCATTCTTGACAGATACAGGACCTGAGACCTTCCCTGGGCTCTGTAGGACCAGAAAGTAAAGTAACATATAGGAAAGTGCTATCTTCAACACAATCTGTAGAAATACTTTCTAACTACTCTATAGACATTGCAGATACATGACTACACTCAATAAGTAATTATCTGCATCATTTCCAATCCCCCATGTATATATGTAAAAAATAATAATATGCAGAACTTACCAGGAAGTCTGACTCATCGAAGGAGTGGAGAGACAGATCATCATCCTCGTCCATATCCCTCACGTCAAGCTTTGTCACCTTTCCATTCTCAACTTTCAGAGGTGGTGTCCTCCTTTCATGATCCTCATCATCACACTGTGTATCAGAGTCAACTAGTCAGAGACCATCCTCCTCACAGTGATGTCACTCAACAAAGACATGGACGGTAGGGTACAACTCTATTACCTCCGATTCACAGTCAGTGAAGGAGTAGATCGAAAAGTCATCAGAACTGGAGGATGAGATCACGTCATAATTTTTTCTCTCTATCAGCCGAGTCACCCTTCCAGACTGAGTAGACAGAGAAAGGCATGTACTCATGGCAGCCATAGAATACACTGGCATTAACCCTCAAGGAAATGTAGAATACGTAGGCAATCCAACATGGTTGTACAAGTAGTGAGCAATACATGGGTAACTGAAAATGCAATAATTGCAACTCCCATAACATTAGGGATGGGGCTAAAGACCTTCCATAGTATAGGATTCTTTAGCATCTCAAATGGATGATTGTCAATTCAACCGAGCCAACCAAAATGGCCATATGAATCAACAGATTGATATATCTGTTGTGTCTCTATGGGAACAGCAGAGATGTCTGACCTGGCTGAGAGGCTCTGGATTGACGCTCCATCCATCCCCAGATGTTTGGTCCTGCCCATAGCTCACAATGATTGGCTGTTAACAGTAAAGAATGAATTCAACACTTCTTTGGTCATTTTGGCCTTGAATTGTGTATCAATAAATAATATAAGTACTGTTATGTGGTTGAATTTGAATGTGACTTACAGGCCTTTTGTGGATCTGAGGGGTCTGCACTGAAGTAGACTGTCAAGACAGCATTCAATGAGGTTAGATAGGGATATATGCATTTGCTTTAATTCTGATAACTGCAGTTTGTACATGCAGAATGCATAACTAATGTGTATGTGTTTTTGTTTCAGGTCAGATATGACTTACAGGCTTTGGCCTTCTGTGCACCTTGCCGGTTGGCCACAACACGGAATCAGGGCTGTTCACCCTCACTGGTTTCAACTGTCAACACAACACTCAATTTAAAATGTGATAATATAACAAAAACAGGACAAAACAAACAAATATTTTATATTTACCACATAAGGGCGGCGTCTTAAAGCTCTTTTTATTCTCTCATCATTACGATCCATCTTTCTTTCTGAGGGAAACATTTCCATCAATTAATTGACACAAAACACATCCTGACTCACACACAAAGATGGCATCCCAAATGGCACCCTATTCCCTATATATGTATATTTATGTTGGGAAGGAGGTGCCCCAAAAGGCCAAAGATTACCTGCAACAACCTGAGTGAAGAAAACTATTGTACAGATTAAATCAATCTGAACACAGTTTATGTAGTGAATGAATGCATGGTTACGTCATTTTAGGTCACAGCTTTATGACTGCGCATAATACGTCACAAGAAAAAGGCCTGTTTGGAGCCGGACTGGTGGTATCATCTTCTCACTGGTTGTAGCTCAATAACGAACGTGATGTGCTTAACCAGTTATACGTTTGATACCAGTTAGTATTGAACGCCCTCACCTTCTTCATGAAACTGATCTCAAGCAGAGGTCGACCCTCGCTTTTAATTCGCACCTTTTCCGTGTACCCCAGAGAATGAAAATGGTTCTTCAACCCAAAAAATCCACAACATTTTCGACAGCTTTGGCCATTCTACCATTCTGGAGGAGATAAATGCACACTCGCGCTGGTAATGCTAGTTAGCTAGCTACTGGAGTTCGTGTAATTTATTTAAATTTGCCTTGCTAACTGCAAACAAAAATAAAGTTCTAAAACCAAGAAAACTATTTGTAATATACCTCCTCGCTCTCCTGTAATTTGAAAAAACGAATTTGAATTGAATAATAAAAAAAAAATGCTCAACCATCATTCTTCACTTTTAATCTATATCCAACGTCACTAAATTTCTCACCACATAGAACCCCCATAATGCTCTGTGGCACAACCCCAATACAACACACTAGGGCTGCATTCCCAAACACTTAAAATACACACCTTCTCCCCTCCCCACAAGTTCTCATTTAAAACTGTGACCTGGCCAAGATAAAGCAAAGCAGTTCGACACATACAACAACACAGAGTTACACATGGATTTAAAAAATATATATATTTCACCTTTATTTAACCAGGTAGGCAAGTTGAAAACAAGTTCTCATTTACAATTGCGACCTGGCCAAGATAAAGCAAAGCAGTTCGACACATACAACAACACAGAGTTACGCATGGAGTAAAACAAACATACAGTCAATAATACAGTAGAAAAATAAGTCTATATACAATGTGAGCAAATGAGGTGAGATAAGGGAGGTAAAGGCAAAAAAAAGGCCATGGTGGCGAAGTAAATACAATATACCAAGTTAAACACTGGAATGGTAGATTTGCAGTGGAAGAATGTGCAAAGTAGAGATAGAAATAATGGGGTGCAAAGGAGCAAAATAAATAAATAAATACAGTAGGGGGAGAGGTAGTTGTTTGGGCTAAATTATAGATTGGCTATGTACAGGTGCAGTAATCTGTGAGCTGCTCTGACAGCTGGTGCTTAAAGCTAGTGAGGGAGATAAGTGTTTCCAGTTTCAGAGATTTTTGTAGTTCGTTCCAGTCATTGGCAGCAGAGAACTGGAAAGAGAGGCGGCCAAAGGAAGAATTGGTTTTGGGGGTGACCAAAGAGATATACCTGCTGGAGCGCATGCTACAGGTGAGTGCTGCTATGGTGACCAGCGAGCTGAGATAAGGGGGGACTTTACCTAGCAGGATCTTGTAGATGACCTGGAGCCAGTGGGTTTGGCGACGAGTATGAAGCGAGGGCCCGCCAACGAGAGCATACAGGTCGCAGTGGTGGGTAGTATATGGGGCTTTGGTGACAAAACGGATGGCACTGTGATAGACTGCATCCAATTTATTGAGTAGGGTATTGGAGGCTATTTTGTAAATGACATCGCCAAAGTCGAGGATCGGTAGGATGGTCAATTTTACAAGGGTATGTTTGGCAGCATGAGTGAAGGATGCTTTTTTGCGAAATAGTAAGCCAATTCTAGATTTAACTTTGAATAAACAGGCGTACAGTCAATAACACAATAGAAACAAAAGAAAGTCTATATACAGTGTGTGCAAATGGCGTGAGGAGGTAAGGCAATAAATAGGCCATAGTAGCGAAGTAATTACAATTTAGCAAATTAACACTGATGTCACGCCCTGACCATAGTTTGCTTTGTATGTTTCTATGTTTTGTTTGGTCAGGGTGTTATCCGAGTGGGCATTCTATGTTGTAAGTCTAGTTTGTCTATTTCTATGTGTTTGGCCTGATATGGTTCTCAATCAGAGGCAGGTGTTAGTCGTTGTCTCTGATTGGGAACCAAATTTAGGTAGCCTGTTTTGTATTGTGGGTTGTGGGTGATTGTTCCTGTTTCTGTGTCTTTTTTTATGTCACCATACGGGACTGTTGCATTTTTGTTGGTTTGTCCGTTTATTGTTTTGTAAGGTTATTCAGTGTTATTCGTTAATAAAAGTAACGATGTATTCATATCACGCTGCGCATTGGTCCTCCGATCCTTCTTACTACTCATCCTCAGATGAGGACGACGACGAACGTGACAACTGAAGTGATAGATGAGCAGATTGTGATGTGCAAGTACTGGTGTGCAAAAGAGATACTGGTGAGAGATACTGGTGTGCAAAAGAGCAGAAAAGTGATGACGTATCATGACGTCTGATGAGTTGACACTTATAGGGCAAGGGGCGAGGGAAGAATTATTTCATTTTAAATGGACCGCCCAGAAATGTGTCACTTGTTCATCCCACGGTTGTGTTTTCAGTCATCATGGAACTGTTGGGTGTGCCTTATATGCACTACAGTCAATTATGATTGCATTTCATATCTTGGCTAGAAGACAACACCTTCGCAGACATTGAATGTTAGCCATCCTACTATATCAGGTAAATCGAAAATTACAATGTATACGTGTGATGTCAGGGAAAGTTATATGCTTTCGTGTTGTTGACTATCATAAAATGTGAAGACTGTATATTATCAAACCAATTCTCCATGTGTAATTTAATTACGCAATTAAACTAATCATGTAACTTTAACGAGGAAGTTGGGGCACCACGGAAAAATGTTGTTTATAGAGTGTCAATTTCCCAAATATAACTCCCCAGATATTTTCATATCTTATCAAAACAGTCTCTTATTAATGAATTTTATTACCTCTTCAGTGTCATTACTGAATGTTGCAAACCCTTGGATATCTGCACCAACCCTAGCATAGAATCATGAATCAGCAAAATATAAATTGGCTTAATTATTTATTTACCAACTAACTTAATCAATCAGAGAATTACATAAAACACACTCACAATTAGTTCATACATGTTGTTGTCTCTCTCTGTTGTTGCCGGTTTATATGCTGGAGGAAGTCGACAGAAAGGTCTCTGGTTGCGTCCCTAGTGGATACGTCAGGCATACCCATGTCGTCACATAGAATAGATGTTTCGGCGGTTGTCGGTATTCTTTGTCCTAGGCTACATACATTTCCAGCTGCAGACTGAAAAGGCCTCGTATGAGATCTGCTCCATCTGTGGCAATGTTTTAGAGTTTAACCATTTCTAGCCGTGTAACCAACGCTACACGTTGTATGGTCTTAGAAATTCAACCATTTGCAACCTTAGCTTACACCGTGGTCTGGTGTGAATTGCGTCACGGGGGATTTTATACTTGGGTAGAAAAGGGGCTGTCTCATCATGTTTGTGCTCAACTGGACGTGGCTACTGACTGTGCATAAGTTACATAAAACAACCAATTCTGATTTAGAAGACTAAATCTCATTGTTAGCTTTTCAAAAGTATTTTTATACTTATTCATTCATCTTATACAACAGTCAGATGTAAAACTGACAGCTGGGAAATGTACACTTTAAGAGATACAGTTATGTGTGTTTCCTGTCCTTCATGAGATCACCAAATGAAACACACTCGACATGACTGTCCCTTAAGTGTCCACGGACCATTCCCATATTCTCAAAAAGATAAATATTGTTTAATTCTCCCATTTTGGGGATTAGGAGTTTTTTTTATTTACATTTGTTTCTACTTAAACTTGTATGTTGAATTTTCCATATTAATGTTGGTTTTAAGTTTTGGCTGACTTTGCTTAGCGGATCACCATCGCAAATTGAATCATGGGGCTAATTGTACACTCGCAAACTCGAAAGTACTATGGTAAGTGAAACTAGGCAAAAACAGAGGTGATTATGAAATTAAATATTTCGTCAGGACATGTATCATGCTGTGAATATCCCCAGAAGATGTTTTATCTTGTATATTAACTAATTTCAAATGTAAGGCATTGAAAGCATTCTATATTGGAAGTCTATAAATGTACAGTCGTGGCCAAAAGTTTTGAGAATGACACAATTCTTAATTTCCACAAAGTTTGCTGCTTCAGTGTCTTTAGATATTTTTGTCAGATGTTACTATGGAATACTGAAGTATAATTCAAGCATTTAACAAGCATTTCATAAGTGTCAAAGGCTTTTTTTGACAATTACATGAAGTTGATGCAGAGTCAATATTTGCAGTGTTGACCCTTCTTTTTCAAGACCTCTGCAATCCGCCCTGGCATGCTGTCAATTAACTTCTGGGCCACATCCTGACTGATGGCAGCCCATTCTTGCATAATCAATCCTTGGAGTTTGTCAGAAATTGTGGGGTTTTGTTTGTCCACCCGCATCTTGAGGATTGACCACAAGTTCTCAATGGGATTAAGGTCTGGGGAGTTTCCTGGCCATGGACCCAAAATATTGATGTTTTGTTCCCCGAGCCACTCAGTCATCACTTTTGCCTCATGGCAAGGTGCTCCATCATGCTGGAAAAGGCATTGTTCGTCACCAAACTGTTCCTGGGTGGTTGAGAGAAGTTGCTCTCGGAGGATGTGTTGGTACCATTCTTTATTCATGGCTGTGTTCTTAGGCAAAATTGTGAGTGAGCCCACTAGCTTGGCTGAGAAGCAACCCCACATGAATAGTCTCAGGATGCTTTACTGTTGGCATGACACAGGACTGATGGTAGCGCTCACCTTGTCTTCTCCGGACAAGCTTTTTTCCGGATGCCCCAAACAATCTGGAAGAGGATTCATCAGAGAAAATGACTTTACCCCCGTCCTCAGCAGTCCAATCCCTGTACCTTTTGCAGAATATCAGTCTGTCCCTGATGTTTTTCCTGGAGAGAAGTGGCTTCTTTGCTGCCCTTCTTGACAACAGGCCATCCTCCAAAAGTCTTCTCCTCACTGTGCGTGCAGATGCACTCACACCTGCCTGCTGCCATTCCTGAGCAAGCTCTAGATTGGTGGTGCCCCGATCCCGCAGCTGAATCAACTTTAGGAGACGGTCCTGCCGCTTGCTGGACTTTCTTGGGCGCCCTGAAGCCTTCTCCACAACAATTGAACCGCTCTCCTGAAGTTCTTGATGATCCGATAAATGGTTGATTTAGGTGCAATCTTACTGGCAGCAATATCCTTGCCTGTGAAGCCCTTTTTGTGCAAAGCAATGATGACGGCACGTGTTTCCTTGCAGGTAACCATGGCTGACAGAGGAAGAACAATGATTCCAAGCACCACCCTCCTTATGAAGCTTCCAGTCTGTTATTCGAACTCAATCAGCATGACAGAGTGATCTCCAGCCTTGTCCTCGTCAACACTCACACCTGTGTTAATGAGAGAATCACTGACATGATGTCAGCTGGTCCTTTTGTGGATTCAGTTCATTTGCATGGCAAAGAGGGACTTTATTTCATCTGATCACTCTTCATAACATTCTGGAGTATATGCAAATTGCCATCATACAAACTGAGGCAGCAGACTTTGTGAAAATTAATATTTGTGTCATTCACAAAACTTTTGGCCATGACTGTATTTACAAAAGTCAACATGGCTGCCTATTCAGATGCCCTAGAAAGGTTGTGTAAATACAGAGAAGAGTAAGATTAGAGTAAAATATACATACTTGTAGCACATTCATATTGCACCATGTATTGTTAAATTCGTACATTTAAATTGCAGTAACTATTTAGTAATTGAGCCTTGTTCTTCATCGGTTCATTAAAGAATAGGTCTTAGATTAAGTGGTGATCAACTGTAAAAGTGTCCTGGTGTTTTTCTTCTCACGCTCTCTGACTTTAAGGCTTAGTGCCAACTAGTTACGTTTAAATGGACACTACCACAGCATATAGGCAATGCAATATGTGTTGGTTGTATGTCCACTTTCAGTACAACATGAATACGTCTATTAACTGTCATTTATGTGTGTTCTGATAATCACTACCTCTGGTGTGTAGTATACAAAACATTAGGAACACCTCCCCAATATTAAGAACAGCCTCAATTCGTCAGGTATGGACTCTACAAGGTGTTGAAAGCGTTCCACAGAGATGTTGTCTCAAATGCTTCCCACAGTAGTCAAGGTATCTGGATGTCCTTTGGGTGGTGGACCATTTTTGATACACACGGGAAACTGTTGAGCGTTAAAACCCAGTAGCGTTGCAGTTCTTGACACAATGACCCAGATGCACCTGGCACCTACTACTTTCTATGCTGATGGTTGGAGGTCCAATACAAAATATTTACTTCAACTTGAGGTTCTGCTGAACATTAACTGTATGAAATGGAATGAAGTGGATGATATAAGGGTGATGTTCAGCAGTCCTTTTGGTGTTTCTTTTAATAGAGAAACCCCTAAACTATTGTAGTGATATGGCAGGGTTCATGTTTTCATTTGTGTGCCTTTGAACTTTTTCTCTTACATTACTGATATCGAATAACGTGTTCCATCATGACCTGTTACATGACTTTTACCACTTGATCCAGTTGTTTATGCAAAATAGCTATTTGTATATAAACAGTGTAACTTGAAAACATGCATTAGTAAAGAAATAATAATCATTGATTTGCTATACTTAGTCTAGGTAGTAATTAATGGCGTCTCTTTACTGTGCACAACGACCAATTATTATAAAAATGGTTTGATACTTTTATTCATTTTTCGTGATATCCAATTGGTAGTTAGTCTTTTCCCATCGCTGCAACTCCCCTACGAACTTGGAAAAGGCAAAGGTCGAGAGCCATGCGTCCTCTAAAACACAACCCTGCCAAGCCACACTGCTTCTTCACACAGAAGCCAGCCGCACCAATGTGTTGGAGGAAACTGGCCAACCGCACAGTGCATCAGTTATTTGGAGTAAGGATTAGAGTAAGGATACAGATCCTGCCCTGTGATGATGAAGTTGCAGAGTAAGACAGTGTGTGGGACCAAAAATGTTATGATGAGCAGAAACAGCCAGGGCAGGGCTAACATGGGTACGCTGACCCCAAAAAGGAAACTCTTAACCATAAGTAAGTACACTGTGGCCATACACATAAGGGAGAGGGATACAGGAACTAACCCCTCCACTTGATTCTGGGCAGATGCACCAAACAGTACCAGCCCCAGGATTGTGTACAACACCCCTGTGCTGATCGGGAGCAGCTGAAACATGAGGAAGCAAACAGTGGCCACACTCTTCTCAAATTAACGGGTTGACAGACATCAGCGGCATAGATGTGTTGTGCTCTAACTTGCTGCTGTAGCCTACTGGCACCATCTGTTACGTCATTAACATTAGCTACAAGTTGTAGCAAGCCAGATAACGTTACAACAGTCACTCGTTAGCCTCAACTCAGGAGTAAAACTCTTGAACCTCTGAACCACAGTTGTGGAAAATTCGATTCAAAGATTAAGGCAGAGACTATTTACTTACTGACTTTATTGTCCCCATGGGGAAATTTTATTGCAGTGTCTTGTACACGTTTAAAGTGGCGTTTAAATACAAAACAAAATTTACAATACAACTTTCATAACAGTTAACATACCAATGAAACATTAATAAAAAAATGACTAGCCTGCTGGCCTTTTTGATTCGATAGGAACATCAGCCCGAGCTATTTAGGAGGGATATCACACCTGGCACAAATGATTGTCTAGTTCTGTTTTTCTTGCTGAGGGGTGCCCTATACCTGTGCCCAAAGGGGAGTAGTTCAAAGTCCGGGTACAGGGGGTGGCTTGGGTCTAAAATGATTTTGTGAGACTTGCGGACATTTGTGGCCTGCTGGAGGTCATTTTGCAGGGCTCTGGCAGTGCTCCTCCTTGCACAAAGGCGGAGGTAGCAGTCCTGCTGCTGGGTTGTTGCCCTCCTACGGCCTCCTCCACGTCTCCTGATGTACTGGCCTGTCTCCTGGTAGCGCCTCCATGCTCTGGACACTAACGCTGACAGACACAGCAACCTTCTTGCCACAGCTCGCATTGATGTGCCATCCTGGATGAGCTGCACTACCTGAGCCACTTGTGTGGGTTGTAGACTCCGTCTCATGCTACCACTAGAGTGAAAGCACCGCCAGCATTCAAAAGTGACCAAAACTTCAGCCAGGAAGCATAGGAACTGAGAAGTGGTCTGTGGTCACCACCTGCAGAACCACTCCTTTATTGGGGGTGTCTTGCTAATTGCCTATAATTTCCACTTTTTGTCTATTCCATTTCCACAACAGCATGTGAAATGTCTTGTCAATCAGTGTTGCTTCCTAAGTGGACAGTTTGATTTCACAGAAGTGTGATTGACTTGGAGTTACATTGTGTTGTTTAAGTGTTCCCTTTATTTTTTTGAGCAGTGTATATTAGTGTCTAATAAAAAAGAGCAATTTATGTAAAGCATCCTATCTGTTTTAAGGTTATAGTGTGTGTGTAGTGTAGGTCCTCTTCATGTCCAGTAGGTGTCAGCACAGCTTCAATAATGTCACACCAGGTTCACAACATGTTTTCATGTGTAACAAATCAAATTGTATTTGTCACATGCGCCGAATACTACATGTGTAGACCTTGCAGTGAAATGCTGAAATTAAGCCCTTAACCAACAATTTAGTTGTAAGAAAAATAAGAAATAAAAGTAACAAAGAATTAAAGATCAGAAGTAAAATAAAAACAGCGAGCCTATATACATGGGGTACCGGTACAGAGTCAATGTGTCGGGGCACCTGTTAGTCGAGGTAATTGAGGTGTTCCTTTCAAGTCCAGTGGTGTAAATTATTTAACAAAAATGTATTTATACTACTCCACTACATTCCGTTGATATCTTTTTTTTTTTTTTGTATCTGTACTTTTACTCTTTCTGTTTCTTTACAACATTACATTTTACTTCACCACATTTCTAAAGAAAATATATATTTTTTTACTCAATACAGTTTCCCTGGCACCCAAAAGTACTTTTTGCATTTTGAATGCTAAGCCGGACAGGAAAATGGTCCAATTCACACACTTATCAAGAGAACATCCCTGGTCATCCCTACTGCCTCTGATCTAGCAGACTCACTAAACACATGCTTCGTTTGTAAATTATGCCTGAGTGTTCCCATGGCTATTTCTTAAATAAAAATACAAGAGAATTGTGCTGTCTGGTTGGCTTAATATATGGAAGGTCAAATAATTTATACTTTTACCACTGATACTTAAGTATCTTTTAGCAATGACATTTACTTAGTATTTTACTGGGTGACTTTCACTTTTACTTGAGACATTTTCTATTAACATATCTTTACTTTTACTCAAGTATGACAATTGGGTACTTTTTCAACCACTGTTCAAGACGTTTAGCACCCAATACCCAACATTCACTTGGTGGCTTGAAGTAGGAGTGCTGAACTAGGATCTGTTTAGCATTTGTGAGTAGAATGAATAACATTACTTTGACGGGGGGTGGGGGGTACTGATTCCAGTTCAGCACTCTTAGCCTGAGACATTTCATAAATGCGTACAGAGGAGCACTTTTCTACGATCAGCTTTGCCTAGATCATTCTGAATCAGTTGTCTCTGGAATAAGATTATATGGACAGGGGTGGGTTTGATCATAGATCAGCACTCCTACTCAACACCAGTTGCTGTACCCTAACATTTTATAATCCAATTTCCCTTGCTGTCTATGTCCTTCCGGAACCCCACCTCAACATTGTTCTGTCAAGGCATGCTCTTGAAAGGAATTTAACTCACAACCTCTCCTTTGGGAAATCACCACCATAACTACTACTACAACTATTTTTAAACTATCTTAACATGTGGCTTTCTTCAGGGGGACCAAGACTAGGAACACATTTGAATGGTCTACAAAGAATGGCCCCAGGTCAAAGTTGGCTTTTACAGAGTATGGTTGTATTGTTACTCCACAGCATAGTATGTTATCACAACTCTATTGAAATGACATTTGAAACAAGGTGTCACTTCATTCTTGCTATTTGATGGGAACTAGCCCATTTTCCCCTACATTCCTCTTGTTTGCTCTTTCAGGCCCACAAAGGCAACAAGAAAGAAGTTGCTACATTAACTGTTTCTCTGGGATTTGAACTCTAAAACTCTGGTTTGGGGAGTAAACACCATAACCACTACTCTACCAGACAGACAGAGACTAAATGTTAAGGGGTACTTCAAAATGCACACATCAAAGACAACATTTCAGAGGTTGGAGAATGGTGTGGGGGCTTGTACTTCTTGGGTCCACCAACCGTTCCTCAATCTTCTTCTGATGACTACAAGCATAGATTATGAATCTTCAAAACCTACACTATAGGATGGATGTGTTTAGGAACGGGGGACGAAATTCAAAAGGGACGTGTTTCCAATTACCAGCAAATAGACCCTAGAAATGTTATTCCAACATCTTAATATTGGAACTTTGTCCCTTCATTTGCCTACTACTGTCTATAAGCTATCATAACATGTGGGTTTTTTCTTGGGGACAAGGTATCGGAACGCTTTTGAATGGTCTACAAAGCATGCCCCCAGGTCAAAGTTGGCTTTTTGCAGACAAGGATTATATTGTTACTCCACGACATAGTATGTTATCACAACTCTATTAAAAGGACATTCTATACAAGGTGTCACTTCAGTCCTTCTATTTGATGGGAACTAGCCCCTACCCCCCTACACACCACAAGTTAGCTCTTTCATGCCAACAAAAGGCAAAATCAAAAATGGCTCTCTAAAAATAGCTCTTCTTCGATTTGAACTCTCAAACTCTGGTTTCGGAAGCAAACACCAAAACCACTACTCTACCAGACAGACAGACTCCTTTTTCTTTTTCACATGCTATAACCTAACAACCTTATTCTAAAATCGATTACGTTAATATTTTCCCTCAATCTACACACAATACCCTATGATGACAAAGTAAATATCGGGTTTATACATTTTAGCAAATTAATTACAAATAAAAAACATAAATACACTGCTCAAAAAAATAAAGGGAACACTTAAACAACACAATGTAACTCCAAGTCAATCACACTTCTGTGAAATCAAACTGTCCACTTAGGAAGCAACACTGATTGACAATAAATTTCACATGCTGTTGTGCAAATGGAATAGACAAAAGGTGGAAATTATAGGCAATTAGCAAGACACCCCCAATAAAGGAGTGGTTCTGCAGGTGGTGACCACAGACCACTTCTCAGTTCCTATGCTTCCTGGCTGATCTTTTGGTCACTTTTGAATGCTGGCGGTGCTTTCACTCTAGTGGTAGCATGAGACGGAGTCTACAACCCACACAAGTGACTCAGGTAGTGCAGCTCATCCAGGATGGCACCTCCATGCGAGCTGTGGCAAGAAGGTTTGCTGTGTCTGTCAGCGTAGTGTCCAGAGCATGGAGGCGCTACCAGGAGACAGGCCAGTACATCAGGAGACGTGGAGGAGGCCGTAGGAGGGCAACAACCCAGCAGCAGGACCGCTACCTCCGCCTTTGTGCAAGGAGGAGCACTGCCAGAGCCCTGCAAAATGACCTCCAGCAGGCCACAAATGTGCATGTGTCTGGAGTCTGGAGACGCCGTGGAGAACGTTCTGCTGCCTGCAACACCCTCCAGCATGACCGGTTTGGCGGTGGGTCAGTCATGGTGTGGGGTGGCATTTCTTTATGGGGCCGCACAGCCCTCCATGTGCTCGCCAGAGGTAGCCTGACTGCCATTAGGTACCGAGATGAGATCCTCAGACCCCTTGTGAGAACATATGCTGACACATGCATATTTGTGGCCTGCTGGAGGTCATTTTGCAGGGCTCTGGCAGTGCTCCTCCTTGCACAAAGGCGGAGGTAGCGGTCCTGCTGCTGGGTTGTTGCCCTCCTACGGCCTCCTCCACGTCTCCTGATGTACTGGCCTGTCTCCTGGTAGCGCCTTCATGCTCTGGACACTACGCTGACAGACACAGCAAACCTTCTTGCCACAGCTCGCATGGAGGTGCCATCCTGGATGAGCTGCACTACCTGAGCCACTTGTGTGGGTTGTAGACTCCGTCTCATGCTACCACTAGAGTGAAAGCACCGCCAGCATTCAAAAGTGACCAAAACTTCAGCCAGGAAGCATAGGAACTGAGAAGTGGTCTGTGGTCACCACCTGCAGAACCACTCCTTTATTGGGGGTGTCTTGCTAATTGCCTATAATTTCCACCTTTTGTCTATTCCATTTGCACAACAGCATGTGAAATTTCTTGTCAATCAGTGTTGCTTCCTAAGTGGACAGTTTGATTTCACAGAAGTGTGATTGACTTGGAGTTACATTGTGTTGTTTAAGTATTCCCTTTATTTTTTTGAGCAGTGTACCTTATTTACATAATGATTCTTCCCCTTTGCAATGAGTCTCAAATTGAGCTCAGGTGCATCCTGTTTCCATTGATCATCCTAGAGCTGTTTCTACAACTTCATTGGAGTACAGCTATGGTAAATTCAATTGATTTGACATGATTTGGAAAGGCACACACCTGTCTATATAAAGGTCCCACAGTTGACAGTGCATGCCAGAGCAAAAACCAAGCCAAATCAAATCAAATTTGATTTCTCACATGCCCCGAATACAACAGCTGTGGACCTTACCGTGAAGGTCTTACTTACAAGCCCTTAACCAACAATGCAGGTCAAAAAATAGAGTTAAGAAAAGTTTTAATAAACTAAAGTCAATTTTTTTTATTAAATCCATAAGTAACACAAGGCAATTACATAACAATAACGAGGCTATATACATGGGGTACCGGTACCGAGTCAATGTGCAGGGGTACAGGTTAGTTGAGGTCATTTGTAAAGTGACTTAGCATTTATAATTAACAGTGAGTAGCAGCAGTGTAAAAACACTGGGGGGGTGGGGGCTCTTTGACTATTTTTTGGCCCTTCCTGTGACAACGCTTAGTATATAGGTCCTTGATGTCAGGAAGCTTTGCCCCAGTAATGTACTGGGCCGTACGCACTACCCTCTGTAGCGCCTTATGGCCAGATGCCCAGCAGTTGCCGTACCAGGCGGTTATACAACCTCTCAGGATGCTCTCGATGGTGCAGCTGTAGAACTTTTTGAGGATCTGGGGATCCATGCTAAATATTGTCAGTCTCCTGAGGGAGAAAGGTTTTGTCGTGCCCTCTTCACAACTGTGTTGGTGTGTTTCGACCATGATAGTTTGTTGGTGATGTGGACACCAAGGAACTTGGAACTCTCGACTCGCTCCACGTCAGCCCTGTCGATGTTAATGGGGGCCTGTTCGGCCCTCCTTTTCCTAAAGTCCACGATCAGCCCCTTTGTCTTGCTCACATTGAGGGAGAGGTTGTTGTCATCAGGCCAGGAAGTCCTGAGGCATGGTTCCAGGGCTCAGGTCCTCTGGGAGGGGAGGGAGAGGGAGAATTATAGGGTGCATGAGACAGGAGAAATACTCCAGATATAATAGATTGACCCTAGCCCTCTGACACAAACTTTTGCAGCATAAATACTGGAGGCTGAGATACGAGGGGTAGGGAGACACTGTGGCCATGTCCTATGATTCCCCCGGACAGGGCCTATGATGTAGTGGATCCTACCAGAAAACATTTAGTTACTTTTTGCATTTATTATGCTTTAAGTCTTACATATACACAAGAACAACACATTTCTAAATTTTGGTGAAAGTTGGCCATTAGCTAACCACAACTTTCCTGTCAAAGACATTCATGAACTACAACTTGACGATCTGACAGTGTGGGGTAGAGAAATTCCAACTAACGGGTGAAAAATTCACCAGGTTCTTTCTGTGTATATGCAGAACAGTATACAAATACACTAATAATACATCCAGTCTCTGGTTATTGGTGATACTTTCCATTCTGCCCTATTGTGACCTTTGACCCCTTGCAAAGGGCCTTAAATTTCCACATTCTGGATGACATCCTGCTGAACTTTCATTGTTTGATCTAGCGTGTGAAAAAAAATGTCCCTCTCACTTGTCCCATGTGGGCTGACCTACGGTGCAGTTAGATGGAAAGGTGCTACTTGATGTAGACATGACATGTGATTTGGGATGAGGGGAAATGACAATTGAAATTGCTAATTTATTCTGCACATTGCTATATTTGTTCATGTAGACATTGAATATGTTTCATATGTGGGTGATGCATTTCATTTGTAGTCTTTCTTAATTTGTCCTTTTGAAATATATTTAACATAATTTGGTGGGATGTGTAACGGCTTTCATAATCTTCCTCCTCCTCGGTCGAGGAGAAGGACTAGGGATCGGACCAAAACGCAGCGTTGTATGCAGACATAATGAATTTATTTAAACAAGACGAAAACACGAAGAACACTTGAATAGATTACAAAACAACGTAGACAGACCTGAACATGAGAACTTACAATATAACACGAAGAACGCACGAACAGGAACAGACTAACCAAACGAACAAAAACGAAACAGTCCCGTGTGGTGCGACAGACACAGACACAGGAACAATCACCCACAAACAAACAGTGAAAACAGCCTTCCTTAATATGGTTCTCAATCAGAGGAAACGTAAAACACCTGTCCCTGATTGAGAACCATATCAGGCCAATAGACAATGAACCTAAACATAGAAACACATAACATAGAATGCCCACCCCAACTCACGCCCTGACCAACTAAACACATACAAAAACAAGGAAAACTGGTCAGGAACGTGACAGGATGTCTGTAAGAAATCACTTATGATGATCAATATTTCAATTTAGTGTAATGACATCGAACACTCACTTCTCCTGAAGGGCGTACATAATATGATTCACTATTCGCCATAAATGTAAAAGCATTAGATTGGCGTATGCATGGCCCAAAAGGAGTTTCCACCATATTTCCTGTTCATGCAGAGAATTGAAAGGGGGCACTTTGGGAGAACTGAGATGTTTGATACAAATTACTGAGCAACTCCTTCCTCCCTCCTTGAAGTAATCATTGCTTAGACAGGAATGGGCAGGTGAAACCAAGGGCTCCACTACATGGCATTAACCTGTCTAGTCATTTCTAATCAGTGATTACTCCTTAGGAGGACAAAAGGAGGGATATATGTAAAGATTGAGCGAGCCACTACTGTCAGCTACACAACCCAATCCTGTTATTTGCATATAATATACTTTTGACCTCTCACCTGTATATTGTCTGTAACCATTCCACAGATATCTTGTACAGTGGAAACACTTGAGCCTCTGCCTCGTCCACATCAGCAATAACTCATCACTCCTACTCCAGATAAATTCATTAGCATGAAGTTTGATACCCATATGACCCCACTCAACCCCAGGGGCCAAGTGTTAACATTCCATCTAACCTGGGGCCTTACGTATCAACTGTCTCAGAGTAGGAGTGTTCCTCTCGGATCAGTTTTGCAGTTTACAACAAGAATAAGATTATAAACACATCCTAGATCAACAATTACTGTGAGATGATTTGTGGATGAAGTCCCAGGTCCCCCTCTGTCCATGTTATGTTGTTCCTTTGGATTTTAACATGGCTTTTGGGGGCCCTAACCAATATTTGGTTTGGGGGCTGCCCACCTCGCTGGCAAAACGTTGTAGTGCCCTCCCCCCTCTTGATGGTGGAGAGAAATTGAAATTGTTGAATTATTTACATTGTGGCCATTTTGCCATTGTGCAGGGAAAGGTTTAGCAATTTTGAATACATTTCATGCAATTAGACTCATTTTGCCATGGAGCAGAGAAAAGGTGCAGTATTACAGTGAATTTGCTGCAATTCTACACATTTTGCCAAGATTTATGCAATGTTAACCATGTCTGAGTGAGAGTGACTAACACAATCATTGGGGGCCTCCTGGAGGTCAGGGCCCTTGGGCACATGCCCCTGCGTGCCCAGTTGGTATCGGGCCATTATTACAAGAAGTTTAGATAACTGGCTAGACTAACTTACCAATCTACATTTTTGTAGCTGACATGGCTAATTGTGACTCGGTGACTGGCAATATTTGTTCTGATATTTACTATATACATTTTTAGGATTGTTAGGTATTACTGCATTGTTGGAGCTAGAAACCAACATTTTGCTGCCCGTACGATAACATATGTGTATGTGACAAACTTTTATTTGCTAACCAACTGCTGATGCACAACCAAATCTCTAAATTTCACCTTGTGTATTTTACTATTGTAGCACAACAGTAAGTGACCGCTGTTAAAAAATAAATAATAATGATAATAATGGTCGGTGGCCTCCTAGCTACTGCTTATGTGGATTATGCCTGCAGCCCACTGTGGTTATGCGTCAGCGCAATTCCATCCTCACTGGAAGTAATCATTGCTTAGACATGATTGGGCAAGTCATGTATTTAGAAATGATCATTGATTACAGGGGGGATATGGTTAAAAAAAATACTATTGTAATTCACTTTCAATCCATGTTCTTTACATTCAATGTCAAATTCTGTATACTGATTATTTCCATTGAAAAATAAGTAACTGATGTAGAATGTAGCAGGTCTCAATTTAATTCTGAATGGACCCCAATCAAGTTTGGAAAACTATTTGAAGCACTAGGGGACATTTCTCCATATAACATTCCATATAGTTAGCCTGTAACTGTCTGGAAAACTTGTCCTATGTGTCATCTCCATACTTCCCAAAAGAAAGAGGGCCCCAACTTTTGATGACATTGCCTCAGTTGTTAAAAGGCTAGGCCTCTCACCAGAAGAAGTTAGAGCAGCGTGCTACCATCAGGAAAATGATTATTTTCTGTGCTGGTCATTGAACTGGAAAGGTCTAACACCCTCAGCTATTATCAGAATTAAAGCAAATGCAGATATCCCTATCTAACCTCATCGAATGCTGTCTTGACAGTCTACTTCAGTGCAGACCCCTCAGATCCACAAAAGGCCTGTAAGTCACATTAAAATTCAACCACATAACAGTACTTAAATTATTTATTGATACACAATTCAAGGCCAAAATGACCAAAGCAGTGTTGAATTCATTCTTTACTGTTTACAGCCAATCACTGTGAGCTGTGGGCAGGACCAGACATCTAGGGACGGATGGAACATCAATCCAGAGCCTCTCAGCCAGGTCAGACATCAACAGAAACTGTTGATTCATATGGCCATTTTGGTTGGCTTGGTTGAATTGACAATCATCCATTTGAGATGCTAAAGAATCCTATACTATGGAAGGTCTTTAGCCCCACCTCTAATGTTATGGGAGTTGCATTTATTGCATTTTCAGTTACCCATGTATTGCTCAGTACTTGTACAACCATGTTGGATTGCCTACATATTCTACATTTCCTTGAGGGTCAATGCCAGTGTACTCTATGGTTGCCATGAGTACATGCCTTTCTCTGTCTCCTGTCTGGAAGGGTGACTCGGCTGAGAGAAAATATGATGACGTGATCTCATCCTCCAATTCGGATGACTTTTCCATCTACACCTTCACTGACTGTGGAGAATGGACTATGACCAGCTAGCTCTCTGACACACATCTTGATGATCAATCAATCAATCAAGTTTATTTTATATAGCCCTTCGTACATCCGCTAATATCTCGAAGTGCTGTACAGATGATGGCAATGATGCCTCTACTGAGGACAGTCCAGAGCCTCCAAAGGAACCACAAGTACCACTGAAGGACCATCGACTGGTAGGCATCTTTTACATTTTTATGCGTGTCACATCACAATGGTTTGACCCTATGTCTATTGAGATTATTGTGGCCAAGCCCAACATCCTCCTCCCTGCCTCTGTGAGTGCCCTGAAGAAGGTGTCACGCCAGATGGAGGTGGTCCCCACTGTCCGGCCCTGCAGGCAGCAGCTGGACAAGAAGACACAGTGGACCAACACCAACGAGGAGAACCTGAGGAGGATCAAAGAGAACCTGACCTCAATAGAACTCAACCTGGAGGAAGGCCTGAAGACGCACAATGACGGTCAGGACATCAACCAAGAGAGGCAGAAGAAGAATGAGGGATGCTGTAGAGGATGGATTGCGAAGTGGATAGGGAGGAGGAAGGAGAGACTGATGAAGACGTGGCTAAGGAGATCAGA
This sequence comes from Salvelinus namaycush, assembly GCF_016432855.1. NCBI lineage: Eukaryota > Metazoa > Chordata > Actinopteri > Salmoniformes > Salmonidae > Salvelinus > Salvelinus namaycush. Next base: position 45,804,423 of record NC_052337.1, read on the forward strand.
AGGATGGGCAAGGAGGTGAGGGCACTGATCCAAGTGATGAAGAGAAACTGCAGCGAAGGTGATCTTAAGGCAGTAGACCTGGACAGTTGGCTAATTGACTTGGGAGGTTGAAAGTGGCATTCAAGAAATGCACTGGAGATGGCTGAAATTATAGACAGCATGGCAGAAATGCAGACCAGTATAGCCGAGAACAGGCTCAAGTCTGAAAAAAATAACAATGTCCAGAGCTTTGTAAGTTACTCCTACTTATTGAGTGTAGTCAGGTATCTGCAATGTGTATAGTTTAGTTATAAAGTATATCTACAGATTGTTTTTAACATAGCATTTTCCTGATATTTGACTTTACTTTCTGGTCCTACAAAGCCCAGGGAAGGTCTCTGGTCCTGTGTCTGGCCACACTGGCCTCTCTCCTCTTGTGACCTCAGCACTACAGAGAACTTCCCATACCGCCACATGCCTCGCTTGGCCCCTATCACCAACCTGAGCAAGACCGGCAGGAAGCAGCTCCAGGAAATGGCAGGAGTGGCCTACACAGGTGAGAGGAAATACAAGAAGGGAATATTGGCCATATGTCCTTCTCCAGTATAGTATAGCTCTAGATATAGTAGCTCAAGAGAAAACCCATAAGCTTACAAACTTTTCTCCTTGTCCAAAATATTCAGTAAGGGAAGTTCAATAAGAAAAAGAAGGGCAAAGCCAAAAAACTTGTGAAGCAAGAGAAGGCCAGTAAGATGCAACAGATGGAAAATGATGGAGAAAGTAAGGACAAGAAAGAGGAAAAGAAGAGTCTGAGGAAGAGGTGAGGAAATAGAGGGAGAATTGGAACATAACCAGGGAATACTAAACTAGAGAATTAGAGAAATAGAATGAGGTAGCAGAGAAAGAGCAGCTATCTGATGTGTACATGTGTAACAGTATAACTTTAGTACGTCCCCTCGCCCCGACCTCGGGCGCGAACCAGGGACCCTCTGCACACATCAACAACTGACACCCACGAAGCGTCGTTACCCATCGCTCCACAAAAGCCGCGGCTCTTGCAGAGCAAGGGGCAACACTACTTCTAGGTTTCAGAGCAAGTGACGTAACTGATTGAAACGCTACTAGCGCGTACCCGCTAACTAGCTAGCCATTTCACATCCGTTACACTCACCCCCCTTTCAACCTCCTCCTTTTCCGCAGCAACCAGTGATCCGGGTCAACAGCATCAATGTAACAGTATAATTTTAAACCGTCCCCTCGCCCCGACACGGGCGCGAACCAGGGACCCTCTGCACACATCGACAACAGTCACCCACGAAGCGTCGTTACCCATCGCTCCACAAAAGCCACGGCCCTTGCAGAGCAAGGGGCAACACTACTTCTAGGTTTCAGAGCAAGTGACGTAACTGATTGAAACGCTACTAGCGCGTACCCGCTAACTAGCTAGCCATTTCACATCCGTTACACATGGATATATTGTACTTTTCATAATAAAATGTATGTTAATTGTCAAAACAATTTCGTTATCGATTTTACATTCCCTCTCCCAGTCGCAGCTTGACGTTTGTCATGAATATTGCCCTGGAGGCAGAACTGCGCAATTTCCTCAAGATATGGCAGCTGCTAAGTCAAAACTGGCTATATTGTAAATATTTGTGGAAAATAATTGTGTTTTATGGTCTTAATTTAAGGTAAGGATTAGCAGTGTGGTTAGGGTTAAGGTTAGGTTTCAAATCAGATATTATTACTTTATGCCTGTGCCAGCTTGTGACCACTTTGCAGAACTGCCGCCAGGGCAAGATTCATGACAATAAATGCCAAACTGCATCCCAGTCATCCTCTCCCTATCTTTACAAGGCTGCAGAACATGCAAGGATTGTCTCATAACCCGCAGTCCCCAGGCGGGTGGGTTGCAGGCAGGTTCAATAAAGTGACAACAATAGGCTACATAACAAAATCCATAAATGTATAATTATTGTGAAATTTACACTAAGTGTACAAAACATTAAGGACACCTGCTATTTCCATGACAGACTGACCAGGTGAATCCAAGTGAAAGCTATGATCCCTTATTGATGTCACTTGTAGATGAAAGGGACAGGACAGGTTAAAGAATGATTTTTAAGCCTGGAGACAATTGAGACATGGATAGTGTATGTGTGCCATTCAGAGGGTGAACGGGCAAGACAAAAGATTTAAGTGCCTTTGAACGGAGTATGGTAGTAGGTGCCAGGCACACCGGTTTGTGTCAAGAACTGCAACACTGATGGGTTTTTCACGCTCATGTTCCACCAATCAAAGGACATCGAGCCAACTTGACAACTGTCTGAAGCATTGGCTTCAACATGGGCCTGCATGTGGAACACTTTCAACACCTTGTAGAATCCATGCCCTGAAAAATTGAGGCTGTTCTGAGGACAAAAGGGGGTGGATGGGCTAACTAAATATTAGGAAGGTGTCCTTATTATTTTGTACACTCAGTGTATAACCTATAGGCTACACTGTCTGTCTTGACTCTTTAGTGCGTTTTTTCAGTTCTTTCCCAGGCTTGCCTGAAAAACACAAAAAGATGGAACATACATAAGAGTAACAACAAATCCACATAGTAGCAAGCAACAACATTACATTTTTGTTCAGAACTCACTCAGCCTGGTAAGTTTGACGGTAGACTGCGGCTGATCCCTTGCTTTACGAAAGCAGCCGGTGTCTACCGTCACAAATTTACCAGGCCGAGTGAGTTCTGAACACCTGTCACTCGCGCTTTCGATGTCAGGTTCATACTCACTGATGCAGCCGGTGTCACTCAGCTGGTGTTTTGTATCATATTTATACAACAGCTGATGAAACTATGAAAAAATGTTATCAGTGTAACTTCCTGATAGTTGCTGATTGAAAATACAATCTACATAAGACATTCTAAATCAGCAGGTTTTGCATTGGTGGAGTTGTGGCTTGCTTGGTGACATCCCCAGGTGGTCTAAGTTAATAGACCAATAACAAAGAGTTTGAGATCTCTCTGCCAATAACAGCTAATTTTGAGGCTACATTTCCCTCCCATTAGTGGATTGATTCATGTTTAACCATGTTTTGAGGCTATATAGTGTTTGTTTACATTTTGTTTACCCACATTGAAGTAAAACATGCTTATATGTTGAGTTCTGATGGGGTACAACAGTTGAACTAAGCTCATGAGGCATTTATAAGTTATATTCTTCAAGAATCAATGGGTATATATCATTAAATTGCAGGTCCAAAAATGGATTTTGCAACTGCCGATTGCCACTTTAAAATGCAGGAAATGAGGGGGGTGGTTGACGGTTGGCTACATACCTTGGCACGAGAGATTCCTGCTTTTATCCATGTTCTTGTAGCGGGTTTCTTATGTACCACAGGAGAACCAAGAAATGAAGAGCGACACCACGGCTGTCTTTTAGGCTTTTAACCTCTAACTAGCCTCAACCCCGGATCCGGGATCACCCCCCACCCCCCCCCCCACACTGATTAGCATCGCTAGCATAGCGTCACAATTAAATAGTAGCATCTAAATATCATTAAATCACAAGTCCAAGACACCTAATGAAAGATACAGATCTTGTGAATAAAGCCACCATTTCAGATTTTTAAAATGTTTTACAGGGAAGACACAATATGTAAATCTATTAGCTAAACACGTTAGCAAAAGACACCATTTTTCTTTGTCCACCATTTTTTCTCTCCACCAGTAGCTATCACCAATTCGGCTAAACTAAGATATTGATAGCCACTAACCAAGAAAAAACCTCATCAGATGACAGTCTGATAACATATTTATGGTATAGGATAGGTTTTGTTAGAAAAATGTGCATATTTCAGGTATAAATCATAGTTTGCCATTGCAGCCACCATCACAAATCTCACCAAAGCGACTAGAATTACTACAGAGAGCAACTTGTATTACCAATTTACTCATCATAAAACATTTCTTAAAAATACACAGCACATAGCAATGGAAAGACACAGATCTTGTGAATTCAGACAACATTTCAGATTTTCTAAGTGTTTTACGGCGAAAACACAATAAATCGTTATATTAGCATACCACATATGCAAACGTTACCCGAGCACTGATTCTAGCCAAAGAGAGCGATATCGTATCATCGCCAAAATATATTAATTTTTTCACTAACCTTCTCAGAATTCTTCAGATGACACTCCTGTAACATCATATTACAACATACATATAGAGTTTGTTCGAAAATGTGCATATTTAGCCATAAAAAACCGTGGTTATACAATGAAAATAGTAGCAAAACAAGCCTGGAAATGTCGGTCGCCATCTTTGAGTGATCTAGTTTAATCAATAGCTAATCATATACTTGACTAAAAAATACAGGGTTGACAGGAATCGAAAGACAAATTAGTTCTTAATGCAATCGCTGATTTAAATTTTTTAAATTATCCTTACTTTTCAATACAGGTTGCGCCAAGCGAAGCTATACAAAACAAAATGGCGGCGTAAGCGTTTAACATTTTTCGACAGAAACACGATTTATCATCATAAATTGTTCTTACTGTGAGCTGTTCTTCCATCAGAATCTTGGGCAAAGAATCCTTTCTTGGGTCTAATCTTCTTTTGGTCGAAAGATGTCCACTTGTCCGTCGAAATGCCCACTAACGTACGACCGGGACCCCGAAACGTGCCCAGCGCTTCAAAGTGCACAACAAAGCAATGCCTCAAAATCGCACTAAAAGGATATAAATTGCTATACAACGGTTCAAATTAACTACCTTATGATGCTGTTAACACCTATAACGGGTAAAAACATGACCGGAGAAATATTACTGGCTAAACTAACGCTTGGAAGGAGGCGAGTCCGATGTCCTTCGCGCGCAAGGCGCAGGCAGCAAAGGGAAGCTACTTCCGGTATTTGCTGTTTTATACAGCCCCTGATTGCGCAATCGACTCCATTCAAAGCGTCATCACGCACTGACATCCAGGGGAAGACGTAAGAAGTGTCTATTTCTTCATAGCATTTACACGGACCTTTAAACTGACTCCAGATCAGTGGCCAAAATGTTTGAAATCTGACTCCCTATCATGAAAAGTGCTGTAGATTGAGTTCTGTTTCACTCAGAGACAAAATTCCAACGGCTATAGAAACTAGAGAGTGTTTTCTATCCAATAATAATAATAATATGCATATTGTACGAGCAAGAATTGAGTAGGAAGCCGTTTAATCTGTAGTGCAAATTATGCTAATGCGAAACAGCACCCCCTATATTCGCAAGAAGTTATGTTGATCTGCAATAGTATTGTGAAAAGACAGGACAGGAACACATCAGTCTCCAATGCACCATCTGACAAGTTGTTCTACACAGGAGCATGAAGAAAGGCAAAACACATATCCTGTCTCACATCCCCAATACATTGCTAGGTGCTTTCAGTGTTGACAGTACCAAAATACAACAACTCATGTACAAAAAACACTGCAACATAAACAAGTTACAACGTGAAATCGCCTATATTCCATTCAGACGTTAGAGGACCAAACTTCATCTCCCATAATGCAACGCCAACACCAGTCGGCAGCTTAGCTAACCGTCTGCATCACAGAAAGGCATGCTAGCTAGCAACAGCAGCACTTTTAGCACTCTGTAAACTACATTAATAACAACAATAAAACTCTGAGTGACATGTTTCAATAGCCTCACACCCCCTTATAACAATATCTACAGCATTAACCTTGGGATGTTTTATTTATTTCACGTTATGGACTTCTACAAAGGAGTAATCTACAACACACACCTTTCTCTCAGTGTTTTCTCGGACTGAGGAGAGCGGGAGCTACGGGTAGTACCAGGGTGTTAGTAGGTGACACAAGCACACGGATGAAATAAAATACATTTAACGAAGATGTTAACATCATTCAGCTACTGTAGCTGCCTACCTAACATCAACAGGCAGCATCAGTAGCGCAACAATTAAAAAGACACCAAAAGTAAAGTTCCTGGCGATCATAGATATCTGACTCCCCCCCTCTGTCTGAACTTGGAATATTCCTGTTCGCGGGCTTTGGCCACTGACCCTCAACCTGGTTGTTCTGTTCTGCGTTGTGTACTATTCTAATAATTTGAAGTTTGATGGAATAACCATTTTAACTCTACTACATTCTGACGAGAACAATTTTAAAATAGACATGTCATTAATAAATGTATAGTATGACAGATTACCTATGGCAGCAACAACTGTCTCTCCCAATCAAACCTTCCCTTCTAGCACCGCACTGTCTCTGCCAGTCCTGCGGCAAACAAAACATATTTTCACAAAATAAAGAAATGTATTTGGACCATCCGGATATCCATATTTGAATAGTGAAATATTCCAAATGCCTATCCCTAGCTGCCATTTCAAAATACAATCACCTCTAAACAAAATGTCTCACATTGTGAGTTGCGCAAATAACTCGTCCTGCCACAGGAAAGCTAACGTTGCCGAGCTAGGACCACATTTGCAATACAATGTAGCTAGCTACCAGTAGCTAGTTTAACATTACTCCTATGGAATTTAACATTATGCACAACACAAAATTCTTTCATATGAGAACATCTAAAACATCATAGCAAAGATAAGCAATGCAATAATAATCAATTCCGGAATGTATTAATGTCTACTCCAGCAACCTTTAGCAGCTAGCTGGCTAATTAACCTATCAGTATAGCCAGGAAAAATGCTGCTAGCTAGCTAACATAATGCTTCACCATAGCTAATACTTTTCCATGCATCGACGAAATGTAGCCCGCTACAACTACATTGGCCGAGTTATTGTTGAATAATAACGAAGCTAGGTAAATTAATTTAAAATAATATCGCTAGTAACTTCAAAATACTTACAGCTGAAATGCACTGCTGTTTTCTTTGTGAGCATGGTGAGCTGGAAAAAGCCGCATCCACATGTAGAGTTGTGGGGGATGGGACAAGTTCCCCAAATAGACCCTGGCTTTGGATCAGGTTTGAATTCCCCCCGCTAGTGGTCCTTGTTAGGTTTGGGGAGGGGAAGCTGATCCTAGATCTGTATCTAGGGGAAACTTCGCCCCAGCACATGCAAAGAGAGATGGGGGGAAGGGGAGGAGAGAGAGCGTCCCTCTCAGGATTGACAGATCATATACAAGCTCTACCACTAAGAAATGAGTTTCAGAATATAATATATTACCTTTAGCAGATCTAATGTCTTAATTTGCTCCATTTCATTAGTCTTGTTGATTGATTGCTGATATCTAGTTTCACAGAAAAGATGGTGTTGATGAAGAGCATCCATCCCGTTTGTAATACATTCATAGACATATAGTTCATACTGGTGGTCCTACCCATCACCCACTTCACTCCATTAACCCTAAACTTGCTGCTCACATGGTGGTTTGTCTAAATGTATTTGACTTTAGGTTAGGTAAGGTAAAGATTGTGTTTGGCTGTGTCGGGAGCACTAGTGGCAATGCTGCCTCACCCAGATCACACATTGCCCTATATAAGTATATATTGTAGCAAGCTTAACCCAACACTTACCACCTTCTGATCTCTTGGGGTAATGGATAAGGTGTTGGCTTGCTAGTCACTGGACTGGGGTTCGAGTCCCAGTTGGAGCTACCCCCAAATTTGTTACATTGGTATCAGAAGTGGGATAGTGCCTGTGAAGTGCCTTGGGTTCAGGTCTGGAGACTGGCTAGGCCACTCCAGGACCTTGAGATGCTTCTTACGGAGCCACTCCTTAGTTACCCTGGCTGTGTGTTTCTTGTCGTTGTCATGCTGGAAGACCCAGCCACGACCCATCTTCAATGCTCTTACTGAGGGAAGGAGGTTGTTGGCCAAGATCTCGCGATACATGGCCCCATCGATCCTCCCCTCAATACGGTGCAGTCGTCCTGTCCCCTTTGCAGAAAAGCATCCCCAAAGAATGATGTATCCACCTCCATGCGTCACGGTTGGGATGGTGTTCTTGGGGTTGTACTAATCCTTCTTCTTCCTCCAAACACGGCGAGTGGAGTTTAGACCAAAAAGCTCTATTTTTGTCTCATCAAATCACATGACCTTCTCCCATTCCTCCTCTGGATCATCCAGATGGTCATTGGCAAACTTCAGACGGGCCTGGACATGCGCTGGCTTGAGCAGGGGGACCTTGCGTGCGCTGCAGGATTTTAATCCATGACGGCGTAGTGTGATACTAATGGTTTTCTTTGAGACTGTGGTCCCAGCTCTCTTCAGGTCATTGACCAGGTCCTGCCGTGTAGTTCTGGGCTGATCCCTCACCTTCCTCATGATCATTGATGCCCCACGAGGTGAGATCTTGCATGGAGCCCTAGACCGAGGATGATTGACTGTCATCTTGAACTTCTTCCATTTTCTAATAATTGCGCCAACAGTTGTTGCCTTCTCACTAAGCTGCTTGCCTATTGTCCTGTAGCCCATCCCAGCCTTGTGCAGGTCTACAATTTTATCCCTGATGTCCTTACACAGCTCTCTGGTCTTGGCCATTGTGGAGAGTTTGGAGTCTGTTTGATTGAATGTGTGGACAGGTGTCTTTTATACAGGTAACGAGTTCAAACAGGTGCAGTTAATACAGGTAATGAGTGGAGAACAGGAGGGCTTCTTAAAGAAAAACTAACAGGTCTGTGAGAGCCGGAATTCTTACTGGTTGGTAGGTGATCAAATACTTATGTCATGCAATAAAATCCAAATTAATTACTTAAAAATCATACAATGTGATTTTCTGGATTTTTGTTTTAGATTCCGTCTCTCACAGTTGAAGTGTACCTATGATAAAAATTACAGACCTCTACATGCTTTGTAAGTAGGAAAACCTGCAAAATCGGCAGTGTATCAAAGACTTGTTTTCCCCACTGTATTTGTTTGCCTACGGGCAGGGAGACCCGGGTTTGAGACAAAAGGGGCATTACACCATTGCTGTTTGCAAAAAAAACACTACATTGGTGGTAGTGGAATTGTGCTTTGGGAGAGGTGTGCATATTTCATGGGCAGGATCTGTACCCGGGACTCCCATGGGAAAAACCAGTGGCTTGACCATTCGACCAAGATGTAATGCCCTCCTGAGCTGAGGATGACACTGATATTAAACTTACAGGCAGGACTACCTCATTACCAGATCATGAGACACGCACATGGGATAGTGTAAAGGGAACTTTGCCTAGGACGTCCATGCCAGGTCGCAGTTGTAAATGAGAAGTTGTTGTCAACCAGCCTACCTGGTTAAATAAATGAGAAATAAAAAAGTGTTAGAAGGTGGAAGATAAAGAATTAGTCCAGTAACTGAAAAGTCACTGGTTTGAGTCCTGAGTCAGGCAACAAAACGTGGGATTTGATCTGAACTGGCAGATCTGTGACCAAACCCTTCAGAAAAACAAATTCCCTTTATTCCCCGTAACATGGACTTATAAAGTTGTACTGGCGCCAGAGAGGATGGCTGACGTTTTATTGGCTCTTAACCAACCATGCTATTTTGTTCGTTTTTTCGCATTGTTTGAAATTTATTCTGTACATAATGTTGCTGCTACCGTCTCTTATGACCGAAAAGAGCTTCTGGACATCAGAACAGCGATTACCCACCTTGAATTGGACAAAGAATTTTTCTGTAATGAGTCAGACGAGAGGGATTTACTCCAGACACCTGAACAGGCCTTCATCCTTGTCATTCGTAGGAAAAAATATGTAGATTTCGCAGAAGGAGATCGGGGTGCCTTGTGAGGATCAGGCGACGAATGGCTAATCTGCCTTTTCCATCCGTACTGTTAGCCAACGTACAATAGCTGGAAAATAAATGGGACGAACTAAAAGCACATATATCCTACCAACGGGACCTTAAAAACTGTAATATCTTATGCTTCACAGAGTCGTGGCTGAACGACGTCATTAATAACATACAGCTGGCGGGTTATACACTATCGGCAGGATAGAACAGCATCTGGTGCACGATATCCAAGGAAGTCTCAAGGTTTTGCTCGCCTGAGCTAGAGTATCTCATGATAAGCTGCAGACCACACTATCTACCTAGAAAGTTTTCATCTATATTTTTCATAGCTGTCGACACACAGACCGATGCTGGCACTAAGACCGCACTCACTGAGCTGAATACCGCCATAAGCAAACAGGAAAACGCTCATCCAGAGGCAGCGCTCCTAGTGGCCGGGGACATTAATGGAGGGAAACTTAAATCAGTTTGACCTAATTTCAACCAGCATGTTAAATGTGCAACCAGAGGGGGAAAAAAACGAACTCTAGACCACCTTTACTCCCCACACAGAGATGCGTACAAAGCTCTCCCTCGCCCTCCATTTGTCAAATCTGACCATAATTCTATCCTCCTGATTCCTGCTTACAAGACAAAATGAAAGCAGGAAGCATCAGTGACTCAGTCTATAAAAAAGTGGTCAGATGAAGCAGATGCTAAACTACAGAACTGTTTTGCTTGCACAGACTGGAATATGTTCCTGGGATTCTTCCGATGGCATTGAGGAGTACACCACATCAATCACTGGCTTCATCAATACGTGGATCAATGACGTCGTCCCCACAGTGACTATACGTATATACCCCAACCAGAAGCCATGGATTACAGGCAACATCCGCACAGAGCTAAAGGGTAGAGCTTCCGCTTTCAAGGAGCGGGACTAACACGGAAGCTTATAAGAAATCCCGCTATGCCCTCCGATGAACCATCAAACAGGCAAAGTGTCAATACAGGACTAAGATCGAATCATACTACACCGGCTCCGTCGCTCGTCGGATGTGGCAGGGCTTGCAAACTATTACAGACTACAAAGGGAAGCACAACCGAGAGCTGCCCAGTGACACGAGCCTACCAGACGAGCTAAATAACTTCTATGCTCGCTTCAAGGCAAGTAACACTGAAACATGCATGAGAGCATCAGCTGTTCCGGATGACTGTGTGATCATGCTCTCCGCAGCCGATGTAAGACCTTTAAACAGGTCAACATTCATAAGGCCGCAGGGCCAGATAGATTACCAGGCCGTGTACTCCGAGCATGCTCTGACCAACTGGCAATCGTCTTCACTGACATTTTCAACCTCTCCCTGTCGGAGTCTGTAATACCAACATGTTTCAAGCAGACCACCATAGTACCTGTGCCCAAGAACACTAAGGTAACCTGCCTAAATGACTAACGACCCGTAGCACTCACATCTGTAGCCATGAAGTGCTTTGAAAGGCTGGCCATGGCTCACAACACCATTATCCCAGAAACCCTAGACCCACTTCAATTTGCATACCGCCCCAACAGATCCACAAATGATGCAATCTCTATTGCACACCACACTGCCCTTTCACACATGGACAAAAGAAGCACCTATGTGAGACTGCTTTTCATTGACAACATCTCAACGTTTAACACCATAGTGCCCTCAAAGCTCATCACTAAGCTAAGGACCCTGGGGCTAAACACCTCCCTCTGCAACTGGATCCTGGACCTCCTGACGGGCCGCCCCCAGGTGGTAAGGGTAGGTAACAACAAATCCGCCACGCTGATCCTCAACACGGGGGCACCTCTAGTTGAATCACTGCCTGGTATGGCAACTGCTCAGACTTTGACTGCAAGGCACTACAGAGGGTAGTGAGTATGTCCCAGTACATCACCGGGGCCAAGCTTCCTGCCATCCAGGACCACTATACCAGGTGGTGTCAGAATAAGGCCCTAAAAATTGTCAAAGACTCAAGCCACCCTAGTCATAGAATGTTCTCTCTGCTACCGCACGGCAAGCGGTACCGGAGCACCAAGTCTAGGTCCAAAATAATTATTTTTTACTTGACACTTATTTTTCTTAAACTGCATTGTTGGTTAAGGGCTTGTAAATAAGCATTTCACTGTAAGGTCTACTACACCTGTTGTATTCGGCATGTGACAAATAAAATCAGATTTGAGATGACCTTTGCTGATGAAGCAACTTTGTTGAAGTCTGGTTTGATGGTAATCACTCCATTTCCATCTGCTCTTATCGTGCACAACAAGCATTCCTTCTCGTTTTGGCCAAGTTTGAGGAATACAAGAATACAATGCCACTTTTCAATTCCTGAATTGGAATGTACTTCAAAGTTATTACATACAAAGCAGTGTAATAAGTGCATAGGCTACATAGTGGTTTTCCCCCTTCTGCTACTCACTTGCCTGGTGGTCCCAGGTCCCCCATGATGTGCATGGTCTGTACAGGTGTGTTGACCACGTAGCTGATCTTCATAAAGTCCTCTGAGGGCTCCCAGGTAATCAGCCTGGACTTGGGGACGGTGCTGTCACTGCAGACCAACAGAATACCACAAACACATTTTGCATACAAGGGTATGGTGTAATGTGAACATACCGGTACACTGTTTGTCTTCAAAGCAGCACATCACACATCAATGTTGTGTCACGCCCTGGCCTTAGTTATCTTTGTTCTCTTTATTATTTTGGTTAGGTCAGGGTGTGACGAGGGTGGTTTGTGTGTTTTTGTCTCGTCTAGGGTGTTTGTACTGTCTAGGGTTTTTTTGTAGAGTTATGGGGTTGTGTTCATTATAGGTGTTTATGTAAGTCTATGGTTGCCTAGATTGGTTCTCAATTAGAGGCAGGTGTTTATCGTTGTCTCTGATTGGGAACCATATTTAAGCAGCCATGTTCTTTGGATATTTTGTGGGTGATTGTTTCCTGTGTCAGTGCCACACGGGACTGTTTCGGTTTGTTCACGTTTATTGTTTTTGTATTTGTGTTCATGTTCAGTTTTCTATATTAAAACATAGACACCTACCACGCTGCGTATTGGTCTGATCCTTGCTACACCTCTTCAGAGGAAGAAGAGGAAGACAGCCGTGACATGTTGCTTCAATTACATTCACTTTAATAATAATTCACGTTGGTGAGTAACAGGGACCTACACTGCGTGTCTGTCATGTCGTCTGTGTCTGACATTGGCCATCCTATGTGCCAGGAAGGTAGGGTTGGACTTGACCTGCGTCACCATACTCTGGGAATCCTGTAATGAGTATATCAAAAACAGCTTTAAAACACTCACGTTTCTTTGGGACAGAAATTAGGTAAATGCTTTGTTTTGAATAATGAAATTGTCACGTCTGCCCCCGCTCCCCCTCTCTGGAGCACGAGGTCGCCAGGCTGCTCATCATTACACACATCTGTCACCATCTTTACACGAACCAGCGCTTCATCGGACTCACCTGGACTCCATCACGTCATTGATTGCCTCCCCTATATCTGTCACTTCCTCAGTTTCATTCCTGTGTCTGCATTGATAATGTTTTGTTTCTCTTGTCCAGACTCTGTTCTTCTTTAGTTTCATGTCTATTTATTAGTAAATCCTCACCCAGTACTTGCTGCCCCTCTCCCAGCGTCTGTGGTTACAGAACCATTACAGAAATGGAGATTCAGTAAAAACCCACCCCTTCCCAATTGATATAGCAGTCAGAATCAGTGTAGGTGAAAATCCTGCAGTTCAGCCTGCCCGCTCCAGAGCCATGATCTCTGTGTGGTATTGTCTCTCCAGTGGAGTCTGGCATACTGACTCACTCTGGAACAAAACCACTTCATATTGCGCGTGCACACACACACAACTTACTATGCAACATCAAACTATCCTAAACAGTATAGTCTTTGTTATAAGGACACTGGTAGAGGACCTACCTGACTGAACAGCTTCTCCTGCCTGCCTACCACTAACTCCTCCTCACCATCTCCGGCTGAAAACAAAACCAAGATGTTCTGGTCCATATCTAGCCACCACGAAAATAACATCTACTCAACTAAGAAGCATCTAACATCTTTTTGCTTCAAAACATCATCTTGCTGTTTCAAAACAGTGTTAATACCTGATTGAGCCTGTGAGTTGAGGGTGTCCAGCTCAATGCCTCCCCTCTCCTGTTGAGTCAAAACCTGCTGCTGAAGGTGTTGAGAGAGGGCTGCTGTGAAGGTGACTCTCTGAATACGGATCCTGTAAACACCATTGTAAATATAAACAAATGCCATGTTTTCATGGCAAACTCAGGGATCAGGTCAAGCAATATACTGGGTGTTTATCATCATCTGCTTTGAGAGCTAACATTAGCTAAAGACAGTTTATTGCTTGTATGGCAATGCAAGGAATAAAAGCCACACAAAGGCCAACTGCAACTTACTTAATTGTAAGGTTTTTGACAGCATCCTGGGAACGATAGGCAACCTCTCCGGTGTCGGTGCTCCAGCCGTCTGCCATGATGTAACGTTAATGGCTAACTAACTAACTAGGTTACCAACATACACACACGCGCACTATGTATACAACAGCAGGCATTTAGCCAATTTTGTAGCTAGTACTTTTCACGTCTGCTCGTTGCATGGTTACAACAGTCTGCCTGCCTGGTTGGGTTTCTGGCGAGCAATCCAACTATTTATTGGTTCCCTACCACCACCTACCGTGGGATACATTCCAGAGCAGCAGAATAACCCCCCCCCCACTGATAACAAGTAAAATAATATCAGTACAATAATATTCCCTTGCTGTAAAAAGTTTAAGAACCCCTGATGTAATGAATTAAGACAAATCTGTCTGACACAAATAATTGCAATTTAAAAAGCTTTATTGGAAATGCACGTTTCAAACAGCACAATTCAAGTACAGATAAGTGTAGCTACATCAGATACATGCTAATTTAGTTAAAATGTGATACAGTCCTCCAGTCCCAGTTCATTTGCACTCTTTTGACATGCTTCAGACCAGATGCATGCTCCACTTCAGTGTACAATGGTTCTGAATTTGCATATCAATGTGTTTGAAGCTTTTACGTTCTGCATCTCTCATCTGAAGCCATATCCTCCAGGGTCTAAACAGGTGGAGATTTCCATCTCTGTGTGGGAGACCAGATATTGCAAGGAGACCAGTAAGGGGCCCTCACCTCTTTACTTTGGCCAAAGGAGACCTAAGACCCCAATACCAGTGACACTGCCCTAAGGTTGGTGCTGTCCTTTGGATGAGACTGTGGAGACAGAGGTCTTATCTCTCTGTGGTTACTAAAGATGTCATGGCACTTATGGCATGAGTAGAGGTGTTGACC
Organism: Salvelinus namaycush; assembly: GCF_016432855.1. Classification (NCBI taxonomy): domain Eukaryota; kingdom Metazoa; phylum Chordata; class Actinopteri; order Salmoniformes; family Salmonidae; genus Salvelinus; species Salvelinus namaycush. Next base: position 45,819,476 of record NC_052337.1, read on the forward strand.
CTGCTTCTCCTGGCTATATTTCCAAGCCTAAACATGTAAATCCAACTCATTATCATAGGCTGTATGGGGATCAATATCATTTTTGTTTTGTTAATAATGCTGCATGTCTCAAAAGATAAGAATGAGACCAATATATGTATTTTGCTAATCATAGTTCCTGTCTCTGAAATTACATTTGTGTGTGTTGTAGGAGTAACCAATACTCAAAATCTGTGTGTGTGTGTGTGTGTGTGTGTGTGTGTGTGTGTGGTAGAAGTAATAGTTGGCCATTATTTCTTTGAACATCTCAGTTTGGGCAGCAGCCACTGAAGAAACCTGTCAATCAAAAACCACAGGAGAATAAATAGTATTATAAACCCTGAATGCTGATTGGCTGAAAGCCGTGGTATATTTAAGCAATAAGGCATGAGGGGGTGTGGTATATGGCCAATATACCACAGCTAAGGGCTGTTCTTATGCACAACACGGAGTGCCTGGATACAGCCCTTAGCCGTGGTATATTGGCGATATACCACAAACCCACAAGGTGCCTTATTGCCATTATGAACTGGTTAACAACGTAATTAGAGCAGTAAAATTAAATGCTTTGTCATACCTGTGGTACACCGTCTGATATACCACAGCTGTCAGCCAATCAGCATTCAGGGCTCGAACCACCCAGTTTATAACAGACCGTATACCACGAGTATGACAAAACATTTATTTTTACTGCTCTAATTATGTTGGTAACCAGTTAATAATAGCAATAAGGCACCTCGGGGGTTTGTGGTATATGGCCAATATACCACGGCTAAGGGCTGTATCCAGGCACTCCGTGTTGCGTCGTGCTAAAGAACAGCCCTTAGCCGTGATATATTGGCCATATACCACACCTCCTCGTGCCTTATTGCTTAAGTTTGCACTTACACATCAGATAGCTGCTCTTTCTCTTTTACCTCATTCTATTTCTCTAATTCTCTAGTCTAGTATTCCCTGGTTATGTTCCACTTCTCCCTCCTCTATTTCCTCACCTCTTCCTCAGACTCTTCTTTTCCTTTTTCTTGTCCTCCTCCTTACTTTCTCCAACATTTCCCATCTGTTGTATCTTACTGGCCTTCTCTTGTTTTACTACTTTTTTGGCCTTGCCCTTCTTTTTCTTATTGACCTTCCCTTCCTGAATATTTTGGACAAGGAGATAAAGTAATGTAAGCTTATGGGTTTTCTCTTCTCTTGAGCTATACTATACTATAGAAGGACTTATGCTATACTATAGAAGGACTTATGACCAATATTCCCTTCTTGTATTTCCTCTCACCTGTGGGGCCACTCCAGCCATTTCCTGGAGCAGCTTCCTGCCGGTCTCGCTCAGGTTGGTGATGGGAGCCAGGCGAGGGCTGTGGCGGTATGGGAAGTTCTCTGTTCGGGGCGGAGCGATAATGACAGGGCTGAGAGGAGTCAGAGGCCTTGGGACATTTACTGGGTAGGGAGAGCCTACAGCAGAGGGCAGGGCCCGTAGGGCTTCAGCCAGGGTCCGGTGTGCTGAGGTCACAAGAGGAGAGAGGCCATTCTTGACAGATACAGGACCTGAGACCTTCCCTGGGCTCTGTAGGACCAGAAAGTAAAGTAACATATAGGAAAGTGCTATCTTCAACACAATCTGTAGAAATACTTTCTAACTACTCTATAGACATTGCAGATACATGACTACACTCAATAAGTAATTATCTGCATCATTTCCAATCCCCCATGTATATATGTAAAAAATAATAATATGCAGAACTTACCAGGAAGTCTGACTCATCGAAGGAGTGGAGAGACAGATCATCATCCTCGTCCATATCCCTCACGTCAAGCTTTGTCACCTTTCCATTCTCAACTTTCAGAGGTGGTGTCCTCCTTTCATGATCCTCATCATCACACTGTGTATCAGAGTCAACTAGTCAGAGACCATCCTCCTCACAGTGATGTCACTCAACAAAGCCATGGACGGTAGGGTACAACTCTTACCTCCGATTCACAGTCAGTGAAGGAGTAGATGGAAAAGTCATCAGAACTGGAGGATGAGATCACGTCATCATTTTTTCTCTCTATCAGCCGAGTCACCCTTCCAGACTGAGTAGACAGAGAAAGGCATGTACTCATGGCAGCCATAGAATACACTGGCATTAACCCTCAAGGAAATGTAGAATACGTAGGCAATCCAACATGGTTGTACAAGTAGTGAGCAATACATGGGTAACTGAAAATGCAATAATTGCAACTCCCATAACATTAGGGATGGGGCTAAAGACCTTCCATAGTATAGGATTCTTTAGCATCTCAAATGGATGATTGTCAATTCAACCGAGCCAACCAAAATGGCCATATGAATCAACAGATTGATATATCTGTTGTGTCTCTATGGGAACAGCAGAGATGTCTGACCTGGCTGAGAGGCTCTGGATTGACGCTCCAGCCATCCCCAGATGTTTGGTCCTGCCCATAGCTCACAATGATTGGCTGTTAACAGTAAAGAATGAATTCAACACTGCTTTGCTCATTTTGGCCTTGAATTGTGTATCAATAAATAATATAAGTACTGTTATGTGGTTGAATTTGAATGTAACTTACAGGCCTTTTGTGGATCTGAGGGGTCTGCACTGAAGTAGACTGTCAAGACAGCATTCAATGAGGTTAGATAGGGATATATGCATTTGCTTTAATTCTGATAACTGCAGTTTGTACATGCAGAATGCATAACTAATGTGTATGTGTTTTTGTTTCAGGTCAGATATGACTTACAGGCTTTGGCCTTCTGTGCACCTTGCCGGTTGGCCACAACACGGAATCAGGGCTGTTCACCCTCACTGGTTTCAACTGTCAACACAACACTCAATTTAAAATGTGATAATATAACAAAAACAGGACAAAACAAACAAATATTTTATATTTACCACATAAGGGCGGCGTCTTAAAGCTCTTTTTATTCTCTCATCATTACGATCCATTTTTCTTTCTGAGGGAAACATTTCCATCAATTAATTGACACAAAACACACCCTGACTCACACACAAAGATGGCATCCCAAATGGCACCCTATTCCCTATATATGTATATTTATGTTGGGAAGGAGGTGCCCCAAAAGGCCAAAGATTACCTGCAACAACCTGAGTGAAGAAAACTATTGTACAGATTAAATCAATCTGAACAGTTTATGTAGTGAATGAATGCATGGTTACGTCATTTTAGGTCACAGCTTTATGACTGCGCATAATACGTCACAAGAAAAAGGCCTGTTTGGAGCCGGACTGGTGGTATCATCTTCTCACTGGTTGTAGCTCAATAACGAACGTGATGTGCTTAACCAGTTATACGTTTGATACCTGTTAGTATTGAACGCCCTCACCTTCTTCATGAAACTGATCTCAAGCAGAGGTCGACCCTCGCTTTTAATTCGCACCTTTTCCGTGTACCCCAGAGAATGAAAATGGTTCTTCAACCAAAAAAATCCACAACATTTTCGACAGCTTTGGCCATTCTACCATTCTGGAGGAGATATATGCACACTCGCGCTGGTAACGCTAGCTAGCAAGCTACTGGAGTTCGTGTAATTTATTTAAATTTGCCTTGCTAACTGCAAACAAAAATAAAGTTCTAAAACCAAGCAAACTATTTGTAATATACCTCCTCGCTCTCCTGTAATTTGAAAAAACGAATTTGAATTGAATAATATAAAAAAAATGCTCAACCATCATTCTTCACTTTTAATCTATATCCAACGTCACTAAATTTCTCACCACATAGAACCCCCATAATGCTCTGTGGCACAACCCCAATACAACACACTAGGGATGCATTCCAAACACTTAAAATACACACCTTCTCCCCTCAGCCCTCAAATAAAGTGGACACTTCTGATTTTAAAAAACAACAACAGTTTTTCACCTTAATTTAACCAGGTAAGCTAGTTGAGAACAAGTTCTCATTTAAAACTGTGACCTGGCCAAGATAAAGCAAAGCAGTGCGACACAAACAACAACACAGAGTTACACATGGATTTAAAAAATATATATATTTCACCTTTATTTAACCAGGTAGGCAAGTTGAAAACAAGTTCTCATTTACAATTGCGACCTGGCCAAGATAAAGCAAAGCAGTTCGACACATACAACAACACAGAGTTACGCATGGAGTAAAACAAACATACAGTCAATAATACAGTAGAAAAATAAGTCTACATACAATGTGAGCAAATGAGGTGAGATAAGGGAGGTAAAGGTAAAAAAAAGGCCATGGTGGCGAAGTAAATACAATATAGCAAGTAAAACACTGGAATAGTAGATTTGCAGTGGAAGAATGTGCAAAGTGGAGATAGAAATAATGGGGTGCAAGTGTAACGGATGTGAAATGGCTAGCTAGTTAGCGGGTACGCGCTAGTAGCGTTTCAATCAGTTACGTCACTTACTCTGAAACCTATTAGTAGTGTTGCCCCTTGCACTGCAAGGGCCGCGGCCTTTGTGGAGCGATGGGTAACGACGCTTCGTGGGTGACTGTTGTCGATGTGTGCAGAGGGTCCCTGGTTCGCGCCCGTGTCGGGGCGAGGGGACGGTTTAAAGTTATACTGTTACATTGATGCTGTTGACCCGGATCACTGGTTGCTGCGGAAAAGGAGGAGGTTGAAAGGGGGGTGAGTGTAACGGATGTGCTTTTTTGCGAAGTAGTAAGCCAATTCTAGATTTAACTTTGAATAAACAGGCGTACAGTCAATAACACAATAGAAACAAAAGAAAGTATATATACAGTGTGTGCAAATGGCGTGAGGAGGTAAGGCAATAAATAGGCCATAGTAGCGAAGTAATTACAATTTAGCAAATTAACACTGATGTCACGCCCTGACCATAGTTTGCTTTGTATGTTTCTATGTTTTGTTTGGTCAGGGTGTTATCTGAGTGGGCATTCTATGTTGTATGTCTAGTTTGTCTATTTCTATGTGTTTGGCCTGATATGGTTCTCAATCAGAGGCAGGTGTTAGTCGTTGTCTCTGATTGGGAACCATATTTAGGTAGCCTGTTTTGTATTGTGGGTTGTGGGTGATTGTTCCTGTTTCTGTGTCTTTTTTTATGTCACCATACGGGACTGTTGCATTTTTGTTGGTTTGTCCGTTTATTGTTTTGTAAGGTTATTCAGTGTTATTTGTTAATAAAAGTAACGATGTATTCATATCACGCTGCGCATTGGTCCTCCGATCCTTCTTACTACTCATCCTCAGATGAGGAGGACGACGAACGTGACAACTGAAGTGATAGATGAGCAGATTGTGATGTGCAAGTAGAGATACTGGTGTGCAAAAGAGCAGAAAAGTGATGACGTATCATGACGTCTGATGAGTTGACATTTTCAGGGCAAGGGGCGAGGGAAGAATTATTGAATTTTAAATGGACCGTCCAGAAATGTGTCACTTGTTCATCGCACGGTTGTGTTTTCAGTCATCATGGAACTGTTGTGTGTGCCTTATATGCACTACAGTCAATTATGATTGCATTTCATATCTTGGCTAGAAGACAACACCTTTGCAGACATCAAATGTTAGCCATCCTACTATATCAGGTAAATCGAAAATTACAATGTATACGTGTGATGTCAGGGAAAGTTATATGCTTTCGTGTTGTTGACTATCATAAAATGTGAAGACTGTATATTATCAAATCAATTCTCCATGTGTAATTTAATTACGCAATTAAACTAATCATGTAACTTTAACGAGGAAGTTGGGGCACCACGGAAAAATGTTGTTTATAGAGTGTCAATTTCCCAAATATAACTCCCCAGATATTTTCATATCTTATCAAAACAGTCTCTTATTAAGGAATTTTATTACCTCTTCAGTGTCATTACTGAATGTTGCAAACTCTTGGATATCTGCACCAACCCTAGCATAGAATCATGAATCAGCAAAATATAAATTGGCTTAATTATTTATTTACCAACTAACTTAATCAATCAGAGAATTACATAAAACACACTCACAATTAGTTCATACATGGGTTACTTAACATGTTGTTGTCTCTCTCTGTTGTCGCCGGTTTATATGCTGGAGGGAGTCGACAGAAAAGTCTCTGGTTGCGTCCCTAGTGGATACGTCAGGCATACCCATGTCGTCACATAGAATAGATGTTTCGGCGGTTGTCGGTATTCTTTGTCCTAGGCTACATACATTTCCAGCTGCAGACTGAAAAGGCCTCGTATAAGATCTGCTCCTTCTGTGGCAATGTTTTAGAGTTTAACCATTTCTAGCCGTGTAACCAATGCTACACGTTGTATGGTCTTAGAAATTCAACCATTTGCAACCTTAGCTTACACCGTGGTCTGGTGTGAATTGCATCACGGGGGATTTTATACTTGGGTAGAAAAGGGGCTGTCTCATCATGTTTGTGCTCAACTGGAGGTGGCTATTGACTGTGCATAAGTTACCATAAAACAACCAATTCTGATTTAGAAGACTAAATCTCATTGTTAGCTTTTCAAAAGTATTTTTATACTTATTCATTCATCTTATACAACAGTCAGATGTAAAACTGACAGCTGGGAAATGTACACTTTAAGAGATACAGTTATGTGTGTTTCCTGTCCTTCATGAGATCACCAAATGAAACACACTCGACATGACTGTCCCTTAAGTGTCCACGGACCATTCCCATATTCTCAAAAAGATAAATATTGTTTAATTCTCCCATTTTGGGGATTAGGAGTTTTTTTAATTTACATTTGTTTCTACTTAAACTTGTATGTTGAATTCCCCATATTAATGTTGTTTTTAAGTTTTGGCTGACTTTGCTTAGCGGATCACCATCGCAAATTGAATTATGGGGCTAATTGTACACTCGCAAACTCGAAAGTACTATTGTAAGTGAAACTAGGCAAAAACAGAGGTGATTATGAAATTAAATATTTCGTCAGGACATGTATCATGCTGTGAATATCCCCAGAAGATGGTTTTTCTTGTATATTAACTAATTTCAAATGTAAGGCATTGATAGCATTCTATATTGGAAGTCTATAAATGTACAGTCGTGGCCAAAAGTTTTGAGAATGACACAAATATTAATTTCCACAAAGTTTGCTGCTTCACTGTCTTTAGATATTTTTGTCAGATGTTACTATGGAATACTGAAGTATAATTCAAGCATTTAACAAGCATTTCATAAGTGTCAAAGGCTTTTTTTGACAATTACATGAAGTTGATGCAGAGTCAATATTTTCAGTGTTGACCCTTCTTTTTCAAGACCTCTGCAATCCGCCCTGGCATGCTGTCAATTAACTTCTGGGCCACATCCTGACTGATGGCAGCCCATTCTTGCATAATCAATGCTTGGAGTTTGTCAGAAATTGTGGGGTTTTGTTTGTCCACCCGCATCTTGAGGATTGACCACAAGTTCTCAATGGGATTAAGGTCTGGGGAGTTTCCTGGCCATGGACCCAAAATATCGATGTTTTGTTCCCAGAGCCACTCAGTCATCACTTTTTCCTCATGGCAAGGTGCTCCATCATGCTGGAAAAGGCATTGTTCGTCACCAAACTGTTCCTGGGTGGTTGGGAGAAGTTGCTCTCGGAGGATGTGTTGGTACCATTCTTTATTCATGGCTGTGTTCTAAGGCAAAATTGTGAGTGAGCCCACTAGCTTGGCTGAGAAGCAACCCCACATGAATAGTCTCAGGATGCTTTACTGTTGGCATGACACAGGACTGATGGTAGCGCTCACCTTGTCTTCTCCGGACAAGCTTTTTTCCGGATGCCCCAAACAATCTGGAAGAGGATTCATCAGAGAAAATGACTTTACCCCCGTCCTCAGCAGTCCAATCCCTGTACCTTTTGCAGAATATCAGTCTGTCCCTGATGTTTTTCCTGGAGAGAAGTGGCTTCTTTGCTGCCCTTCTTGACAACAGGCCATCCTCCAAAAGTCTTCTCCTCACTGTGCGTGCAGATGCACTCACACCTGCCTGCTGCCATTCCTGAGCAAGCTCTAGATTGGTGGTGCCCCGATCCCGCAGCTGAATCAACTTTAGGAGACGGTCCTGCCGCTTGCTGGACTTTCTTGGGCGCCCTGAAGCCTTCTCCATAACAATTGAACCACTCTCCTTGAAGTTCTTGATGATCCGATAAATGGTTGATTTAGGTGCAATCTTACTGGCAGCAATATCCTTGCCTGTGAAGCCCTTTTTGTGCAAAGCAATGATGACGGCACGTGTTTCCTTGCAGGTAACCATGGCTGACAGAGGAAGAACAATGATTCCAAGCACCACCCTCCTTATGAAGCTTCCAGTCTGTTATTCGAACTCAATCAGCATGACAGAGTGATCTCCAGCCTTGTCCTCGTCAACACTCACACCTGTGTTAACGAGAGAATCACTGACATGATGTCAGCTGGTCCTTTTGTGGATTCAGTTCATTTGCATGGCAAAGAGGGACTTTATTTCATCTGATCACTCTTCATAACATTCTGGAGTATATGCAAATTGCCATCATACAAACTGAGGCAGCAGACTTTGTGAAAATTAATATTTGTGTCATTCACAAAACTTTTGGCCATGACTGTATTTACAAAAGTCAACATGGCTGCCTATTCAGATGCCCTAGAAAGGTTTTGTAAATACATAGAAGAGTAAGATTAGAGTAAAATATACATACTTGTAGCACATTCATATTGTACCATGTATTGTTAAATTCGTACATTTAAATTGCAGTAACTATTTAATAATTGAGCCTTGTTCTTCATCGGTTCATTAAAGAATAGGTCTTAGATTAAGTGGTGATCAACTGTAAAAGTGTCCTGGTGTTTTTCTTCTCACGCTCTCTGACTTTAAGGCTTAGTGCCAACTAGTTACGTTTAAATGGACACTACCACAGCATATAGGCAATGCAATATGTGTTGGTTGTATGTCCACTTTCAGTACAACATGAATACGTCTATTAACTGTCATTTATGTGTGTTCTGATAATCACTACCTCTGGTGTGTAGTATACAAAACATTAGGAACACCTCCCCAATATTAAGAACAGCCTCAATTCGTCAGGTATGGACTCTACAAGGTGTTGAAAGCGTTCCACAGAGATGTTGTCTCAAATGCTTCCCACAGTAGTCAAGTTATCTGGATGTCCTTTGGGTGGTGGACCATTTTTGATACACACGGGAAACTGTTGAGCGTTAAAAACCCAGTAGCGTTGCAGTTCTTGACACAATGACCCAGATGCACCTGGCTCCTACTACTTTCTATGCTGATGGTTGGAGGTCCAATACAAAATATTTACTTCAACTTGAGGTTCTGCTGAACATTAACTGTATGAAATGGAATGAAGTGGATGATATAAGGGTGATGTTCAGCAGTCCTTTTGGTGTTTCTTTTAATAGAGAAACCCTTAAACTATTGTAGTGATATGGCAGGGTTCATGTTTTCATTTGTGTGCCTTTGAACTTTTTCTCTTACATTACTGATATCGAATAACGTGTTCCATCATGACCTGTTACATGACTTTTACCACTTGATCCAGTTGTTTATGCAAAATAGCTATTTGTATATAAACAGTGTAACTTGAAAACATGCATTAGTAAAGAAATAATAATTGATTCGCTATACTTAGTCTAGGTAGTAATTAATGGCGTCTCTTTACTGTGCACAACGACCAATTATTATAAAAATGGTTTGATACGAAAAATGAATAAAAGTAATATCCAATTGGTAGTTAGTCTTTTCCCATCGCTGCAACTCCCCTACGAACTTGGAAAAGGCAAAGGTCGAGAGCCATGCGTCCTCTAAAACACAACCCTGCCAAGCCACACTGCTTCTTCACACAGAAGCCAGCCGCACCAATGTGTTGGAGGAAACTGGCAACCGCACAGTGCATCAGTTATCTGGAGTAAGGATTAGAGTAAGGATACAGATCCTGCCCTGTGATGATGAAGTTGCAGAGTAAGACAGTGTGTGGGACCAAAAATGTTATGATGAGCAGAAACAGCCAGGGCAGGGCTAACATGGGTACGCTGACCCCAAAAAGGAAACTCTTAACCATAAGTAAGTACACTGTGGCCATACACATAAGGGAGAGGGATACAGGAACTAACCCCTCCACTTTATTCTGGGCAGATGCACCAAACAGTACCAGCCCCAGGATTGTGTACAACACCCCTGTGCTGATCGGGAGCAGCTGAAACATGAGGAAGCAAACAGTGGCCACACTCTTCTCAAATTAACGGGTTGACAGACATCAGCGGCATTGATGTGTTGTGCTCTAACTTGCTGCTGTAGCCTACTGGCACCATCTGTTACGTCATTAACATTAGCTACAAGTTGTAGCAAGCCAGATAACGTTACAACAGTCACTCGTTAGGAGTAAAACTCTTGAACCTCTGAACCACAGTTGTGGAAAAAACGATTCAAAGATTAAGGCAGAGACTATTTACTTACTGACTTTATTGTCCCCATGGGGAAATGTTGTTGCAGTGTCATGTACACGTTTAAAGTGGCGTTTAAATACAAAACAAAATTTACAACACAACTTTCATACCAATTAAACATTAATAAAAAAATGATTAGCCTGCTGGCCTTACTGATTCAATAGGAACATCAGCCCGAGCTATTTAGGAGGGATATCACACCTGGCACAAATGATTGTCTAGTTCTGTTTTTCTTGCTGAGGGGTGCCCTATACCTGTGCCCAGAGGGGAGTAGTTCAAAGTCCGGGTACATTGGGTTGCTTGGGTCTAAAATGATTTTGTGAGACTTGCGGACATTTGTGGCCTGCTGGAGGTCATTTTGCAGGGCTCTGGCAGTGCTCCTCCTTGCACAAAGGCGGAGGTAGCGGTCCTGCTGCTGGGTTGTTGCCCTCCTACGGCCTCCTCCACGTCTCCTGATGTACTGGCCTGTCTCCTGGTAGCGCCTCCATGCTCTGGACACTAACGCTGACAGACACAGCAAACCTTCTTGCCACAGCTCGCATTGATGTGCCATCCTGGATGAGCTGCACTACCTGAGACACTTGTGTGGGTTGTAGACTCCGTCTCATGCTACCACTAGAGTGAAAGCACCGCCAGCATTCAAAAGTGACCAAAACTTCAGCCAGGAAGCATAGGAACTGAGAAGTGGTCTGTGGTCACCACCTGCAGAACCACTCCTTTTTTGGGGGTGTCTTGCTAATTGCCTATAATTTCCACCTTTTGTCTATTCCATTTGCACAACAGCATGTGAAATTTATTGTCAATCAGTGTTGCTTCCTAAGTGGACAGTTTGATTTCACAGAAGTGTGATTGACTTGGAGTTACATTGTGTTGTTTAAGTGTTCCCTTTATTTTTTTGAGCAGTGTACCTTATTTACATAATGATTCTTCCCCTTTGCAATGAGTCTCAAATTGAGCTCAGGTGCATCCTGTTTCCATTGATCATCCTAGAGCTGTTTCTACAACTTCATTGGAGTACAGCTATGGTAAATTCAATTGATTTGACATGATTTGGAAAGGCACACACCTGTCTATATAAGGTCCCACAGTTGACAGTGCATGCCAGAGCAAAAACCAAGCCAAATCAAATCAAATTTTATTTCTCACATGCCCCGAATACAACAGCTGTGGACCTTACCGTGAAGGTCTTACTTACAAGCCCTTAACCAACAATGCAGGTCAAGAAATAGAGTTAAGAAAAGTTTTAATAAACTAAAGTCAATTTTTTTTATTAAATCCATAAGTAACACAAGACAATTACATAACAATAACGAGGCTATATACATGGGGTACCGGTACCGAGTCAATGTGCAGGGGTACAGGTTAGTTGAGGTCATTTGTAAAGTGACTTAGCATTTATAATTAACAGTGAATAGCAGCAGTGTAAAAACACTGGGGGGGTGGGGGCTCTTTGACTATTTTTTGGCCCTTCCTGTGACAACGCTTAGTATATAGGTCCTTGATGTCAGGAAGCTTTGCCCCAGTAATGTACTGGGCCGTACGCACTACCCTCTGTAGCGCCTTATGGCCAGATGCCCAGCAGTTGCCGTACCAGGCGGTTATACAACCTCTCAGGATGCTCTCGATGGTGCAGCTGTAGAACTTTTTGAGGATCTGGGGATCCATGCTAAATATTGTCAGTCTCCTGAGGGGGAAAGGTTTTGTCGTGCCCTCTTCACAACTGTGTTGGTGTGTTTCGACCATGATAGTTTGTTGGTGATGTGGACACCAAGGAACTTGGAACTCTCGACTCGCTCCACTTCAGCCTTGTCGATGTTAATGGGGGCCTGTTCGGCCCTCCTTTTCCTAAAGTCCATGATCAGCCGCTTTGTCTTGCTCACATTGAGGGAGAGGTTGTTGTCATCAGGCCAGGAAGTCCTGAGGCATGGTTCCAGGGCTCAGGTCCTCTGGGAGGGGAGGGAGAGGGAGAGAGAGAGAGAGAATTACAGGGTGCATGAGACAGGAGAAATACTCCAGATATAATAGATTGACCCTAGCCCTCTGACACAAACTTTTGCAGCATAAATACTGGAGGCTGAGATACGAGGGGTAGGGAGACACTGTGGCCATGTCCTATGATTCCCCCGGACAGGGCCTATGATTCCCCCGGACAGGGCCTATGATGTAGTGGACCCTACCAGAAAACATTTAGTTACTTTTTGCATTTATTATGCTTTAAGTCTTACATATACACAAGAACAACACATTTCTAAATGTTGGTGAAAGTTGGCCATTAGCTAACCACAACTTTCCTGTCAAAGACATTCATGAACTACAACTTGACGATCTGACAGTGTGGGGTAGAGAAATTCCAACTAACGGGTGAAAAATTCACCAGGTTCTTTCTGTGTATATGCAGAACAGTATACAAATACACTAATAATACATCCAGTCTCTGGTTATTGGTGATACTTTCCATTCTGCCCTATTGTGACCTTTGACCCCTTGCAAAGGGCCTTAAATTTCCACATTCTGGATGACATCCTGCTGAACTTTCATTGTTTGATCTAGCGTGTGAAAAAAAATGTCCCTCTCACTTGTCCCATGTGGGCTGACCTACGGTGCAGTTAGATGGAAAGGTGCTACTTGATGTAGACATGACATGTGATTTGGGATGAGGGGAAATGACAATTGAAATTGCTAATTTATTCTGCACATTGCTATATTTGTTCATGTAGACATTGAATATGTTTCGTTTCATATGTGGGTGATGCATTTCATTTGTAGTCTTTCTTAATTTGTCCTTTTGAAATATATTTAACATAATTTGGTGGGATGTGTAACGGCTTTCATAATCTTCCTCCTCCTCGGTCGAGGAGAAGGAGTAGGGATCGGACCAAAACGCAGCGTTGTATGCAGACATAATGAATTTATTTAAACAAGACGAAAACACGAAGAACACTTGAATAGATTACAAAACGACGTAGACAGACCTGAACATGAGAACTTACAATATAACACGAAGAACGCACGAACAGGAACAGACTAACCAAACGAACGAAAACGAAACAGTCCCGTGTGGTGCGACAGACACAGACACAGGAACAACCACCCACAAACAAACAGTGAAAACAGCCTACCTTAATATGGTTCTCAATCAGAGGAAACGTAAAACACCTGTCCCTGATTGAGAACCATATCAGGCCAATAGACAATGAACCTAAACATAGAAACACATAACATAGAATGCCCACCCCAACTCACGCCCTGACCAACTAAACACATACAAAACCAAGGAAAACAGGTCAGGGACGTGACAGGATGTCTGTAAGAAATCACTTATGATGATCAATATTTCAATTTAGTGTAATGACATCAAACACTCACTTCTCCTGAAGGGCGTACATAATATGATTCACTATTCGCCATAAATTTAAAAGCATTAGATTGGCGTATGCATGGCCCAAAAGGAGTTTCCACCATATTTCCTGTTCATGCAGAGAATTGAAAGGGGGCACTTTGGGAGAACTGAGATGTTTGATACAAATTACTGAGCTCCTTCCTCCCTCCTTCCTCCCTCCTTCAAGTAATCATTGCTTAGACAGGAATGGGCAGGTGAAACCAAGGGCTCCACTACATGGCATTAACCTGTCTAGTCATTTCTAATCAGTGATTACTCCTTAGGAGGACAAAAGGAGGGATATATGTAAAGATTGAGCGAGCCACTACTGTCAGCTACACAACCCAATCCTGTTATTTGCATATAATATACTTTTGACCTCTCACCTGTATATTGTCTGTAACCATTCCACAGATATCTTGTACAGTGGAAACACTTGAGCCTCTGCCTCGTCCACATCAGCAATAACTCATCACTCCTACTCCAGATAAATTCATTAGCATGAAGTTTGATACCCATATGACCCCACTCAACCCCAGGGGCCAAGTGTTAACATTCCATCTAACCTGGGGCCTTACGTATCAACTGTCTCAGAGTAGGAGTGTTCCTCTCGGATCAGTTTTGCAGTTTACAACAAGAATAAGATTATAAACACATCCTAGATCAACAATTACTGTGAGATGATTTGTGGATGAAGTCCCAGGTCCCCCTCTGTCCATGTTATGTTGTTCATTTGGATCTTAACATGGCTTTTGGGGGCCCTAACCAATATTTGGTTTGGGGGCTGCCCACCTCGCTGGCAAAACGTTGTAGTGCCCTCCCCCCTCTTGATGGTGGAGAGAAATTGAAATTGTTGAATTATTTACATTGTGGCCATTTTGCCATTGTGCAGGGAAAGGTTTAGCAATTTTGAATACATTTCATGCAATTAGACTCATTTTGCCATGGAGCAGAGAAAAAGTGCAGTATTACAGTGAATTTGCTGCAATTCTACACATTTTGCCAAGATTTATGCAATGTTAACCATGTCTGAGTGAGAGTGACTAACACAATCATTGGGGGCCTCCTGGAGGTCAGGGCCCTTGGGCACATGCCCCTGCGTGCCCAGTCGGTATCGTGCCATTATTACAAGAAGTTTAGATAACTGGCTAGACTAACTTACCAACCTACATTTTTGTAGCTGACATGGCTAATTGTGACTCGGTGACTGGCAATATTTGTTATGATATTTACTATATACATTTTTAGGATTGTGTGTTTTGTATTGTTAGGTATTACTGCATTGTTGGAGCTAGAAACCAACATTTTGCTGCCCGTACGATAACATATGTGTATGTGACAAACTTTTATTTGCTAACCAACTGCTGATGCACAACCAAATCTCTAAATTTCACCTTGTGTATTTTACTATTGTAGCACAACAGTAAGTGACCGCTGTTAAAAAATAAATAATAATGATAATAATGGTCGGTGGCCTCCTAGCTACTGCTTATGTGGATTATGCCTGCAGCCCACTGTGGTTATGCGTCATAGCGCAATTCCATCCTCACTGGAAGTAATCATTGCTTAGACATGATTGGGCAAGTCATGTATTTAGAAATGATCATTGATTACAGGGGGGATATGGTTAAAAAAAAT
The DNA here is from genome assembly GCF_016432855.1 of Salvelinus namaycush. Lineage (NCBI taxonomy): Eukaryota > Metazoa > Chordata > Actinopteri > Salmoniformes > Salmonidae > Salvelinus > Salvelinus namaycush. The sequence goes on from NC_052337.1 coordinate 45,834,901, forward strand.
ACTATTGTAATTCACTTTCAATCCATGTTCATTACATTCAATGTCAAATTCTGTATACTGATTATTTCCATTTAAAAAGAAGTAACTGATGTAGAATGTAGCAGGTCTCAATTTAATTCTGAATGGACCCCAATCTAGCTTGGAAAACTATTTGAAGCACTAGGGGACATTTCTCCATATAGTTAGCCTGTAACTGTCTGGAAAACTTGTCCTATGTGTCATCTCCATACTAATCAGAATGCCAAAAAGAAAGAGGGCGCCAACTTTTGATGACATTGCCTCAGTTGTTAAAAGGCTAGGCCTCTCACCAGACGAAGTTAGAGCAGCGTGCTACCATCAGGAAAATGATTATTTTCTGTGCTGGTCATTGAACTGGAAAGGTCTAACACCCTCAGCTATTATCAGAATTAAAGCAAATGCAGATATCCCTATCTGTAACGGCAGTCCTCCTCCTCTTCAACCGAAGAGGAGGAGTAGTGATTGAACCAAGGCGCAGCTTTGTGAAATGACATGATTTAATAAAGACACGACGAAACAACTAAGACATAAACCGAACTAGACTTGAATTAACTAACAAATAACAAAACGAATGTGTAGACAAACCTAGACATACGAACTTACAATAAAACACGAAGAACGCACGAACAGGGAAAAATAGACTACACAAAAATGACGATGTACAAACATACCGAACAGTCCCGTATGGTGCGACAAACACTGACACAGGAGACAACCACCCACAACGAACACTGTGAAACAACCTACCTAAATATGACTCTCAATTAGAGGACAACGCAAAACACCTGCCTCTAATTAAGAGCCATACCAGGCAACCCTTAAACCAACATAGAAACAGAAAACATAGAATGCCCACCCAAACTCACGTCCTGACCAACTAACACATACAACAAACTAACAGAAATAGGTCAGGAACGTGACATAACCCCCCCCTTAAGGTGCGAACTCCGGGCGCACCAGCACCAAGTTTAGGGGAGGGTCTGGGTGGGCATCTGACCACGGTGGTGGCTCAGGCTCTGGGCGAGGTCCCCACCCCACCATAGTCAATCCCAGCTCGCTAATCCCCCTCAGAATGACCACCCCTCTATTCCACCCACCTAATATATGCAACACAAAATAAAGGGACAGCTCCGGGACAAGGTAGCTCAGGACATAGAGGTAGGTGAGAATAGAGAGGTAGCTCAGGATAGAGGGGCAACTCCGGACTGAAAGGCAGCTCCGGACAGAGAGACAGCTCTGGACTGAGGGGCAGTTCTGGATTACTGGCAGCTCCGGACTGGCTGACGGCTCTGGACGCTCATGGCTGGCTGACGGCTCTGGACGCTCATGACTGGAGGGCAGCTCATGACTGGAGGGCAGCTCATGACTGGAGGGCAGCTCATGACTGGAGGGCAGCTCATGACTGGAAGGCAGCTCATGACTGGAAGGCAGCTCATGACTGGCTGACGGCTCTGGCAGATCCTGTCTGGTTGGCGGCTCTGGCAGATCCTGTCTGGTTGGCGGCTCTGGCAGATCCTGTCTGGTTGGCGGCTCTGGCAGATCCTGTCTGGTTGGCGGCTCTGGCAGATCCTGTCTGGTTGGCGGCTCTGGCAGATCCTGTCTGGTTGGCGGCTCTGGCAGATCCTGTCTGGTTGGCGGCTCTGGCAGATCCTGTCTGGTTGGCGGCTCTGGCAGATCCTGTCTGGTTGGCGGCTCTGGCAGATCCTGTCTGGTTGGCGGCTCTGGCAGATCCTGACTGACGACTGGCTCTAGCGGCTCCTGACTGACTATCGGCTCTGACGGCTCGGGACAGACGGGCGGCTCTAATGGCTCGGGACAGACGGATGGCTCAGACGGCGCTGGGGAGACGGATGGCTCAGACGGCGCTTGGGAGACGGATGGCTCAGACGGCGCTGGGGAGACGGATGGCTCAGACGGCGCTGGGGAGACGGATGGCTCAGACGGCGCTGAGGAGACGGATGGCTCAGAGGAGACGGATGGCTCAGACTGATCCTGTCTAGCGGAAGGCTTTGGCTGCTCCTGTCTGGTGGAAGGCTCTAGCGGCTCCTGTCTGGCGGAAGGCTCTGTAGGCTCATGGCAGACGGGCGGCTTTGCAGGCTCAATACAGACGAGCAGTTCATGCGGCGCTTGGCAGACGGACAGTTCAGGCGCCATTGGGCAGACGGCAGACTCTGGCCGGCTGAGACGCACTGTAGGCCTGGTGCGTGGTGCCGGAACTGGAGGCACCGGACTGGAGACACGCACTTCAAGCCTAGTGCGGGGAGCAGGGACAGGGCACACTGAATTCTCAAAGCGCACTATAGGCCTAGTGCGTGGTACCGGCACTGGTGGTACCAGGCTAAGGGCACGCACCTCAGGACGAGTACGGGGAGAAGGAACAGTGTGTACAGGGCTCTGGAGACGCACAGGTGGCTTAGTGCGTGGTGCCGGAACTGGAGGCACCGGACTGGAGACACGCACCATAGGGAGAGTGCGTGGAGGAGGAACAGGTGGTACTGGGCTGGGGCGGGGAGGTAGCGCCGGAAATACCGGACCGTGCAGGCGTACTGGCTCCCTTGAGCACCGAGCCTGCCCAACCTTACCTGGTTGAATGCTCCCCGTCGCCCGCCCAGTGCGAGGAGGTGGAATAACCCGCACCGGGCTATGTAGGCGAACCGGGGACACCATGCGTAAGGCTGGTACCATGTAAGCCGGCCCAAGGAGACGTACTGGTGGCCAGATATGTAGAGCCGGCTTCATGGCACTTGGCTCAATGCTCAATCTAGCCCTACCAGTGCGGGGAGGTGGAATAACCCGCACTGGGCTATGCACACGTACAGGAGACACCGTGCGCTCTACTGCGTAACACGGTGTCTGCCCGTACTCCCGCTCTCCACGGTTAGCCTGGTAAGTGGGCGCAGGTCTCCTACCTGCCCTTGGCCCACTACCTCTTAGCCCCCCCCCCAATAAATTTTTGGGTAGTACTCACGGGCTTTTCGGGCTTCCGTGCTAGACGTGTCCCCTCATATCTGCAGTTTTGGGCTTGATTCTCCGGTCTCCAGCCTTGCTTCCTAGCTGCCTCCTCATATCGCCGCCTCTCTGCTTTCGCTGCCTCCAGCTCAGCTTTGGGGCGGCGATATTCTCCTGGCTGCGCCCAGGGTCCTTTGCCTTCTAGGTCTTCCTCCCATGTCCATTTCTCCAAATAATTAAGCCTCTCCTGTTGCGTGTTCCACTGCTCGAACTTATGCTGCTTGGTTCTAGATTGGTGGGTGGTTCTGTAACGGCAGTCCTCCTCCTCTTCAACCGAAGAGGAGGAGTAGTGATTGAACCAAGGCGCAGCTTTGTGAAATGACATGATTTAATAAAGACACGACGAAACAACTAAGACAGAAACCGAACTAGACTTGAATTAACTAACAAAATAACAAAACGAATGTGTAGACAAACCTAGACATACGAACTTACAATAAAACACGAAGAACGCACGAACAGGGAAAAATAGACTACACAAAAATGACGATGTACAAACATACCGAACAGTCCCGTATGGTGCGACAAACACTGACACAGGAGACAACCACCCACAACGAACACTGTGAAACAACCTACCTAAATATGACTCTCAATTAGAGGACAACGCAAAACACCTGCCTCTAATTAAGAGCCATACCAGGCAACCCTTAAACCAACATAGAAACAGAAAACATAGAATGCCCACCCAAACTCACGTCCTGACCAACTAACACATACAACAAACTAACAGAAATAGGTCAGGAACGTGACACTATCTATCCTCATTGAATTCTGTCTTGACAGTCTACTTCAGTGCAGACCCCTCAGATCCACAAAAGGCCTGTAAGTTACATTCAAATTCAACCACATAACAGTACTTATATTATTTATTGATACACAATTCAAGGCCAAAATGACCAAAGCAGTGTTGAATTCATTCTTTACTGTTAACAGCCAATCATTGTGAGCTATGGGCAGGACCAAACATCTGGGGATGGATGGAGCGTCAATCCAGAGCCTCTCAGCCAGGTCAGACATCTCTGCTGTTCCCATATAGAAAGTTATTCAAAAGCAGGTGTAGTGAATCAAGCATCTTGGGGTTACCTGAAATAGGTCAAAGTATATATTTTAAATGTTCTAATTTATTTAATCTTTATTTAACTAGGCAAGATGAACTCAACAACATCGACAGACACAAGTTACCTGCTATATTTGGGAAACAGGATTAACACAGAGAGAACTTGGCAAAATGCATGTTTCTGTAATAAGAGTAGGTATATACAGTATCATCGGTAACAATTGTGTACAAGCCACCTAGCTAAAAAAAATACTGGGGCTAGCGGTCATTAGTTACATTTCAACCACAGCGATTCCCTAATTGAGGCGCAACAGAGTTCACCGGCAAATGCAGGAACACCGGAAATAATAACTAAACCAACGAACGAGAAATGGTGGAGGCTACCAGAACGAAGAGAGACATTTTTCCGAATAAACGTGGTGAGTGAAAAACGTAATTACATAGCTTACATAGCTCACTCCCTACCCGGTATGTCATTCTACTGTTATACGACTGTATGCGTTGTTTGTTGGCAACCTTGATATTTACGAAGTTTTTGGAACGGATTCCTGTTGAAACGTTCCTAAAATTATACCCACCCGGACAAGTTCCCCAAATAGACTCTGGCTTTGGATCAGGTTTGAATTCCCCCCGCTAATGGTCCTTGCTAGGTTTGGGGGGGGGGGGAAGCTGATCCTAGATCTGTATCTAGGGGAAACTTCGCCCCAGCACATGCAAAGAGAGATGGGTGAAGGGGAGGAGAGAGAGCGTCGCTCTCAGGATTGACAGATCATGTACAAAATCTACCAGTAAGATTTTCAGAATATATTATATTACCTTTAGCAGATCTAATGTCTTCATTGGCTCCATTTCATTAGTCTTGTTGATTGATTGCTGATATCTAGTTTCACAGAAAAGATGGTGTTGATGAAGAGCATCCATCCCCGTTTGTAAAACATTCATAGACATATAGTTCATACTGGTGGTCCTACCCATCACCCACTTCACTCCATTAACCCTAAACTTGCTGCTCACATGGTGGTTTGTCTAAATGTATTTGACTTTAGGTTAGGTAAGGTTAAGAAGGTAAAGATTGTGTTTGGCTGTGTCGGGAGCACTAGTGGCAATGCTGCCTCACCCAGATCACACATTGCCCTATATAAGTATATATTGTAGCAAGCTTAACCCAACACTTACCACCTTCTGATCTCTTGGGGTAATGGATAAGGTGTTGGCTTGCTCGTCACTGGACCGGGGTTTGAGTCCCAGTTGGAGCTACCCCCAAATTTGTTACATTGGTATCAGAAGTGGGATAGTGCCTGTGAAGCCATCAAAGATGTGTGTACACGTGAGAGACTTGCTATAAAGAAGTGTGGGGGCATGCTCTCCCCAAGGAAGGAGGTAATGTAGCAACCTTAATCCAACACCGAGCGACCTCATTGAAAGGTTTGGACATCTTGGCGTAGCACTTAAGGTGTTGGCTTGACAGTTGATGGACCCAGGTTCAAAACCTGTTTGGGGCGACCGCCTGAATTCACTAAAATATATTTGTTTGCCTACGGGCAGGGAGACCTGGGTTTGAGACAAAAGGGGCAAAAACACTACATTGGTGGTAGTAGAATTGTGCTTTGGGAGAGGTGTGCATATTTCATCGGCAGGATCTGTACCCGGGCCTCCCATGGGAATAACCAGTGTCTTGACCATTAGACCAAGATGTAATGCCCTCTTGAGCTGAGGGTGACACTGATTTTAAACTTACAGGCAGGACTACCTCATTACCAGGTCATGAGACACGCACATGGGATAGTGTAAAGGGAACTTTGCCTAGGACGCCCATGCCAGGTCGCAGTTATAAATGAGAACTTGTTGTCAACCAGCCTACCTGGTTAAATAAAGGTGAAATAAAATAAAAAAGTGTTAGAAGGTGGAGAATTAGTCCAGTAACTGAAAGGTCACTGGTTTGAGTCCTGAGTCAGGCAACAAAACGTGGGATTTGATCTGAACTGGCAGATCTGTGACCAAACCCTTCAGAAAAACAGATTCCCTTTGTTCCCCGTAACATGGACTTATAAAGTTGTACTGGCGCCAGAGAAGGATGGCTGACGTTTTATTGGCTCTTAACCAAACATGCTATTTTGTTAGTTTTTTTTCGCATTGTTTGAAACTTATTCTGTACATAATGTTGCTGCTACCGTCTCTTATGACCGAAAAGAGCTTCTGGACATCAGAACAGCGATTACCCACCTTGAATTGGACAAAGATTTTTTCTGTAATGAGTCAGACGAGAGGGATTTACTCCAGACACCTGAACAGGCCCTCATCCTTGTCATTCGTAGGAAAAAAATATGTACATTTCGCAGAAGGAGATCGGGGTGCCTTGTGAGGATCAGGCGACGAGTGGATAATCTGCCTTTGCCATCCGTACTGTTAGCCAACGTACAATAGCTGGAAAATAAATGGGACGAACTAAAAGCACATATATCCTACCAACGGGACCTTAAAAACTGTAATATCTTATGCTTCACAGTCGTGGCTGAACGACGTCATTAATAACATACAGCTGGCGAGTTATACACTATCGGCAGGATAGAACAGCAGCTGGTGCACTATATCCAAGGAAGTCTCAAGGTTTTGCTTGCCTGAGCTAGAGTATCTCATGATAAGCTGCAGACCACACTATCTACCTAGAAAGTTTTCATCTATATTTTTCATAGCTGTCTACACACCACCACAGACCGATGCTGGCACTAAGACCGCACTCAATGAGCTGTATACCGCCATAAGCAAACAGGAAAACGCTCATCCAGAGGCGGCGCTCCTAGTGGCCGGGACAGTAATGGAGGGAAACTTAAATCAGTTTGACCTAATTTCAACCAGCATGTTAAATGTGCAACCAGAGGGGGAAAAAAAATGAACTCTAGACCACCTTTACTCCACACACAGAGATGCGTACAAAGCTCTCCCTTGCCCTCCATTTGGCAAATCTGACCATAATTCTATCCTCCTGATTCCTGCTTACAAGAAAGAATTCAAGCAGGAAGCATCAGTGACTCAGTCTATAAAAAAAGTGGTCAGATGAAGCAGATGCTAAACTACAGAACTGTTTTGCTTGCACAGACTGGAATATGTTCCTGGGATTCTTCCGATGGCATTGAGAAGTACCCCACATCAATCACTGGCTTCATCAATATGTGGATCAATGACGTCGTCCCCACAGTGACTATACGTATATACCCCAACCAGAAGCCATGGATTACAGGCAACATCCGCACAGAGCTAAAGGGTAGAGCTTCCGCTTTCAAGGAGCGGGACTCTAACACGGAAGCTTATAAGAAATCCCGCTATGCCCTCTGACGAACCATCAAACAGGCAAAGTGTCAATACAGGACTAAGATCGAATCGTACTACACCGGCTCCTTCGCTCGTCGGATGTGGCAGGGCTTGCAAACTATTACAGACTACAAAAGGGAAGCACAGCCGAGAGCTGCCCAGTGACACGAGCCTACCAGGCATGCTAAATAACTTTTATGCTCGCTTCAAGGCAAGTAACACTGAAACATGCATGAGAGCATCAGCTGTTCCGGATGACTGTGTGATCATGCTCTCTGCAGCCGATGTAAGACCTTTAAACAGGTCAACATTCATAAGGCCGCAGGGCCAGATAGATTACCAGGCCGTGGACTCCGAGCATGCTCTGACCAACCGGCAATCGTCTTCACTGACATTTTCAACCTCTCCCTGTCAGAGTCTGTAATACCAACATGTTTCAAGCAGACCACCATAGTTCCTGTGCCCAAGAACACTAAGGTAACCTGCCTAAATGACTACCGACCCGTAGCACTCACATCTGTAGCCATGAAGTGCTTTGAAAGGCTGGCCATGGCTCACATCAACACCATTATCCCAGAAACCCTAGACCCACTCAATATGCATACCGCCCCAACAGATCCACAGATGATGCAATCTCTATTGCACTCCACACTGCCCTTTCACACATGGACAAAAGAAGCACCTATGTGAGAATGCTATTCATTGACTACATCTCAGCGTTTAACACCATAGTGCCCTCAAAGCTCATCACTAAGCTAAGGACCCTGGGACTAAACACCTCCCTCTGCAACTGGATCCTGGACCTCCTGACGGGCCGCCCCCAGGTGGTAAGGGTAGGTAACAACACATCCGCCACGCTGATCCTCACACGGGGGCACCTCTAGGGTGCATGCTCAGTCCCCTCCTGTACCCCCTGTTCACTCATGACTGCACGGCAAGGCACGGCTCCAGGCACGGACAGGTGGAAGGGAGGTTTAGGGCTGGGGTAAAGAATATGAGTTAAGGGAAAAGATTAGGGACGGGGAGACAGGGAAAGGTAGGGTAGTAGAAAGGTATTTTGTAGAGATGAAGGGGAGGGAAGATGCTCCCCTGAGTTTTTGGTTTTGGGTTTTTCATTTGTTTTGAATTGAAAAATGCCTAGTTTTGAGTTTGTTGATATTGTAAGTTGTTTATTTGGAATGGCATTGAAAATAATAAAAACATTTATAATAAAAAAAAATCTGTTCTTATCAGTTTAATATCTGATACGTCCCCCATCGGGGGACTACATATTAAATGGATTTTTCAAACAGGGAGCCGGAAATGAGGCTTGCTCCGTCCGCTCCACGCATCGACCCGGTATTGCAGTACCTCCGGGAACGGTGCAACACATTTCTCCCATTGTCAAGGAAAAAAATACACAAAGCTATGTAAACAGCTAGCAGCAGCAGAAGGAAAGAAAAAAGAAGAAACATCCAAAGTGAAAGTAGGGCGAAGCACTCTTCATGGGTTCCCCCGTTTCCTGCCATTTTACTTAAAAAACAAAAAAACGTTGGACAGGATAGTGAGTGAGTGAGTGTCTGTCTGTCTGTGTGTGACTTTTTACCCACAGCCCTCGAAAAGTTGGCAGAGTGGGTTCGGTGACCACCCGCGAGATCCCGGCCTAGAGTGCACAGAGTGTGTCTCGGGCCCCGACCTCTGACTTCCATACGACTCTGGTTTCTCTTCATTACGCACAAGCCTTTCGCCTTTTACTAAAGACTTCCGTGGAGAGGAACACTCACGAGTTCAACGTATTTTTGGAAGGGCTTTGCTTCTGGCAGAGCCTGGTATATCTTGTTTCAAGAGAAATTGACAGAGATGACGCTGCCGAGACTTTTTGCTCAGGCGTTTGACTTCAATCGGACCGACCGGTGTATTTTTCCACTCAAAGTAGTCGCTCTGGCAATTTAGTTCAAGCCCGACGACGACTGGTGTATTTGCCGGGCTTTGAACAAATAGTTGTCGCACTAGGCGTAAAGAGCTGGCGACTTAAAAAAAAAAACACCCGCCTGTCGCCAGGGAAACGTTGGGTGGGGTGGAGCCAACTTTTGCCAAACCGCTGAGATCTGCCGAGACCCCCGGGTGCCCGGCGGGTGCAGGGGTCCATTTGTGGGTTATCGCTTCTCGGCCTTTTGGCTCAGATCAAGCTTGGTACCGAGGTGCCCCAGAGCTCGCTGAGTCAGAAGGTCGTTGAGAGTTTTTTGGAATTTTTCTGAAAATTTCTTAAAACAAATTTAAACTACAGCCATACAGATATGGCGGGTAGTGGGAACACAGGGTCTGTTCCGAGGGCCGGACTAAAGAACACCATACGTTTTGCATGGAAGTAGGAAGGAGAAGTAAGGATGCCGAGGGACACCTTTGCGAGGACCGTGTTGATGGGGGCGCTATCTCTGAAGGTCCCAGATGTGATGTGCCTGCAGGGGAACTCAATGGAGGAGGCATACGATGTAACTTTCTACACGGAAAGTAAGAGAGATGGGATAATGGAGAAGGTAAAGGAGGCAAAGGGGGAAAGACCTTTGTCCTCTTTCAACATCGTGTGCCTGGCAAGAAGGAATTTCAGAACAATAAATATACATATGTATAATCCACACGTGACGGATATGGCTGTGGCGGCATTTTTGGGTTGCTACTGCGATGTAACATCGGAAGCCAGGTAGGTAAAGGGCTCGCTGGGCTTCTGGAATGGCCGCCGCCAGTTCCAGTTGCTCCTAAGGGAAGATCCGGGTGGTTTTGAGGGCTTTTTGCATCCCCCTGCAGTGTTTTCTTTAGGGTCGGATAGAGGCATGCTGTTCTATGCACGTCAGCCACCTTTCTGCAGGAAATGCAGGGAGTACGGGCATGGAACAGCCTCATGTGGGCTGGTAAAATGCAGGGTTTGCATGTCGGAGGAACATGAGGCCAAACATTATACGGCACCAAAAGAATGTCATGGGTGTGGCAGTAAGCAGCATCTGTTTCGCGAGTGCCCGGCGAGGCAACAAACGTATGCGGCAGCGGCTGCTGGGGGAAGGATGGCAGGAGGAAAGGGTGTGGAGGAGAAGAGAAGGCCAGGAGAAGGGGACCTAGGTCACAGGCCGGAAGATGGTGAGTGGGGAACCGGAGAAGCATCCCGGTCCTTGCCAGATCCAAACGTCGGGGGTAAGGTCGTTTTGGAGGAGAGGGCCTCGGTGGAGTTGGTGGTCCCGGAGACCCAGATGTCAACAGGAGAGGTGGGTAGAGCAACGGGAGAGTTGGGCTCATCCCTCGACGAAGTCTACATAGATGAAGAGGCCTTCGGGGCCCTCGTGGGGGAGATGAGGGAGGAGCTCCAGGTCTCACAAACGAGGACGGCGGAATGGGGGTCCATCTCGCCCTTGCCTGCCACTCCAAGAACAAAGAGGCATGCCTCCACAGCCCATCAGGCCCTGCAGGAGTCAGGGTTGTTTTTGGACTCGGGTGAGGCCCGGAGGAAGAAAAAGAAGAAGAGGCTTTCCCTCGAGACGGGAGAGGGCCAGAGTGGGCTGGGAGGGGAGGGGATGGGTGGGGGCGTGAGAGCGATTGGGGACAGAGCCACAGAGATGGCCCCCCTGTTAACGAAGGTCTCATCTCTCCCACTCATCCCAATGGACATAGACCTGGTGACCCCTGCGCTGTGTATGCCCGATGGAGATGGGGTGTCTCAGGCTTTTTCTGGGACGCCGGGACCCCCCATCCACAACCCCAACCCCTTCCCTGCATCTTGGGTTTCTCAGAAGGGGGATGCAGTGGATGGGGAGGCCCCAGAGGTAGCGGGTCAAGAGCCCTTGTCCGTGGATATACGAGGGGCTGGGGAGCTGGTCAGTACTGCCGAGGTGTCTCCCCTGTCCTCGCAGGGTCCATCTCTCCCGCTCTTACAGATGGACAAGAACCTGTCGTCCCCGGTCGTCCCCGGGGCTGTTTTTGCCAGATGGGGATGGGGTGTCTCAGGCTAGTTCTGGGACGCCGGGACCCCCCATCCCCAACCCCTTCCCAGTGTCTTGGGCTTCTCAGGAGGGCAGTATGGAGGGTGGGAAGGTTGGGGGGGCCTCGGAGGCTGCTGGTCCAGCGTCCAAGTTCGATGAGGACCTTTACCCACCGGACGGAGTGACTTGTTGACTTTTCTTTTTAAGTGTGCAACCATGGCAAACATTCAAATAATGACTATGAATGTTAGGGGTCTAAGGAACACTGTAAAGAGAACTGCTGTTTTTAGTTGTTTATCAAACATATGTTTTACCTTTTGTTTCTTGCAGGAGGTACATTTAAGGGATGGGGGGATGTAGAGCAGTTTAAAAAAGAGTGGGTAAAAGGGAAGTCGGTGTGGAGTGTGGGGGGTGTCCACTCATCAGGGGTTGGGATTTTGTTTGGGACATGGGAGGTGAGGGTGGAAGGTACGTACGTTGCGATGCAGGGGAGGGTTTTGGGGGTGGACATAGCGTTAGGGGATTTTAGACTTAGGATCAGAGGGGATACGGGCCACAGACGGGGCCAGAGAGAAGGGATATGGTGGAGAGTCTGGCACCTCTGTGTGCCACAAACAGAGTTTTGATAGTGGGAGGTGGTTTTAACGTAGATTTAGGAGGGGTGGGGGATAGTAGCGTGGGGGCCATCACCGGACTTATGGCAAGCCATGGTCTGGTGGATGGAGGCCTTAACACTACCCCGGCGCTGGCGTAACTCCCGGGGGGGTCGAGCAGAGGCTGGACTATGTATTTCTACCCAAATCCTTGGGGCTTTTGTCTGGGCGTCTGCTGCCTGTGTTTTTCTCGGATCACGACGGGGTTCTCCTTCGGGTCAAGGCGCCTGTCTGCCTTTTCGGTAGGGGGTACTGGAAGCTCGACCAGGATATCCTGGAGGAGCGGGCTTTTGTCAATGCTTTCTCTGTTTTTTTTCGGGGGCTTGAAGGTCTCCGGCCAATGTGCGGAGGGGTTTTGGAATGGTGGGAGGTAGTTAAGGTAAGAATTAGGGTATTTATTATTGGTATTTGTAAGAGGAAGGGGAGAGAGGGGAGGTGGAGCAGCTCCAACGTTTACTCGATCTCGAGTACGAGGCTGGTAACCTCGGTACTTCGATGGACGTTGAGCGCGCTACCAGCCTCAAGGCTCAGCTCAGGGAGGTGCACGAGTGGAAGGCCCGTGCTTTCCTGCAGCGTGCACACTGAGTTTATAGAGCAGAATGAGACCTGCTCTGCAGTGTTCTTCAAATCAGTTAGGGAAAAGCAGGTAAGACAGTTTTTTTATGGGGTGAGAGATGGACAGGGTAGGGTAGTTAGGGAGCCGGAGCAGATGGTCAGGGTGGCAACTGACCATTTCCGGGGGGTTTTCCAGGAGAGGGTAGTAGAAGAAGAGCAGGGTACCGTGTTCTTAGAACACTTGTCCTGGCGTGTGCCAGAGGACATTAGTAAGGCGATGGAAGCCCCGATAACACTAGAGGAGGTGGAGAGCGCCCTCAAGAGGATGGGGAAAGGGAAGGTGCATGGGATGGATGGGCTGCCGATTGAGTTTTACCTCAAATTTTGGGGTATGCTTGGACCGGTGGTCCTCGAAGTCCTGACGGCCGTTCTCGAGACTGGAGTCCCGGGCAGGTCAATGGCCATTGGCGTGCTGTCCCTCCGTTACAAGAAAGGAGACGCCACCGACCTTAGCAACTGGGGGCCGTTGACCATGCTGTGCGTAGATTATAAGATACTAGCTAAGGTCATGGCAGACCGTTTGCGCACAGCCCTTCCCTACGTTGTCCATGAGGATCAAACGTGTGGGGTGGAAGGCCGTTCCATTAGGTGGAACCGCCAACTGATCAGGGACTCCATCGCCTGGGTTGAGGATAGAAGTCTACCTCTGATGGTAGCGGCGCTTGATCAGGCCAAGGCTTTTGATCGCGTCAGCAGGGTTTTTCTTTTCAGTGTTAACTTCTTGTCAATATGGGGGCGCTGTTTTCACTTTGTAAAAATTCGTTCCCAAATTAAACTGCCTCGTACTCAATTCTTGCTCGTACAATATGCATATTATTATTACTATTGGATAGAAAACACTCTCTAGTTTCTAAAACCGTTTGAATTATATCTGTGAGTAAAACAGAACTCAAGTTGCAGCAAACTTCCTGTGAGGAAGTGAGAAATCTGAAATCGGGCACTCTGTTCCAGGGTCAGTGTATTAATTTGCATGTAATCTGTGGGTCGACATGCACTGCATACGATTTCCCCTAGATGTCAGTAAGCAGTGAGAATTGGAATGGGGTTGCTTTGTAGATCTGAGGCCGTATGAACGGGGGGTGCAGTCTTTTCAACGTTCGTCATGACGCGAGACAGACCTCAGGATGGCATTCTGAAAAGCTCTCGTTATAGGCGTTAGATATATCCGGCTCTGATTTTATTCGATATAGGTGTTAAAAACATCATAATGTAGTTATTTTAAACCGAGTTATATCAGTTTATATCAGTATATTGCGATTTTCAGAATTTTCTTTGTGCTGCGTTATGAAGAGTTGGACACGTCTGCGCCACATAGCTAATGTTTGCTGCTAATTCCAAAGTTGAAGACGACAATCTACAACCGAGCAACGATGATTCTGGACAAAGGACAACTTGCACAAGATTCTGATGGAAGCTCATCAAATAGTAAGAACTATTTATGCTGTTAATTCGTATTTCTGTTGAAAAATGTTAAACTATAATTCCGCCATTAATTTCGGCACGGTCTCGCTGTAACGCACGCTGTATGTCGTAGTAACGTTAATTTTAAAAATCTAACAGCGGTTGCATTAAGAACTAATGTATCTTTAATTTGCTGTCCAACCTGTATTTTTTAGTCAAGTTTATGATTAGTTATTGATTAGATTAGGTGCCTCTTCCAAGATTTCTCCCGACATTTTGTTTGTCTACCATTCACATTGTATAACCACGATTTGTGCCGCTAAATATGCACATTTTCGAACAAACTCTATATGTATTGTGTAATATGATGTTATAGGACTGTCATCTGAAGAAGTTTGAGAAGGTTAGTGAAAAAATTAATATCTTTTGCTGGTTTATTCGCTAACGCTAACGTTATGTTGAATGAATGGGGCTGTGTGGTAGGCTATTGTAGTAAGCTAATATAATGCTATATTGTGTTTTCGCTGTAAAACACTTAAAATTTTTTATTATATGATATCCCTGTCGCTTTAGGCTAGGCTATGCTAGTCAGCTTTTTTGATGGGGGGATCCCGGATCCGGGGTTGTGACTCGTTAGAGGTTGGTTAGGGTTTAGTGATCGCTTTACAAAGTGGATCAAGATTTTGTATGTGGGAGCGGGGTGCCGGGTGAGCATAAACAGCCATCTGGGTGACGTGTTTGACCTCTCCTCAGGGGTCAGGCAGGGATGCCCGCTCTCGGCACTCCTTTTCGTGCTCTATATGGAGCCCCTGGCGGCTGCTATTAGGGCTGACGCAGGGGTGGAGGGCTTGCTGGTCCCTGGGAGCGGCGGTTTGCGTGTTAAGGTGACACAGTACGCCGATGACACCACCTTGCTTTTGTGCAAGGACTCGTGCCTAATAAGGTCTCTGGGCATAATTGGAGACTTTACCCGCGCGTCGGGACCGGTCCTTAACCTCGCCAAGTCATCTGTTAAGTATTTCGGCAGATGGTGGGGTAGGACGGACGTGCCCGGAGGACTATCTCTCTGTAATGGGGCCCTGAGGATTCTTGGGGTCCATTTTGAGACCTCCGGCTCCGCGACACTGAACTGGAACACGAGAGTTGCTGTGGTACAGAGGAAGCTGGCAATGTGGAAGGCCAGATCCTTGTCTTTCTTGGGCAAGGTCCTGGTCCTGAAGGTGGATGTACTGCCTTCCCTTCTGTACTTGGCATACATCTATCCATTGCCAGCGAGCATGAGGAGGGGGCTAGTAAGGCTCGTGTTTCAGTTCATGTGGGGGGGGGCAGGTATGAGTATGTCGCCAGGGCATGCTCTCAACCATCGGGGAGGGGAGGGGAGGGGAGTTCCACACTTCCCACTCAAGCTGGACTCGATTTTTGTTTCGTTTTTGTTGAATGAGCTCGCAAATCCAGTGATTCATTCCTGCGGGTGTTCTTCTCGTACCAGGCGAGAAGCATAATGGTGTGGTCCAACACGGGTCCTCGGGCTGAACAGCTGCCGTGGCACTTCAGCCATGCGGCGAAGTGGCTGCGCGCGCATCCCGAGGTTGAAGTCGCCCGAGTAGGTTTGGACCACAGACACCTGTACGAGGAGGTCAGATGGACCGTTTGTGCGCCCCCTGTGGTGGGTACCCCTGCTGTGGTCTGGGAGAACATACAGGCGAGGGGCCTAGACAATCGTCTTAAGGATCTAAATTGGTTAAGCCTCCACAAGTGCTTGCCGGTACGATCCATCATGTACCGGCATAGCTTGGCACGGTCCCCCCAGTGCCCGAGACCAACTTGTGGTGGGGAGGAGACAATACACCACATGTACTGGGACTGTGCTTTCGCATGAGTAGTGTGGGGCCGGGGCTCAGGGGTTGCTAGGGAGAGTGAAGGGGGGTTTTGATTTGACATGGGCGAGGGTGGAGAGAGGGGTAGGGAGAGCAGAGGGGTTTAGGTAGGGACCGTTTTCTGTCGTGGCTGATTATCAGTCAGTTTTTAAGAAAGGGTTGTGGGATGCCAGGCAGGGGCTGGTTAAGTCGGGGGCAGACTGGGGGGTGGAGGGAATAGTGAGGAGAGTGGAGGGAGATTTGAGGGGGAGGACAAGGAGGGAGGAGAGGAAGTGGGGCCAACATGCCGCCTTAGAGCGGTGGAAAGGGGGGTTGGGGCTGGTCAGGTAGATAAGGTTTAGAAGGTAGGTTCGTAGGTTTTATGGGTTGTGGAATGCTTATGTTTATTGAGTGTTTGTGTTTTATGTTTGTTTGCTGCAGCACCCTGAAAAATTGGGGGCGGGCGTTGGTTGCCCATCTCTAACCAGAGAGAAAGGGTTTCAGGGTTTTTTGAAAACCGATGGGTGGTTTTTTGTTGCAAGTTTTGTTTGGATATGGGCATCTAATATGTTAAAAGAAGTGTGAATTGTTGAAAAGTTAGAATAAAAGCTTTGAATCATCATCTGTTCTTATCAGTTTAATATCTGATACGTCCCCAATCGGGGGACTACATACTAAATTGATTTTTCGAACAGGGAGTCGGAAATGGGGCTTGCTCCGTCCGCTCCACGCATCGACCCGGTATTGCAATACCTCCGGGAACGGTGCAACACATTTCTCCCGTTGTCAAGGAAAAAAATACACAAGCTATGTAAACAGCTAGCAGCATCAGAAGGAAAGAAAAAAGAAGAAACATCCAAAGTGAAAGTAGGGCGAAGCGCTCTTCATGGGTTCCCCCGTTTCCCGCCATTTTACTAAAAAAAACGTTGGCCAGGATAGTGAGTGAGTGAGTGAGTGTGTGTCTGTCTGTCTGTCTGTGACTTTTTACCCACAGCCCTCGAAAAGTTGGCAGACTGGGTTCGGCGAGATCCCGGCCTAGAGTGCACAGAGTGTGTCTCGGGCCCCGACCTCTGACTTCCATACGATTCTGGTTTCTCTTCATTACGCACAAGCCTTTCGCCTTTTACTAAAGACTTCCGTGGAGAGGAACACTCACGAGTTCAACGTATTTTTGGAAGGGCTTTGCTTCTGGCAGAGCCCGGTATATCTTGTTTCAAGAGAAATTGACAGAGATGACGCCGCCGAGACTTTTTGCTCATGCGTTTGACTTCAATCGGGCCGGTGTATTTTTCCACTCAAAGTAGTCGCTCGGGCAATTGAGTTCAAGCCCGACGACGACTGGTGTATTTGCCGGGCTTTGATCAAATAGTCGTCGCACTAGGCGTAAAGAGCTGGCGACTTTTTAAAAAAACCGCCAGGGAAACGTTGGGTGGGGAGGAGCCAACTTTTGCCAAACCGCTGAAGTCTGCCGAGACCCCCGGGTGCCCGGCGGGTGCAGGGGTCCATTTGTGGGTTATCGCTTCTCGGCCTTTTGGCTCAGATCAAGCTCGGTACTGTGGTGCCTCAAAGCTCGCTGGGTCAAGGGTCGAAGGCCGGAGGGCGTAAAGGGCAGTTTTCTTTCTTTTTTTAGGAAAAGTTTGGAATCTGCAGGTTCTCTCAGTGAGGATTTGGCCAACACTAACGGTGGAGCTGGGTCGGTCCCTAGGACTGGACTTAAAAATACGATTCATTTTGCTTGGAAGGAGGATGAGGGCCGGATGCCGAGGGACACCTTCGCAAGAACCGTGCTGATGGGGGCCCTAAAACTTCGAGTACAAGAGGTGATGTGTCTACAGGGAAATGCAATGGAGGAAGCGTACGATGTGACCTTCCACACTGAATTAATGTGCTATTCGACGATTGACCGAGCTAAGGCTGTGGCTGGGGAGAGGCCGCTGTCTTTCTTCAACGTGACGTGCCTAGCGAAGACGAACTTCAGGGTAATCAACGTACATATGTACAACCCCCATGTGGCAGATATCGCCATAAGGGATTACCTGAGTCGTTTCTGTGAAGTAACATCAGGGGCAAGGTATGTAAAGGATTCCCTGGGGTTCTGGAATGGCCGACGTCAATACCAGGTGCTCCTTAGGCCGGATAAGGGAGGTTTTGATGGTTTCCTCCAACCCCCGGCAAGTTTCTCGCTGGGTTCGGATAGAGGGATGCTGTTTTACACCCGCCAAGCTCCGTACTGCAAAAAATGCAGAGAATATGGGCATGTTACAGCTGCCTGCAGTGCACATAAGTGCTGTTTTTGCCAATCCGTGGACCACGAGGGCAAGAATTGCACAGCGCCAAAAGAGTGCCATGGGTGTGGTAGCAGACAACACCTGTACAGGGAGTGCCCGGGGAGGCAAGGCTCGTACGCGGCAGCAGCAGCCGGGGGAAGGATGACAGGAGGAAAAGGCATGGAGGAGAAGGGAAGGGCAGGAGAAGGTGGCCTAGGCCACAGTCGAGAAGAGGAAGCGAGGAGGAGGGCGAGGGGAGAAAAGGATGAGCCACCCTTGTCCTTGCCAGCGCCATAAGTCGGGGGTCAGCCTGATGTGGAAGAGAGGGCCTCGGCGGTTTGGGGTGGTCCCGGAGTCCCAGATGGCAGAGGGTACATCACCCAACAGCCAGCTGCAGGTAGAGGATGGGGGAGCGACGGGTGAGATGGGCCCGTCCCTTGATGCAGTCTTCATAGACAAGGAGGCATTCGGGGCCCTCGTGGGGGAGATGAGGGAGATGGTGGACGAGCTCCAGATCTCGCAGACAAGGACGGAGGAATGGAGGTCCGTCTCGCCCTTACCGGCCACCCCAAGACAAAAGAGGGTAGCCTCTACAGCTAAGAAGACCCTGGAGGAAACAGGGGAGCCTTCTGACTTCGGGGAAGCACGGCGGAGGAAGAAGAAGAAGAGGATCTCCATCGAGCTGGGAGAGGGGAAGAGCGGGATGGAAGAAAGTGCCACTGAGGTGGTCCCACCGTCGTCGACAGGCTCATCCATCCAACTCATCCAGAAGGATGTAGACCTGGAGACCAATGTGCTGGTGAAGCCTGCTGGAGATGGGGTGTCTCAGGAAATTTCTGGGACTCCGGGACCCCCCATCCCCAACCCTTTCCCCTTGTCTTGGGTTTCCCAGGGGGGAGGGGTGTGGGTGGGGCGACCTCGGAGAGTGAGGGTCAAGAGCCCTCGTACATGGGTGTACAAGTGTTAGGGGGGATGATCAGTGACGCCAAGGGGGATCCCCTGTCGTCACAGGACTCAGTTCTCCCGCTTCTCACTATGGAGGTGATCCAGTCGTCCCCTGCACTGTTTCTGCCATCAGGGGATGGGGTGTCTCAGGCTATTTCTGGGACGCCGGGACCCCCCATCCCCAACCCCTTCCCCGTGTCTTGGGGTTCTCAGGGTGGGGATACGGGGAGTGGGAGAGTTGGGGGAGCCTCCGAAGCTGCTGGAGTAGGATCCCTGTCCGATGAGGACCTGTACACACCGGACAGAGTAAGTGCATGATTTCTGTATAAGGATGTTTTTTTTTTCTTTTAGTTTGGGTAAATGGCGAACATTAAAATAATGACAATGAATGTTCGCGGTCTAAGGGACCCTATAAAAAGAAGGGCCGTTTTTAGTTGTTTGTCCAACATAGGTTTTACTTTTTGTTTTTTGCAGGAGGTGCATTTGAGAGATGGGGGGGATGTGGAGCGTTTAAAAAAAGGGAAGTCAGTGTGGAGTGTGGGGGGAGTCCACTCAGCAGGGGTTGGGATTTTGTTTGGCCCAAGGGAGGTGAAGGTAGAGGGAACACACGTAGCGATGCAGGGGAGGGTTTTGGGGGTAGACGTAGTATTAGGGGATTTTAGACTAAGGGTTATAGGGGTATACGGGCCACAGACAGTGCCAGAGAGAAGGGAGATGGTGGAGCTTCTGGCACCTCTGTGTACCACAAACAGGGTTTTGGTAGTGGGAGGGGATTTTAATGTAGATTGACGGGTAGCAGATGGTAGTGTAGGGGCCATCACCGGACTTATGGCAAGCCATGGTCTGGTGGATGGCGGCCTTAACACTGCTCCGGCGCTGGCGGGCCCCACGTGGCGTAACTCCTGGGGGGTTGTGCGGAGGCTGGACTACGTTTTTCTACCCAAATCCCTGGGGCTTTTGTCTGGGCGTTTGCTGCCTGTGTTTTTCTCAGATCACGACGGGGGTCAAAGCGCCTGTCTGCCTTTTCGGTAGGGGGTACTGGAACCTCGACCGGGATATCCTGGAGGAGCGAGTTTGTCAACACTTTCTGTTTTTTTTTCGGGGGCTTAAGGGTCTCCGACCTATGTGGGGAGGGGTGTTATAGTGGTGGGAGATAGCCAAAGTCAGGATTAGGGTTTTTATTAGTGGTTTTTGTAACAGGAAGGTGAGAGAAGGGAGGTGGAGCAGCTCCAACGTTTACTTGAGCTCGAGTACGAGGCTGGCAACCTCGGAAGCTCGATGGACGTTGAGCGTACCACCAGCCTCAAGGCTCAACTCAGGGAGGTGCATGAGAGGAAGGTCTGTGCTTTCCTGCAGCGTGCACACTGAGTTCATAGAGCAGAATGAGACCTGCTCTGCAGTGTTTTTTAAATTAGTTAGTGAAAAGCAGGCAAGACAGTTTTTTTATGGGGTGAGGGATAGACAGGGTAGGATAGTCAGGGAGCCGGCGCAGATGGTCAGGGTGGCAACTGACCATTTCCGGGGGGGTTTCCAGGATAGGGTAGTAGAGGAAGAGCAGGGTACCATGTTCTTAGAACACTTGTCCCGGCGTGTGCCAGAGGACATTAGAAAGGCGATGGAGGCCCCGATAACACTAGAGGAGGTGGAGAACGCCCTCAAGAGGATGGGGAAAGGGAAGGTGCCTGGAATGGATGGTCCTGACGGCCGTTCTCGAGACTGGAGTCCCGGGCAGGTCAATGGCTGTAGGCGTGCTGTCCCTCCTCTACAAGAAGGGAGACACCGCCGACCTTAGCAACTGGCGGCCTTTGACCATGCTGTGCGTAGATTATAAGATAGTAGATAAGGTCATGGCAGACCGTTTGCGCACAGCCCTTCCCTACGTTGTCCATGAGGATCAAACGTGTGGGGTGGAAGGCCGTTTCATTAGGTGGAACCTCCAACTGATCAGGGACCATCGCCTGGGTTGAGGATAGAAGACTACCTTTAATGGTAGCGGCGCTTGACTAGGCAAAGGCTTTTGATCGCGTCAGTAGGGCTTTTCTTTTCAGAGTGTTAGGTAGGTTAGGGTTTAGCGATCGCTTTATAAAGTGGATCGAGATTTTGTATGTGGGAGCGGGGTGGGCATTAACAGCCATCTGGGTGACGTGTTTGGCCTCTCTTCAGGGGTCAGGCAGGGATGCCCGCTCTCGGCACTCCTTTTCGTGCTCTATATGGAGCCCCTGGCGGCTGCCATTAGGGCTGACGTAGGGGTGGAGGGTTTGCTGGTCCCTGGGAGCGACGGTTTGCGTGTTAAGGTGACACAGTACGCCGATGACACCACCTTGCTTTTGTGCAAGGACTCGTGCCTGCTAAGGTCTCTGGCCATAATTGGAGACTTTACCCGCGCGTCGGGAGCAGTCCTTAACAGATGACTTGGCGAGGTTAAGTATTTCGGCAGATGGCAGGACGGACGTGCCCGGAGGGCTATCTCTCTGTAATGGGGCCCTGAGGATTCTTGGGGTCCACTTTGAGACCTTCGGCTGCGCGACACTGAACTGGAACATGAGGGTTGCTGTGGTTCAGAGGAAGCTGGCAATGTGGAATGCCAGATCCTTGTCTTTCTTGGGCAAGGTCCTGGTCCTGAAGGTGGATGTACTGCCATCCCTTCTGTACTTGGCATACATCTATCCATTGCCAGCGAGCATGAGGAGGGGGCTAGTAAGGCTCGTGTTTCAGGTATGAGTATGTCGCCAGGGCTCGCATGCTCTCAACCATCGGGGAGGGTGGGAGGGGAGTTCCACACTTCCCACTCAAGCTGGACTCGATTTTTGTTTTGTTTTTGTTGAATGAGCTCGCTAATCTGGTGATTCATCCCTCCGGTTACTTCCGGCGGGTGTTTTTCTCGTACCAGGCGATGAGCGTAATGGTGTGGTCCAACACGGGTCCTCGGGCTGAACAGCTGCCGTGGCACTTCAGCCATGCGGCGAAGTGGCTGCGCGCGCATCCCGAGGTTGAAGTCGCCCGAGTAGGTTTGGATCACGGACACCTGTACGAGGAGGTTAGACGGAGCGTTTGTGCGGCCCCTGTGGTGGGGACCCCTGCTGTGGTCTGGGAAAACATACAGGTGCGGGGCTTGGACAATCGCCTCAAGGATCTAAACTGGTTAAGCCTCCACAAGTACTTGCCGGTAAGATCCATCATGTACCGGCATAGCTTGGCTCGATCCCCTCAGTGTCCGAGACCAACTTGCGTTGGGGAGGAGACGACACGTCACATGTACTGGTACTGTGCCTTCACTGGAGTAATGTGGGCCAGGGCACAGTGTTTACTAGGTAGAGTTAAGGGGGATTTTGTTTTAACATGGGCTAGGGTGGAGAGAGGAATAGGGAGAGCAGGAGGGGTAAGTAGGGACCGTTTATTGTTGTGGCTGATCATCAGCCTTTTTAAACAAGGGCTGTAGGATGCCAGGCAAGTCGGGGGCAAACTGTGGGGTGGAGGGAATAGTGAGGAGAGTGGAGGGAGATTTGAGAGGGAGGATAAGGAGGGAGGAGAGGAAGTGGGGCCACCATGCCGCCCTAGAGCGGTGGAAAGGGGGGCTAGGGCGGGTCAGATAGGTGAGTCCTAGAAGTTAGGTTTGGTAGGCTGTTGTGGGATTTTGATGTTTTATGTTTATTGATGTATTGTGGTTTTTGTTCGCTGCGGTCCCCTGCAAAAGAATGACGGTCATGCGCATGTTGAACACCAATACCCTGTGTTTATGAGCCATAAAAAATGATGTTTCCATGTACCATAAACTGTCAGTCGGTTGGAAAAATGTTTTTGACGTGCTGATTTTTCAACTGTGAAATAGATTATGGTGTATGTGATGATGTGGTGTGTACAACGTTTTGAAAACCAGTGGCTTGTTTGTTATGAAAATGGTTTGTATGGGTATGTTATAAATGTGTGAATTGTTCACCGTTTGAATGTATGAAAGGAAGAATAAAAACTTTGAATCTGTTCTTATCAGTTTAATATCTGATACGTCCCCCATCGGGGGACTACATATTAAATTGATTTTTCGAACAGGGAGTCGGAAATGGGGCTTGCTCCGTCCGCTCCACGCGTCGACCCGGTATTGCAGTACCTCCGGGAACAGTGCAACACATGTCTCCCGTTGTCAAGGAAATAAAATACACAAAGCTATGTAAACAGCTGGCGGCAGAAGAAAAGGAAAGAAAAAAGAAGAAACATCCAAAGTGAAAGTAGGGCGAAGCGCTCTTCATGGGTTCCCCCGTTTCCCGCCATTTTACAAAAAACATTTGTGGCCTGCTGGAGGTCATTTTGCAGGGCTCTGGCAGTGCTACTCCTTGCACAAAGGCGGAGGTAGCGGTCCTGCTGCTGGGTTGTTGCCCTCCTACGGCCTCCTCCACGTCTCCTGATGTACTGGCCTGTCTCCTGGTAGCGCCTCCATGCTCTGGACACTACGCTGACAGACACAGCAAACCTTTTTGCCACAGCTCGCATTGATGTGCCCTCCTGGATGAGCTGCACTACCTGAGCCACTTGTGTGGGTTGTAGACTCCGTCTCATGCTACCACTAGAGTGAAAGCACCGCCAGCATTCAAAAGTGACCAAAACATCAGCCAGGAAGCATAGGAACTGAGAAGTGGTGTGTGGTCACCACCTGCAGAACCATTCCTTTTTTGGGGGTGTCTTACTAATTGCCTATAATTTCCACCTTTTGTCTATTCCATTTGCACAACAGCATGTGAAATTGATTGTCAATCAGTGTTGCTTCCTAAGTGGACAGTTTGATTTCACAGAAGTGTGATTGACTTGGAGTTACATTGTGTTGTTTAAGTGTTCCCTTTATTTTTTTGAGCAGTGTATTTAATGTGTATAGCCCTGAAAGCCTATGCAAGTACCAGTGCATATCTATGGGCCTTTTGGCATTTGGGAAATTACGACCTTGTTTAGGGATAGGTCGTTTGGCATTTGTGGAAGTGCCATTCTGGCATGTGTCATCTGAGCCTGTGGCCTCCAAGGGCAGTGCACTATGAATTGAAACCCAGTCATAGTGCCTCTTTTCAGGCATAACAAGTAATGTCTAAAGCCCTAAAAGGAATATGAAAGTAGCAGGGCAAACCTCTGTTTTGAGTGGATTTTGGTCCCTGTCATGTCAACATATGTGCCTCTGTATGAGAGGCCTTTTTTGCTCCAAAGGGCATAAAATTACTAACTGTATCCCATTCAGAGTGACTATTTTCAGGCATAACAAGTCATGTCTATAGCCCTAAAAAGAATATGAAAGTAGCAGGGCAGAGCTATGGGCCTTGGGCATGGCTGGTTAACAGGCCTGGGGGGAAAAAAATCCGAGCACCCCACAGGGGTCTCGAACTCCGATGGCACGTCTAGCGCTCTACACTCTGGGCCAACCACACTTATGTGAGTATAGAGGCAACGAGGTGAGCTTTATCTTTCAATTTCCCTCCAGTCCAATTAACTATGACACAGCCCCGCCCATGCCACGCCTGTATCCACACCTGGTGATAATTAGGACCTTGTTTAGGGGAAGGTTAATTTGGTGGAAGCAAACAAACATACATGCAGGAAGGCAGGAGAGAGAAGCAAGCTATGAACAGCAAACGGAAACGACATGACTGTGGACTTTGTACCAAGACGCATATCACGCGGATAGACAAACATTTAAAGACTGTCCATTGACTTAAGCCCAAAACTTTAGAATGGAATCATGCTGTGCAATGTAGCCGGATTTCGACTGAGATACAGCAGCCCTACTCAGGGAAGTGTATGGAGCCTAACAACAGCGTTGGAAGTGAGTTGTCCGCAGAGCAGCAGCTGAGTGGCGAGAGTGAGCAGGCGGCGGTGCAGTCAACCAGTCATATCGGTGGTGAACTATGCTCGGAACCGAGGGAGCAATGCTGCGTCGTGTCGCCTTCCACCGAGAGCGATAAGGACGGCGGTGTGTCGTCCAGAATTGAAGGTTGAAGCAATGCCATTTTGAATGAATATGATACCTATATTAAGGGTATTAACCCTTCAGTTAAAAGAATTGACAATAGTCGCACCAGTCTGTCCCGAGTACGGGAATTCCTCCGCATTATGTCAGAGGGAAAATCCGATGAAGGACTGTGTTTTCTGGACAACTACATGCGTGTGTATGAGTGGTATCGGACATGTGAAGGCCGTGGTTTGGCACCATCCACGTTAAAAATATATACGATCAGATGTTCGAAGTTTCCTGAATTATCTTATTCAGTTCCGGCCGAATAGTCTGCAAGCTAAAGTCAGTGTAATTCGAAAATTGTTACTCTGCTTAGCAAAGAGACAGGGATTCTAGGCAGAGCCAGGCAACGCACATGGCACAATTTCGCAGACTTGCGGAGTTAAAACGATTTGTGGAGCTAAGTAATGAATCTATTCCTTCTGTTCTCAGTAGGCTGGAAGTCCGAGCCACCTCCTCTGACAGACGTAGGTTTGCGGCTCTCATGTCCAGCCGGTTGGCAATTTTTAATGGCACTCGACGATCCCCAGTCACCATGTTCAGTGAGAGTGATTTCACTGAAATAACCCCGGAAAGTGGGGTTTCAGATGTGCGTTGCAAGCCACAAAACTAACTACAGCTTCGGGGAGTGCAGAATTGTTCTGAGGAGGAATACACTTGGCTTCAACGATTCCATCAGATCAGGCCTCATCTGAGTGGAATGACCCCAGATACAACACTCTTCTTTTTCACATCCTGCGGTAAACCATACGGTAATCTCTGTGATTATGTGGGTCAGATATTTGCAGAGTTTGGCATTGGAAGGAAAGTGACATTTGGTACAATTCGACGAAGCATTGCAACATTAAACTTTAATCATGGGTCGCTTACAGACCGTGGAACTGTGGCTGACCATATGTGTCACTCTCTGGAAACGCAGGCACGTTACTACCGTTACCATAATTTGCCTCGTAACGCCAGCCAGGCTTGGATACTAATTGAGGGACAAATAAATCCATGATTCACTGTTAAATAAATAACATTTATTTGAAATTCACCCTTGTCTTTGTGTATCAATTTTTTTATGAGAAGTTTGTACTTAGAATAATTTAAAACATATGCATCTGGTAACCCAAAAATAAAACCAGGTGCACGGAGTGGGCACTGTCACTTTTTCGACCAATTTCTGAAATATTAAAATAATGATTAAAAATACTTCCCGAGGGGCTAGAGGTCCCTCTCTCGTGAGAGAGTAAAAAAGTAAAAAAAGTTTGCATCCATAGGAATCTATTGGACTGGCAATTCCCACTTTCTTCCCAAAATTTAAAACGTTTTATTGAAAAACGGTTTTAATGAGAAATGCTCATATGTGTGCCCTTTCGTGCAAAAAAAAACCTAATCCAGATTGGAATTGTACTTTTTGAGTTATTAATGGTTTAATATATTTAGTGTCCATAAACCTTTGTCCTCAAATTCGGAGCGCATTGAAATCTAGCGATTGACACGACTTTTGTCGATAATTCAGCCTGTCCAGGGATGACACACTCCCTGGTGGGTGGACCAGACATGTACCGGCGCGATATCAGAAACCTGGTTTTTGACAACAAGAGTTCCATGTCCTAGAGAGACGGGGGTGGTGCCAAACTGCTCTGCCCGATTATAAAATGAGAAACGGACACTTTTGAGGGATATGAGCTCCTCGGAACCATGGACCTTTTCCCGCAAGCGACCGATTTAGGGTGTTTTCCCAACCCTTTGGTGCCCGATTTGTCCTAACTTTTGATCCAAGTGTCCCAGCTTGGTGGTGGGAGGATATTGAGCTCTGTCCTAGCTATCACCTTGTGGGTTTGGGTCATCAATGACCATGGTTTCCTGTCCTATGAAGGTGTCCAACCCTTCGGCGACCTATTGGTGGTTGTTTAGCCCCGGTAAGGGCTGACTCTCCAGTCCTGTCTCTATCTTAGTTCACGTTGGGTCTCCATGGTTCTCTGTTGTCCAGCGAGTTAAAGTTCTTCTGACCGATTTGCATTCGTCTTCCACCTGGGAGGGCCCCTGTCGGCCGGCCTCTGGCCGGTGTTCAGACGGTGTGTTCCTCCTGCCCCATGTGGATTTGCCTCTATCGGGGGAGCCCCTTTCGGAGACGGTTTACCCCCTATTTCGATCCGCTCCAGCCGCGCCCTGTCCGTGCGAGATCCAGCCGACCTGTCTGACCTAGTGGCCCTACATTGGTGTTCCGGTGCGGGGAGTGACACACCCAGGCAGTGATGCATAAGGTGATGGTCATCCCGCAACGCACCTGCGCCAGAGACACAATTTCTCAAACCCTGTCTTCACAAATACCTTCCCATACTGACCCAAGTGGTCTGGTTATGGTTGTGGTTCCGCTGGTTCAGTTGGTGGCGTTCCGAATTAACCCTCCGGCTAGACAAGAGACCTCTCGAGCGGCGCCCCGGCACCTGTGGCTCCGGCCATGGGCAGTTCAGGGCCTCCCGCTGGGCGCACGGTGGATTGCACCAGGGCCTCCTCCCTGGTTGTTCTTTGCTTAGTGCGCCCAGGTACAACATCTAAGTTGTGAGTGGCTACCTGGTTGATCCTGCCAGTAGCATATGCTTCTCTCAAAGATTAAGCCATGCAAGTCTAAGTACACACGGCCGGTACAGTGAAACTGCAATTGGCTCAATAAATCAGTTATCTGCCCTATCGTAGTCGGGTTTGGATGGTTTAGTTATTGTTCAGATATTCGAATCAACTAGCCCTGAAAATGGATGGCGCTGGAGCGTCGGGCCCATACCCGGCAATGAGAGCCTCGAGGGCTATGCCGCGACGAGTAGGAGGGCCGCCGCGGTGAGCACGGAAGCCTAGGGCGCGGGCCTAAGTGGAGAAGGGTTCCATGTGAACAGCAGTTGAACATGGGTCAGTCGGTCCTAAGAGATGGGCGAACGCCGTTCGGAAGGGAGGGGCGATGGCCTCCGTCGCCCCCGGCCGATCGAAAGGGAGTCGGGTTCAGATCCCCGAATGGCGGAGATGGGCGCCGAGAGGCGTCCAGTGCGGTAACGTGACCGATCCCGGAGAAGCTGGCGGGAGACCCGGGGAGAGTTCTCTTTTCTTTGTGAAGGGCAGGGCGCCCTGGAATGGGTTCGCCCCGAGAGGGGCCCAAGCCCTGGCAAGCGTTGCGGTTCCGGCGGCGTCCAGGGAGCTCTCGCTGGCCCTTGAAAATCCGGGGGAGAGGGTGTAAATCTCGCGCCGGGCCGTACCCATATCCGCAGCAGGTCTCCAAGGTGAACAGCCTTTGGCATGTTAGAACAATGTATGAAAGGGAAGAGGAAGGGGCACTCGACAGACAGCGAGAGGGGGGAGGGGGTGGACAAGCGAGCGATGGGGGTGGGAGAAACCTCGGTGTCCTCGCTGGTTTCCCCAGCCTCTCAACAACTGGTGGATTATGATGCACCAAACAAGGGTGAGGAGGGGTCGCAGTTCCTGATTGGGGACAGATTCCCCTGTTCTCTACCCAACCAGCTACGGGGCTGGGGAAGTGGAGGAGTGTGGGGGTCAACCCAGGATGCAGGGCACTCCGGTGCCAAACACCATTCCTGCATCCTGGATTGGCGAGATGGAGGAAGACGGGGGACGTCGGGAGAAGAGATGGCGTCCCCGCCCGTGGAGATGGAGCAGGGGAGCATCAGGTGAGCCTCCTGTTTTTGTTTTCAGTTGGGCTTAGTATTTGAGTGATGGTATTTCGTTTGGTTTTATTTAAAAAAAATTCAAGATGTCTGATTACTTTTGTTAGTTTAAATGTAAGAGGGTTAAGGAATTTTGTTAAGAGGAGGGCGGTTTTTAGTTATTTAGAAGGAGTGATTTTTGTTTTTTTACAAGAGGTTCACCTGAGGGATGGTGGGGATATTTGTAAGTTTAAGAGGGAGTGGGACAAGGGAGAATCTTTTTGGGGTATAGGAGGGGTGCACTCAACAGGGGTAGGGATCTTGTTTGGGAATAGGGAGGTTAAAGTAGAGAGCACTTTTGTTGTAATACAGGGGAGAGTTTTGGGGGTAGGTGTCACATATAGGGATATTAGATATAGGTTATTTGGGGTGTATGGGCCACAGGTGGCGGCAGACAGGAGGGAGATGGTGGACTGTCTGGCGCCCCTGTGTGTAACAAATAGGCACTTGGTGATAGGAGGGGATTTTAATATAGATTTAGGGGTAGGAGGGGATAGTAGTGTAAGCGCCATCACCGGGCTAATGGCTTACCATGGTCGGGTTGATGGTGGCCTGCACACTACTCCGACAATGGCCGGTCCTACATGGCGCAACTCCAGGGGGGTTGCGCGGAGGCTCGACTACATTTTTGTATCCAGGTCTTTGGGTCAGTTGACTGGACGGCTGTTGCCTGTTTTCTTTTCAGATCACGACGGGGTGCTCCTGCAGGTGGGGTCGCCAGTCTGCCCCTTCGGTAGGGGTACTGGAAATTAGATTGGGATCTACTAGATGAGCAAGTTTTTGTCAATGGCGTTACAGGGGTGTTTCGGGGGCTTGAAGGCCTCCGGCCCATGTGTGAGGGGGTGTTAGAGTGGTGGGATATAGTAAAGGTAAGGATTAGGGCCTTTATTATAGGATATAATAAGAGGGAAAAAAGGGAGGAAAGGAGGGAGGTGGATCATATCCAAAGGTTGCTCGAACTCGAGTACGAGGCAGGCAACCTCGGCGGGTCGATTGACTGGGAGAGATCCACAGCCCTGAAGGCGCAGCTCAGGGAGCTGCAGGAGCAGAAGGCTCGAGCTTTCCTGGAGCGTGCACATAGTGGCTTTTTAAAACACAACGAGACTTGTTCCGCCATGTTCTTTAAGTCGGTTAGGAGCAGACAGAGTAGGAAGGTAATGTATGGGGTTAGGGAAGAAAATGAGAGTAGTGAGTAAACCAGAGGATATGGTCAGGGGGACAACTGACCATTTCCGAGGGTTATTTAAGGAAAGGGATGAAGATTTAGAGCAGGGAAATGTGTTTTTAGAACACCTGTCCCGGAGATTGCCGGAGGACGTTAGAGAAGCGATGGAGGCTCAGATCTCCCTCGAAGAGGTTGAGAGCGCCCTCAGGAGGATCGGAAAAGGGAAGGTGCCTGGGATGGATGGGCTACCGGCCGAGTTTTACCTCAAGTTTTGGGGTATACTTGGACCGGTGGTACTAGAAGTCTTGAAGGCCATCCTCGAGACAGGTCACACACTAAGTCTTCCGTCAAGTTGAGGATTCTCGGGGTCCATTTTGAGACCTCCGGCTCAGCGACACTGAACTGGAATATGGGTATCGCAGAGGTACAGAGGAAGCTAGCGATGTGGAGGGCTAGGTCTTTGTCCTTTATAGGCAAGGTCCTGGTTCTCAAGGTGGATGTATTGCCGTCTCTTTTGTATTTGGCGTACATCTACCCATTGCCGGCTTGTCTGAGGAGGCCTCTAGTGAGGCTTGTGTTTCAGTTCATGTGGGGTGGCAGGTACGAGTGGGTCGCCAGGGCACGCATGCTCTGTCCCATCGGGAAGGGAGGTACCACATCTCCCCCTCAAGCTGGACGCAATTTTTGTTTCTTTCTTGTTGGCGGAGCTTGCTCATCCAGTGATACACCCGTCCGGGTACCTCCTGCGGGTGTTCTTCTCGTACCAGGCGAGAAGCGTAATGGTGTGGTCTAACACGGGTCCTCGGACGGAACAGCTGCCGTGGCACTTTGGCCATGCGGCCAAGTGGCTGCGTGCGCACCCCGAGGTTGAAGTTGCCCGAGTAGGTTTAGATCACAGGCACCTGTACGAGGAGGTTAGTAGGGCAGGGAGTCCGGCGCCTGTAGTGGGTATCTCGGCAGTGGTCTGGGAGGGAGTGCAGGCGCGGGGCCTGGACAACAGGCTCAAGGACCTGAATTGGTTGAGCCTTCACAAGTGCTTGCCGGTACGTTCCATCATGTACCGGCCTAGTTTGGCGCAATCCCCCACCTGTCCAAGATCCTCTTGTGGCAGGGAGGAGACTGTGCGCCATGCCTTTTGGGACTGTGCCTTTGCCGGAGTAGTATGGGCTAGGGCATGGGTGCTGATAGGAATGGTAAGAGGGGATTTTGTGTTAACGTGGGCAAGGTTAGAGAGAGGTGTCGGGAGAGCGAGGGGAACGGATAGGGATAGGTTTCTGCTCTGGCTTCTCATGAGTCTCTTTAAACAGGCGGGTGCAGGGGTCAATTTGTGGGTTATCGCTTCTCGGCCTTTTGGCTAAGATCAGGTTGGGTACCGAGATGCCATAACACTCTTAATTAAAAGCCGATGGCCGGAGGGCAGGATCAACAGTCAGCCAGAGGGGCTGGACTGCGCAATACGTTGCAGTTCGTTTGGAAGAACAAGGGCAAGCAAATTGGGAATAGAGAATGGTACATCAGGATGGTGATCATTGAAGGGTTAAAGGTGGACCCAGGGCACGTTTACTGCTTGCAGCGGAACATGGCGGCGGAGGGCTACGACCTGTCTCTAAATAGTGAGAACTTGTACAGGCGGTGTATGGACACCTGCAAAGAGAAGGCAGCCAGTGAGCCGTTCTCAAACTTCCAGGTCCTCCCCTTGTGCCGGTTGGATTTAAAGATCATCACCGTGCACATTTACAACCCCTACGTGGGGGATGACAGCATCGGCGCTTTCCTAGGCCGGTTTGGGAAAGTGAGTCCCAGGGTGCGGTACCTACGGGACGGGTATGGAATCTGGTCAGGGAGGAGACAGTACCGTGTCGCGCTCTACAGGGATCCGGAAGGAGTCGATAAGTTGGTTCACCGACCAGCCTATTTCTCCATTGGAGCAGACCGGGGGTACCTGTTTTATTCAGGCCAACCAAGTTTTTGTAGACACTGCCGTAGCTTCGGTCATTTGGCCACGGGGTGCAACCTGCTGAAGTGCAGAAACCAGGTCACGGGGCAGCCAACTGCAGGGAGGCTCGAATCTGCAGTGACTGCGGGAAGCAGGGCCACTTGTTTAAAGACTGTCCAAATAGACAACGGACCTATGCAGAGGCAGCCGGCGATGGCCCCGAGGAAGGTGCTGCGGGATCTCCCCTCCGGCCAATAGAGGTTCTTGAGGAAATTCGAGCGGCGGCAGCGGAGGTGGCGAAAGCCCCAGGGGAAAGTGCAGGAAAGGAGGTCCGTCCGAAGGGGACTGAGGAGGAGCTGCTGACGGGAGCTTGGGAGGATAGTCTGCTGAGTGAGATGTCAGACGATTTGGCTACCCGAACCCCTATGCGGAAGATGAGGTCGTCTTTGGCTGGCGGGTCGACTGGATCGGCATCTTCAGACAATGGAGAGTCCAGGAAGGTGTACAAGGGGAAAAGAAAGAAGAGGAGGAGGGTCACTGACCGGGTGGTGGTGGAAAAGCAACCTCCAACCGGTTTACAGTGCTGAACCCTGATACCGGGGATGAAGGGTCAGATGTGGGGGCTGAGAACCAGGATCCAGTTGTTTTGAAGGTTCCTGCATCGGCGGCCTCTGAAGCCTCGTGGGGGGGTCTGAGGAGCAGGTCCATGGGCCCTGTTTGGTTCCTGCGCTTCCTGGAACAGGCACCTCGGAGATGGACACCAATCCTGAGGAGGCTTCAATGGACTGTGCACAGGTACTGTCCGGGGGAGACCACTCTTCCAGTCCTGGGGAAGCATCGCACCCCATCGCACTCCTCTGGGGTGGGGATTTTGTTTGGGGATAGGGACTTTTGTGTGGTGGGTTCCTTTTCTGTCATAGAGGGGAGAATTTTAGTGGTTGATGCAGACTGAAGTTTCGTTTTATTAACATTTATGCACCTGCTGAACCTCGAGGTAGCAAATATATTTTTTGGGCTCTGCCAGATGTTTGCGTTACTAACTGAACTGTGGTTTTGGGCGGGGATTTCAATGTCTCTTTTGAAGGCACTGGGGACTTTAGCCTACCCTATTTGGTTTCTGTGGTTAAAGATTTTTCTTTTAGGGACTCTTTCAGAGTCTGTGACCCCAATGGGGAGGGTATGACATGGGCAAACTCAAGCGGTTCCCGTAGTCGTATAGATTTTATCTTTTTACCTGTATCTGTGCCAATCTCGCAAGTCACTGTGTCTCCGGTCTGGTTTTCTGACCATTGCCAAGTCCAGGTAGTGTTCTCGGTAGACGTGCCGATATTTGGCAGAGGTTTTTGGAAATTAAACTCCAGAATTTTGGCGGATCTTTCTTTTAGGGAGGCTTTTAATTCACATTATGAGATATGGGGGGACCTCAAGCCTTTTTTTGGTTCCCTAGTTGAATGGTGGGAGTGCGTAAAAGCGCAATGTGCGCACCCTGACCATTTCACACTGTGTCGCTAAGGCCCGAGCAGATAGGGAGGGTTTTCAGCAGCTTCAGGGGGAGCTGACTGTCTTGGTTTCAGCTGAGAATAAGGGTGAGGGGAGGGATGTGGAGGGGATGGAGGTTTTAACAAGTAAGTTGGGGCTGTATTTTCAGGGGAAGGCCAGGGACTTTCTCTTTAGGTGTCAAAGAGACAAGTTCGAGTTTGGTGAGGCTAGCAGCTCATATTTTTTAAACAGGTTAAAGCTGCCCGTGCCAAAGCAGTTATTGCTCAGCTGCGAACAGAAGCGGGAGGGATGGTTTCTGACCCAAAGGGGATGGTGGAAGCAGCGTCCTCTTTCTACCAAGAATCATTCAGGGAGAAGGACATAGATGGTTCGAAAGAGCGTGTTTTTGGAGGGATTTTGAGGAAAAAGGTTCCCCCAGAGGCAGCCTCTGATCTCGACCACCCTTTCGAGCTTGCGGAGGTTGAGGCTGCTTTGCGGGGTTTACCAAGCAACAAGGTGCCAGGTTACGATGGGCTTCCTCGGGAGTTTTATGTTACCTTTTGGGAGATTTTGGGCAAAGATTTTCTTTCGGTAATTAAAGCGGTGTATGATTCAGGGCTCCTGGGGTCTTCAATGAGGGAGGGGGTCTTGACGCTGCTCTTCAAGAAAGGGGAAAGGGATAACCTGGGGAATTACAGGCCCATTACGCTATTGTGTGCAGACTATAAGGTGGTAGCCCGGTGTCCTAGCGGGCCGCCTAAGGAAGGTTCTGCCCCATGTCATACATGAGGACCAGACCTGTGGGGTGGAGGGGAGGTCCATACATTGGAACCTGAGTTGGGTGAGAGACTGTATTGCTTGGGCCCAGGACAGAGGGGTGCACCTCATGTTGGTGGGCTTAGACATGGAAAAAGCTTTTGATAAGGTGCACCATGGGTTCCTTGTTTCAGTTTTGGAAAGGATGGGTTTTGGGGCTGGGTTCTTGAGGTGGGTGGGGTTTCTATATACTGCAGTGGGAAGTAGGGTTTTAGTAAATGGGCATGTAGGGGAGGTGGTTACTCAGCAGACTGGGGTACGTCAAGGCTGCCCTTTGTCTCCACTGCTCTTTGTGTTGTACATGGAGCCTCTGGCAGCAGCTTTCCGGGCAGACGCAAGTATTGTGGGCCTCCGGCCCCCTGGCGGGGGCTCTTCAGAGATCAAGATCTCCCAGTATACGGATGACATGACTCTGTTTCTGACATCCGAGGGGAGTGTCGCAAGGGCGGTGGAGGTCCTGGGGGAGTTCGGACAGGCATCCGGGGCTAGGGTCAACCTGGGGAAATCCTCAGTTAAGTTTTTTGGACCGTGGGCTGGGAGAGAGGGAGGCCTCAGTGGCCTCCCGCTCTGCTCGGGGCCTATGAGGGTCCTGGGAGTGGATTTTGAAGTGACAGGTAGCGAGGGCATCAACTGGAGACAGAGGATCGCGTAAGTACGCACCAGGGTGGGCCTGTGGACAGCTCGTAGGCTCTCTATGAGTGGACGGGTTCTGGTCATTAAAGCAGACATTCTTCCGTCCTTGGTTAATTTGGCCTATGTTTTTCCTTTGCCTCCTCGTTACAGGAAGGATTTAGTGCGAACCATTTTTTATTTTGTTTGGGAGGGCTATGAGTATGTAAAAAGGGACTGGATGGTGCAATCAGTGGAGGAGGGAGGAAGGGGAGTTCCTGACCTCCCTCTGAAGGACACTATTTTCTTTTTTTCAATATGTAAAAGTCTGGTTAACCCTTGCAACCATGGTTTCAAGGCTTTTGGTTTGTTTTGGCTATCTTTCCCTCTGCGAAAGTTGGTAGCCTGGGACAACTCCCGACCTAAGGCGGAAACCCTCCCGTCTCATTTCCAACATGCAGTGAAGTGGAGCAGAAGGCACACAGTGCCAGGAGGGTCTGCTCTGCATGGACCACAGAGCTTTATACAGAACCTTGGTGGCTAAGCGGGGTCCTGTCGGTGTCTATGGGGTGGGGCCGGTGGTGTGGCAGGCGATTCAGCAGAAGGGTCTCTCTAACAGGTTGAAGGATCTAAATTGGTTGTGTTTACATGGGCGTCTGCCAGTTAGGGAGGTCCTTTACAGGCACGGCCTGTCAAAGGTCAAGGTATGCCCAAGGGAGGGGTGTGAAGGCGAGGAGACGCTCCGTCACACTTTTTGGGAGTGCTCCTTTGCCAAGAGGGTTTGAGGGGGATTTGTGCTCTTTCTTCCAGGTGCTGGGGATTCTATCTTTTGATGCAGTTATGTTGGGGCGGGGTTTGGGGATCAGGAGCGGGAGGTGATGCTTTTTAATTTGGCTCCTGATTTCCTTGGGGAAGTCGGCTCTGTGGAATTCAAGGGTGGTTTTGGTTAAATCCAATGTGGACTGGGGAGTGGGTGGAGTGGTTAGTAGGGTTAGAGCTGATCTGAGAAAAAGGTTTGATTTCGATGTGGACAAATACGGCTTCCATGCCTCTAAGGAACGCTGGAAGTACCTTTATGAGTAAGAGGCCTTGTTGCAGTGGTTGGGCCAAAGTGTAATTTCTGTTTGTTTGTGTTGTTATTTCCATGTCTCGGTTTTTGTTAGCCGGGTCTTGAAATGTCCAGTATTTTGGAAAATGTGAAGTGTTTAAAAGGAATGGTTTGGTTTAATTATTATTATTTATTTTTTTTAATTAAAAAAATCTGGATGGCTGTGCGCTTTACAGTTTTTTTGGATTGCTTACACACTAAAATTAAAAGTAGTACACTATTAGCAAAACCTTTCACTCAAGAAGCAAAACATCAGCCCATATTTGCACAACTATAAGCACATTGTCAACTTCACACTTGTTGCAAAACACTAAACACACTTAACATACATTACACACAAAAATCTATCATGAAGTCACGTCCTTGCAATACCAAAGCACTGACTGTCAAATTACCACACCGTCCATCCAATTGGTTCAACACAGTCATCAGGTGTGCAAACACTCGTTTGCTTAATTGTAGACACACCAATCAGGTGTATAAGCACTATAAAAAGCAGCAGGTGAGTTCATCGGTCTTCAAGCACAATGGAAAGAGTCAGAGAAAGAGTAAGACGAGGACGAGGAGAACGAGGAGAACGAGGAGGAGGACGAAGACAAGAAGGTGCTCAAAGAGGACCGAATCTGACAAATGAGATCCGCGCAACACTGGTTGACCACGTTGTCAACCACGGCCTGACGCTGAGGGAGGCTGGACTGCGAGTACAGCCAAATCTAAGCCAATATACAGTGGCAAGTGTGATGAGAACATTGACTGGAAAATAGGTATTGTAAAAATATCATCATATCAAAAACATCTGCACGGTTTCAGTAACTGCTTACAGGACTGTATTCTATGCACTTCTGTTACCTTTTCCTGTGAAATTACTGTACTATTGTATACTGTTTTTTTTTTCTACATAGGATTGAAGGTCAGGGACGACAAGGGGGAAGGCCTCCGATGCTCACAGAACAGCAAGAGAGGGAGATAGCATTGTTGGCCAAAACCATGTTTACTATAACACTCAAGCAGCTCCAAGCTAACATTGTCAATAACCACGCCATTTTCAACATCAACACTGGCACGCATCCTAAAAAAAAAACATGTTCAAATGAAGCAAATTTATCGAGTGCCTTTCGAGCGCAATTCCAAAAGGGTGAAACGACTGCGGCAGAGGTATGTATTCACTTTAGCAGTGTGATCTTGCATACTGTCTCAATCTTTTACTGTACTGTAATATGTATACTAGATCTACACTGAACTACACAACTTTGCCTGACACTGTTTTTCAGAGAGTTTTACGAATGGATGGAGAGGAGATCCAGCATGAGTTCATTTACGTAGATGAGGCTGGGTTCAACCTGACGAGAACACGAAGAAACATCATTGGCCACAGGGCTATAGTCAATGTCCCAGGGCAACGTGGGGGTAATCTAACACTCTGTGCAGCCATTACACAGAATGGGGTCCTCCACCGCCATGCCCATATGGGCCCTTACAACACAGCACTCATACTTACATTCTTGGACCAATTTCACAACATAACAGCAGCAAATCAAATCGATCATATGCAATACATTGTTGTCTGGGACAATGTGTCTTTCCACCGCTCTGCTCTGGTTCAGAACTGGTTTCAGCAACATCCACATTTCACCGTCCTATATCTTCCACCATACTCTCCATTCCTCAACCCTATAGAAGAGTTTTTCTCGGCATGGCGGTGGAAGGTATATGATCTCCGTCTCCAGGCTGAGGTACCCCTCATCCAAGCCATGGAAGAGGCCTGTGACCAGATGGAGGTAGCAGCAATGCAAGGATGGATTCGTCATTCAAGACGTTTCTTTCCAAGGTGTCTTGCTAATGACAACATTGCCTGCGATGTTGATGAAATTCTCTGGCCAGATCCAGCGAGGCAAAGAAACAATGTCTAGTTATTTTTTTTAATGTCAAGTGACGTTTGGTTACAGTATTATGAATCTCCATGTTAACATTTTGGGCGTGTTGAGAAATAAATGAGTTTCTTCAGTCTGCAACATTGGTCTTGTGTAGTGTTTGGTGAATTTACATTATATTTGTACTTTGTTGATAGTAGCCTACTCTAATCATAGGGAAGTAGAAGTGCTAAAAGTGTTTTAGGTTTATCACAGCAGAGTGTAACTCGTGCAAACAGAGTATAGTAATGTGAAACGTGTGTGTTTCATATGGTAACAAAGTGTGGTTTTTAAAAAGAAGTGTATAGTTTTTACAAGTGTTTAATTTTGCAAAGGATCTGTAGTGTTTTGCTAATTGGGTGTGGTTGTGCTAATTGTGTGTAGTGTTTTGAAAACACGGGCCCTGTTTTGAAAATCGTGCTTAAGCAATCAAAAAAAACTGTAAATAGGTTGGCCGTAAAGGAGAGGATGTATAGGCACAACTGTGCAGTGAACGCAGAGTGCCCCAGGTGCAAAAAAAGTGAAACAGTAATGCATGTATTCTGGGAGTGTGGTTTTGCAAGAGTTTTCTGGGGAAAGTGCGCACCCGTTATTAACATGGTCTGCAACAAGATTGTTTTGAATGGTAAGAATATAGTGTATGGAGAGGAGATCCGAACAGTTTAGAGCCGTGTGGCATATTATTAGTTTGGGGAAGCTGGTACTGTGGGAAAAAAGGAATGTTTGTATTAAAAAGGAGAAAGACAAAACGGTACCAGCAGATGCCTTCTATTTGTTTGTATGGAAGTTAAGAAATGTGATTGAAATGGACAAATACGTGCACGGGGAAGACGTTTGTAAGGGAATTTGGGGAAGTGTAAAACTTGTATAAAAATGGAAAAGTGTTGATGGAAAAAGAATGTCACAGTAAATTGTAAATTTTTGTAATAATACAAAATAAATCTGTTCTTATCAGTTTAATATCTGATACGTCCCCCATCGGGGGACTACATATTAAATGGATTTTTCGAACAGGGAGTCGGAAATGGGGCTTGCTCTGTCCGCTCCACGCATCGACCCGGTATTGCAGTACCTCCGGGAACGGTGCAACACATTTCTCCCGTTGTCAAGGAAAAAAAGACAAAGCTATCTAAACAGCTAGCTAGCAGCAGAAGGAAAGGAAAAAGAAGAAACATCCAAAGTGAAAGTAGGGCGAGGCGCTCTTCGTGGGTTCCCCCGTTTCCCGCCATTTTACTTAAAAAAAAATTGTTGGCCAGGATAGTGAGTGAGTGAGTAAATGAGTGTCTGTCTGACTTTTTACCCACACACAGCCCTCGAGAAGTTGGCAGAGTGGGTTGGGTGACCACCCGCGAGATCCCGGCCTAGAGTGCACAGAGTGTGTCTCGGGCCCCGACCTCTGACTTCCATACGACTCTGGTTTCTATTCATTACGCACAAGCCTTTCGCCTTTTACTAAAGACTTCCGTGGAGAGGAACACTCACGAGTTCAAAAGTATTTTTGGAAGGGCTTTGCTTCTGGCAGAGCCCGGTATATCTTGTTTCAAGAGAAAGTGACAGATGATGACGCCGCCGCCGCAGAGACTTTTTGCTCATGCGTTTGACTTAGAATCGGACCGGTGTATTTTTCCACTCAAAGTAGTCGTTAAGGGCAATTGAGTTCAAGCCCGACGACTGGCGTATTTGCCGGGCTTTGAACAAATAGTCGTCGCACTAGGCGTAAAGAGCTAGTGACTTAAAGACGCATTGGCGACTTTAAAAAAAAAACACCCACCTGCCTGTCTGTCTGTCGCCAGGGAAAGGTTGGGTGGGTGGGGAGGAGGAGCCACCTTTTTGCCAAACCGCCAAGGTCTGCCGAGACCCCCGGGTGCCCGGCGGGTGCAGGGGTCCATTTGTGGGTTATCGCTTCTCGGCCTTTTGGCTCAGATCAAGCTTGGTACCAAGGTGCCCCAGAGCTCGCTAAGTCGAAAGGTCGGAGATAGGAGGGCGATAAAGTATTTTTTTTCTGGAAAACGTTTTTTCCTTAAATCCGGTTTACACTTTTCTTTGGCTTCTGCAAGAAGAGAGCTTTTTTGGACAAGATGACACAGAACAATACAAGCAGATCGGTTCCTGGGATGGGATTAGCGAATACCATCAGATTTGCATGGACGGACAAGGAGGTGGAGCCATGGGGGAGAGAGACGTTTGGTAGGACCATCCTGATGGGGACCCTAAGGTTAGGAGTGAAGGATGTCCTATGCTTACAGGGTAATCCGATGGAGAGGGCCTATGATGTCACGTTTCACACGGAGGCCAAGCATGATGAGATGATTAAAAAGGCGAGGGAAGCTGAAGGAGTAAAACCCCTCTGCAACTATGAGGTAACAAGCCTGGCGAGAAATAACTTTAGGGTGGTGACTGTCAACATTTATAATCCTCATGTCAAGGATGAGGAGGTGAGGGCATTTCTTGGGAGGTATATGGACATGGTATCCTCGGCCAGGCTCCTCAGGGACTCCCTGGGGTTCTGGAATGGGAGGAGAGGATTCCAGGCCCTTCTCAGGGAGGACCCAAAGGGGCAGGGTGGTTACCTCCATCCTCCTGCAATGTTCTCCCTGGGGGCTGACAGGGGGACGTTGTTTTACGCACGTCAGCCCCGATTTGCAGGCGATGTATGGCCTATGGCCACATCCTCGCCTCGTGCAGCACAAGAAAGTGCAGATTTTGTGGATCTACAGAGCACGAGGCGAAGGATTGTGACGAGCCTAAGGCGTGCCACGGGTGTGGCTCGTCAGCACA
Organism: Salvelinus namaycush; assembly: GCF_016432855.1. Lineage (NCBI taxonomy): Eukaryota > Metazoa > Chordata > Actinopteri > Salmoniformes > Salmonidae > Salvelinus > Salvelinus namaycush. The sequence continues at coordinate 45,875,466 of NC_052337.1, forward strand.
CCTGTGGCGGGAGTGCCCGGCTCGTCAGGGTTCACACGCGTCTGCAGCTGGGGGGGGAGCAAGAGCGGGGGATGGGGGAAGAAGAGGAGGGGAAGGAAGGCCGTCCCATTACCCAAGCACGGGGCCCGAGGGGAAGGCCGCAAGGAAGGAGGAGGAGAAAGGAGCGGCAGCAGGAGGAGAGGCTGAAACGGAAGGCACGGGAGTAGGAGAACCGGGAAGAAAGGAGGGAAAAGTGGCGGAAGAAGGCAAGAGAGTGGAGGACCATGAGAGAAAAGCAAGCGAAGGAGGTGTGGAGGAGAAGGTGGAAGGGCCAGTGGAAGGGCCAGTGGAGGGGGGGGGGAGTGGGGGAAAGTGCTCTGGTGGAAGAGATGAGGGGTATGGTGGAGGAGCTGGCGGGGAGGGAGGGTGGTATATCTCCCCTGCCGCCATCGCCAAAGAAGAGAGGGAAGAGGAAGGTGCGAGTGGTCGACAGTGAGACGGAGGGGGTGGCCAAGAGACCGATGGCGGAGGGAGAAACCTCTGGGTTGCCGCTGGTTTCCCCAGGCCCTCAACTACTGGTGGGTGGGGAACCACCTAACAAGGCCCAGGACTGGGTCGAGGAGGAGGAGGTGGGGAGTTTTTTGTTTGGGGACTCACCCTCCCCGATTCTCTTCCAAACCAGCTACAGCGCTGGGGAGGGGGAGGAGGGTGGGGGTAGACCCAGGATGCAGGGCACCCCGTGCCAAACACTATTCCTGCATCCTGGGTTGCTGAGATGGGAGGAAGAGGGGACATGGAGCAGGGGAGCATCGGGTGAGTCTCCTGTTTTGTTTTTCTGTTTTGTGTTTAGTAGTTGTGTGAAGGTTTGTTTTTTGTGTTAGTTTTAATTCTATAATGGGGTCTAATTTTACTTTTGTTAGTTTAAATGTAAGGGGTTTAAGGGATTTTGTTAAGAGGAGGGCGGTATTTCGTTTTTTGGAGGGTGTGGGGGTTGATTTTTGTTTTTTTTACAGGAGGTTCACCTGAGGGATGGAGGGGATGTGTGTAGATTTAGGAGGGAGTGGGATAAGGGAGAATCATTTTGGGGTATAGGAGGGGTGTACGTCACGATAAGGGATTGTAAGTTTAGATTAGTGGTGGTGTACGGGCCACAGGTGGCGGCAGACAGGAGGGAGATGGTGGACTGTCTGGCGCCCCTGTGTGTCACAAATAGGCAATTAGTGATAGGTGGGGATTTTAATATAGATTTAGGGGTAGGGGGGGGATAGTAGTGCAGGCGCTATCACCGGGCTAATGGCTTGCCATGGTCTGGTTGATGGTGGCCTACACACTGCTCCGACAATGGCCGGTCCTACATGGCGCAACTCCAGGGGGATTGCGCGGAGGCTCAACTATATTTTTGTATCCAGGTCTTTGGGTCAGTTGTCTGGGCGGCTGGTGCCTGTTTTCTTTACAGATCACGACGGGGTGCTCATGCAGTTAGATCGGGATGTGCTGGAGGAGCAAGCTTTCGTTGACGCCTTTTTTGGTTTATTTTGGGGGCTTGAAGGCCTCCGGTCCATGTGCGAGGGGGTGTTGGAGTGGTGGGATTTAGTCAAGGTAAGGATTAGGGTATTGTAGGAGGAAAAAAAGGGAGGAAAGGAGGGAGGTGGATCGTATCCAAAGGTTAATAGAACTCGAGTACGAGGCAGGCAACCTCGGCGGGTCGATCGACTGGGAGAGATCCGCAGCCCTGAAGGCGCAGCTCAGGGAGCTGCAGGAGCGGAAGGCTCGTGCTTTCCTGGAGCGTGCGCATAATGGCTTTCTAGAACATAATGAGACTTGTTCCGCTATGTTCTTTAAGTCAGTTAGGACCAGACAGAGTAGGAAGGTAATGCACGGTGTTAGGGAAGAGAATGGGAGTATAATTAGAAAACCGGAGGAAATGGTCAGGGTGACAACTGACCATTTTCGAGGTTTATTTAAGGAAAAGGAAATAGATGTAGAGCAAGGAAATGTGTTTTTAGAACACTTGTCCCGGCGATTGCCGGAGGACATTAGACGTGATGGAGGCTCAGATCTCCCTAGAAGAGGTTGAGTGTGCTCTTAGGAGGATGGGAAAAGGGAAGGGGCCTGGGATGGATGGGCTGACGGCTGAGTTTTACCTCACGTTTTGGGGTATACTTGGACCGGTGGTCCTCGAAGTCTTGAAGGCCATCCTTGAGACGGGGGTCCCTGGGGGATCAATGGCGGTTGGTGTGCTGTCACTTCTTTATAAGAAGGGGGAAGCAACTGACCTTGGCAACTGGCGGCCGTTGACCATGCTGTGCGTAGATTACAAGCTACTTGCAAAGGTTTTAGCAGACCGGTTGCGCACAGCCCTTCCCTACGTCGTCCATGAGGATCAGACGTGCGGGGTAGAGGGACGCTCTATTAGATGGAACCTACAGTTGATCAGGGACTCCATCGCGTGGGTAGAAGATAGAGGTCTGCCATTAATGGTAGCAGTGCTAAATCAGGCGAAAGCCTTTGATCGCGTGAATAGATCTTTTCTATTCAGGGTGTTAGGTAGATTAGGATTTGGGGAGAAGTTTATAGGATGGATCCGTACTTTATATGTCGGAGCGGGGTGCCGAGTTAGCGTAAACAGTCACATGGGTGACGTTTTTGACCTCTCGTCAGGGGTCAGGCAGGGGTGCCAGCTCTCGGCTCTCCTCTTCGTACTGTACATGGAGCCTCTGGGGGATACCATTAGGGCAGACACAGGGGTGGAGGGCTTGTTGATCCCTGGAAGCGGTGGTTTGCGCGTCAAGATGACATAGTACGCTGATGACACTTCCTTGCTGCTTTGCAAGGACTCGTGCCTGACGAGGTCCCTTGCCATTATTGGGGACTTCACCCGAGCGTCGGGAGCGGTTCTGAATCACGCAAAGTCTTCCGTCAGGTGACCGGAAACATGACTGAATACAAACAGTGTAGCTATTCTCTCCGCAAGGCAATCAAACTAGCTAAGTCCCAGTACAGAGACAAAGTAGAGTCGCAATTCAACAGCTCAGACACAAGAGGTATGTGGCAGGGTCTACAGTCAATCACGGATTACAAAAAGAAAACCAGCCCCGTCGCGGACCAGGATGTCTTGCTCCCAGACAGGCTTAATAACTTTTTTGCTCGCTTTGAGGACAATACAGTGCCACTGACACGGCCCGCTACCAAAACCTGCGGGCTCTCCTTCACTGCAGCCGAGGTGAGTCAAACATTTAAACGTGTTAACCCTCGCAAGGCTGCAGGCCCAGACGGCATTCCCAGCCGCATCCTCAGAGCATGCGCAGACCAGCTGGCTGGTGTGTTTACGGACATATTCAATCAATCCTTATCCCAGTCTGCTGTTCCCACATGCTTCAAGAGGGCAACCATTGTTCCTGTTCCCAAGAAAGCTAAGGTAACTGAGCTAAACGACTACCGCCCCGTAGCACTCACTTCCGTCATCATGAAGTGCTTTGAGAGACTAGTCAAGGACCATATCACCTCCACCCTACCGGACACCCTAGACCCACTCCAATTTGCTTACCGACCCAATAGGTCCACAGACGACGCAATCGCAACCACACTGCACACTGCCCTAACCCATCTGGACAAGAGGAATACCTATGTGAGAATGCTGTTCATCGACTACAGCTCAGCATTTAACACCATAGTACCCTCCAAACTCGTCATCAAGCTCGAGACCCTGGGTCTCGACCCCGCCCTGTGCAACTGGGTCCTGGACTTCCTGACGGGCCGCCCCCAGGTGGTGAGGGTAGGTAACATCTCCACCCCGCTGATCCTCAACACTGGGGCCCCACAAGGGTGCGTTCTGAGCCCTCTCCTGTACTCCCTGTTCACCCACGACTGCGTGGCCATGCACGCCTCCAACTCAATCATCAAGTTTGCGGATGACACTACAGTGGTAGGCTTGATTACCAACAACGACGAGACGGCCTACAGGGAGGAGGTGAGGGCCCTCGGAGTGTGGTGTCAGGAAAATAACCTCACACTCAACGTCAACAAAACAAAGGAGATGATTGTGGACTTCAGGAAACAGCAGAGGGAGCACCCCCCTATCCACATCGACGGGTCAGTAGTGGAGAAGGTGCAAAGTTAAGTTCCTCGGTGTACACATCACGGACAAACTGAATTGGTCCACCCACACAGACAGCGTTGTGAAGAAGGCGCAGCAGCGACTCTTCAACCTCAGGAGAAAATGTGGGGTCCATTTGTGGGTTATCGCTTCTCGGCCTTTTGGCTCAGATCAAGCTTGGTACCGAGGTGCCCCAGAGCTCGCTGAGTCGAAAGGTCGAAGTAGGAAGGCGATAAGGTGTAGGTTGGTTTTGTTGCAAATTGATTATTTAAAAGATAAATTGGGGAATTTAATTTTGAAAAAGAGCTAATTGAGAGTGCCTCTTTCCTAGAAGAGATGGCTAGGAATGCAACAACTAAGTCGGTCCCGGCGGCCGGACTTGCCAATACGATACGGTTTGCATGGAAGGAGAAGGAGTTGGAGCCGTTGACAAGGGAGCAGTTTGGAAGGAAGATATTGTTGGGAGAGTTGAAGTTGGTGGTGGAGGAGGTGTTTTGCCTACAGGAGAACCCCTTGGAAGGGGCTTTTGATGTGACATTGCATACAGAGGAGAAATATGAAGGAGTAATGAGAAGGGTGAGAGAATTGGAGAAGGTGAGGCCTATGGGTTACTATGAAGTAACAGGTCTGGGGAAGAGTAATTTCCGGGTGGTGACAATTATAATGTTTAACCCCCACGTTAAAGACGATGAGGTGAGGGGCTTTCTGGGGAGATATATGGACAATGTATCCTCAGCGAGGCTCCTCAGGGACTCAATGGGGTTCTGGACTGGGAAGAGAGGTTTTCAGGCCCTCCTCAGGGAGGACCCAAAGGGGCAGGGTGGATACCTCCATCCTCCGGCGATGTTCTCCCTGGGGGCTGACAGGGGGACGTTGTATTATGCACGTCAGCCCCCGTATTGCAGGCGTTGTATGGCCTACGGCCATACCTTAGCCTCGTGCAGCGAAAGGAAGTGCAGGTACTGTGGGTCGGGTGAGCACGAGGCGAGGGAGTGTGTCGAGCCGAGGGCTTGTCATGGGTGTGGATTGTTGACACACCTGTGGCGGGATTGCCCGGTTCGGCACAGGTCATACGCGTCTGCAGCTGGGGGGGGGGGAGCGAGAGCGGGGGATGGGGGAAGAAGAGGAAGAGAAGAACCGGGTGGCACAGGTGGGAAGAATGCACCAAAGGAAGGAGAGAGAGAAGAAGAGAAAGAGGAGGAGAGGTAGCCGGGACAGAAGGAGAGGTAGCCGGGACAGAAGGAGAGTTGATCGAGATGGAAGGAGAGGTGGCCGGGACAGAAGGAGAGGTGGTCGAGATGGAAGGAGAGGTGGTGGAGGAGGAGGTGAGAGTGGAGAGACCAGACAGGACAGCAGTGGAGAAGAAGGATATGGAGAAGGTTTTGGAGGTGGGACCAAGTAAAGACCTCCTCGAAAAGTTGGCAGCAAAGGTGAAGGAGCGAGGGCCGGTGAAGGACTGGGAGGCAAGTGATGAATGTGGTGAAGGATTTGGTAAAGGGGATGAGGGAGAAGGAGTTGTCCGGTGAGCAGGATAGTGGAGGGGAGAAAATTAACCCCTTGGTGCCTCTGTGCAAGAAGCCAAAGAAAAAGGCGGAACGTTTGGACAGCGGGAGGAGGAGAAGTGGTAGGAAGGGAGGGGGGCAGAGAGGGGGGAGGGGTAGCAGGGCCTTCGTGGGCTGCCTCTTCTTCTTTTACACCCCTGGAGGAGCTGGACCTCCCGGTCATGGCACTGGGTTGGGCGATGGAGGGAGGGACGGGCTATCTGTTTGGGGACGTGGGGTCACCGGTCAGTGGTCCGGATGAGGGCGGGGAAATGGATTTGAGTGTGGGGAAGGTGCAAGGAGATGGCCCTGGCCCTGAGTGACATTTTTTGATGTGTATGATGGGTAGTTGGGAGAGGAGAAGGGGAGGGAAGATGCTCCCCTGATTATTTTTGGTTTTGGCTATTGGTTACTAGTTTGTGAGATGGATTTCTGTTGGTTAGAATGATATATTTTGAATTTTTAAATTTATGTAAGTTTGGAAATATTGTGTTGGTTTTGAATGTAATAAATATATTTTATACAAAAATCTGGATTTTTCAAACAGGGAGTCGGAAATGGGGCTTGCTCCGTCCGCTCCACGCATCGACCCGGTATTGCAGTACCTCCGGGAACAGTGCAACACATTTCTCCCGTTGTCAAGGACAAAAAACAACACACAAAGCTATCTAAACAGCTAGCTAGCAGCAGAAAGAAAGAAAGGAAAAAGAAGAATCCTCCAAAGTGAAAGTAGGGCGAAGCGCTTTTCGTGGGTTCCCCCGTTTCCCGCCATTTTACTTAAAAAAAACAAACGTTGGCCAGGATAGTGATTGAGTGAGTGAGTGTCTGTGTGACTTTTTACCCACACACAGCCCTCAAAAAGTTGGCAGAGTGGGTTGGGTGACCACCCGCGAGATCCCGGCCTAGAGTGCACAGTGTGTCTCGGAACCCGACCTCTGACTTCCATACGACTCTGGTTTCTCTTCATTACGCACAAGCCTTTCGCCTTTTACTAAAGACTTCCGTGGAGAGGAACACTCACGAGTTCAAAAGTATTTTTGGAAGGGCTTTGCTTCTGGCAGAGCCCGGTATATCTTGTTTCAAGAGAAAGTGACAGATGATGACGCCGCCGCCGCAGAGACTTTTTGCTCATGCGTTTGACTTAGAATCGGACCGGTGTATTTTTCCACTCAAAGTAGTCGTTAAGGGCAATTGAGTTCAAGCCCGACGACTGGCGTATTTGCCGGGCTTTGAACAAATAGTCGTCGCACTAGGCGTAAAGAGCTAGTGACTTAAAGACGCATTGGCGACTTTAAAAAAACAACACCCGCCTGTCTGTCTGTCTGTCTGTCGCCAGGGAAAGGTTGGGTGGGTGGGGAGGAGGAGCCACCTTTTGCCAAACCGCCAAAGTCTGCCGAGACCCCCGGGTGCCCGGCGGGTGCAGGGGTCCATTTGTGGGTTATCGCTTCTCGGCCTTTTGGCTCAGTTCAAGCTTGGTACCGAGGTGCCCCAAAGTCCGCTGAGTCAGGAGGTCAAAGGCAGGCAGGAGGGACGAACTTTTAAAGGATTTGACGGTTTATTTAACTTCTTAGGGCTGCAAGCCCGATGCCGGTACAACATTCGGGGAAATTTCATAATGACTAACTAAAATACAACGTCGTAACATGAAACATTCTTGAAAATGCAAGTGTCTTACATGCTTCAAAAGATTAGAATCTTTTTTAATCAAACTACGTTTTCCGATTTAAAATAGCTATTACAGAGAACAAATGCCATGCTTTTGTTTGAGAAGAGCGATCAACAACAAACATTTTCCGCCATGACACGTGACAAATTCACATCTGAAGGTAAAATTATGACATACATTCTGATATCTTGTTCTTATTTCTCTTCCCGAGGGTCCCAGTGATCAAACAAAGTGCCGTTTTCTTTGATAAAATCCATTTTTGTAGTCTAAAACGAAACATTTAGGATAACGTTTGCCTCCCGATTTCCATCTCTATCAACTTTTTACGGCGCATTCGACGCAATTACATACAGTAAACAATCGTTTATCTAGTCATGGTTGGTTTCATTGTAATCCTCTGGATGTTTGCAACCCAGCCAGACGTAACTGTTTTTTTTGCGGTGAGTATTGACCGAAGTGAGCTGATTTGACGACAACAAGCAATGACATGTTTGCGCACCAGTAATACTGGCGAAGCGTCGTTGATTGACTATTTCTGCCCAATGACCACAGATCTTCTTGAAATCTATCTGGCTAGATAGCCAATGAGTTGAGGTAAATGCCAGTATGTGATGTTATGGGTTGGACCACCATCCCTTGTTTGTGAAGGCATGCGCAACACGCGTTCTTTCGCCATCGACCATCGGACTAGTTGTACCACAGTTCATTACGCACGGAATTGTTTGGAAAGTTTTGAAAGTAGTTTTTTGTAAAGTGTTATTTGTAAGATTTCATTGTAGACATCATGGCGAATAAATCTGGAAAAGCTAAATCGAAGTCTAAATATACAGATTTGCACCAGATTATAGACGAGATTGATAGAGAAAGTGAGACGGAATTTTTGTTTGATGAATCTGTGAGTGAATACAGTTATGATTCCAACATTGAGGAGCTTTTTCTGCAAGGACAGGACGCAATTCTCGACCGGTAAGTGCTAATGCCGTTGTTTGAAATATAAATATTATTATTTCGTTATTTTATTTTTTTTTGCAATTTGCAATGAAATGTGTGATGAAATGTGTAAAGTACACATTGGCTATACATAGTGTATGTATGTATGCATATATATATATATATTCCATGTCAGATATATATATTTTCCATTTTTTATTCAAATGGAATAAAAGAGACACACATGGGCACATAAGCCACGTGTGTGTGTGTGTTTGTATGTATGTGTGTGTATATGTATGTATGTGTGTATGTATATATATATATATATATGCCATGTCAGATATATATATTTTCCATTTTTTATTCAAATGGAATGGAATAAAACAGAAAACACATGGCCACTGCGCCTGCTACTCCTCTCCATTTCCATATGAAATAGCAATTGGGTGCTGTTGGGGGGAGGGCAGGCCCAAAACAATGGCCGCAGTTGAATGGAACAGCACTTCACCTTAGTGAAGTATTCTATACAATACATATCTGTTTATTTCATGTGATGATAAAAGGCTCATAACATTAAAAAAAATATTTGTATTGTTTCTTTCACAGTGATAGCGGCTCCGACTGGGAGCCTCCGGTGCCAAGGTGCCCATCCCCCACTGAAGCGGGTTCATCCAGCCGGACTCCTGCTGTCTCTGGCTCCACACCTACCCCCGCCCGGCCATCTAGAGGTGGGAAGAGGGTAACAAAGAAGCGGAGGAAGGGAAGTGTGGAACCTGCTGGTAGAGGGGCAATGGCACTCTGTGCTGGAGGAAGATGTGGAGCCCCGTGCTCCAATTTTCAGACCTAAAAGGCAACCGGGACCCCAACTGGATATAACATCGAAGTATAGCCCGATGCAACTTTTCCAACTGTTTTTCACCCCGGCAGTTGTTGATTCCCTTGTTTGCAATACTAACAAGTATGGGGCTAGGAAGCAAGCAGGAAAGAAACAGGCATGGAAGCCCATTTCCATGTCAGACATTTTCTGCTACCTTTCACTGGTAATTTACATGGGGCTGGTGAAATTCAAAACCCTAAAGGATTACTGGAAAACAACCGAACTCTATCAACTGCCTTTCCTTTAAATATCTCACGGGCGCTGCACATCAGTGACCCAGAAGTTGATGAGGAGAATGACAGGAGGAGAGGCACCGCACGGTTTGACAGGCTCTGCAAAGTCAAACCTCTCTACCACAGCATGGTTGAGGCTTGCAAGACCCATTTTCAGCCCGCACAGAACTTGTCCATAGATGAAAGGATGGTAGCCTCAAAGGCCAGAATTGGCCTAAAACAATACATGCGTAACAAGCCAACTAAGTGGGGTTACAAGCTGTTTGTTTTGGCTGATTCTGTGTGTGCATACACATGCACTTTTTTTGTCTATGAGGGGAAGAACACTTGTGCGACTGGTAAGGGACTTAGCTATGACTCTGTGATGGCATTATTGGATTTCCAACTGCTGGGGAAGGGTTACAAACTCTTTGTGGACAACTTTTACACAAGCCCTACCCTGTTTGCAGAACTGAGGAAGCTGGAGGTGTGGGCTTGTGGCACTATTCGGACCAACAGAGTGGGCTTTCCAAAGACAAAGGTAAATGACATGCCTAAGCAGGCTGAGCGGGGTACCATGCGATGGATCCGTGAAGATGGCCTGCTGTTTGTGAAGTGGATGGACACTAGATAAGTGGTGATGTGCTCCACTATTCACAAGTCCTTCAATGGCGACCATGTCATTAGGCGTGTAAAAGATGCTTTGGGTGCATGGACCAACAAAAATGTCCCCATTCCTACAGCCATCAAGGACTACAACAAGAGCATGGGAGGTGTAGACCTATCAGACGCACTGATAGGGTACTACAATGTTCTACACAAAACAAAGAAGTGGTACAAGACATTGTTTTACCACTTCATTGACATTGCTGTGGTGAATTCCTTCATCCTGCAGAAGGAAATGGCGAAGAGCTGTGGACAGCCCCCCATCACACAGCTAGCCTTCAGGGAGCTGCTCATCCGGGAGCTTGCTGCCTATCGCACAAAGTCCACTGCATCACGCTCTGCCCCCTCTACCTCTGCCCCCTCTACCTCTGCCCCCTCTACCCCTGCCTCCAGTGGTGTTCATATGCCACAGTTCATTACTGCAGGCATGACTGTGCCTCATGGCCAAAAGGCCACAGCATTTAGGCGTCGTTGTGTTCTGTGTCACATGAAGTCCCCCATCATCTGCACCACGTGTTCAGTTTGTCTCTGCTTTACCTCAGAAAGAGACTGCTATGGGACATTGCACAGGCAGCAAAATATTGTGTAGAGGACCTCTAAAGGCTCTACCCCTGTTTTTTTGTTTGTTTTTTTTCTAATATTTTTTTAAACATTTTAATAATTTTTTTTGTGTGTTAGAATTGCTTTTTGATATGTTGTATATAGTTATTTGCACTGTTGTATATAGTTAAAGGTCATTTCACCAATTCGGCCACTTGGGTACATTTGGGCAACTTGTGTGGGACACCTGGGTGACTTCATGCATCTCACCCATTCCTGAAGTTATCAGTCTAAAACTTTGCACAACTACAGTTGCCCTCTTGTGTTGTCCATCTAAATTGTCCCCAGCATCCTATCTGACTGTTTGGCTATTCCAGTACATGTGAAAGATGATGCTACAACAATAAAAAACAGAAAACGTATGTTTATTTCCTTGTATTTTCTTCTACCAGATCTATTGTGTTATATTCTCCTACATTCAATTAACATTTCCACAAACTTCAGAATGTTTCCTTTCAAATGATACCAAGAATATACATATCCTTGCTTCTGGAGCTGAGCTACAGGCAGTTAGATTAGTGTATGTCTTCAGGCGGAAATTGAGAACAAGGGTTGCAGCCATAAAAGGTTAACCTTTTTCCTTTTTTTCATTGGCTTCTGTCAAAGGGAGCTTTTTTTGGAAGAATGGAGCAGCAGAAAAACAGGGCAGTTCCTGCTATCGGTTTAGCGAATACCGTAAGGTTTTCGTGGAAGGACAAGGACAAGGAGCCGTGGGGGAGAGAGAATTTTGGAAGGAACATCCTGATGGGGTACCTAAAACTGCAGGTCAAGGATGTACTATGCCTACAAGGGAACCCATTGGAGAAGGCTTTCGACGTGACGTTCCACATGGAGGAGAGACACGATGGTATCATGAAGAAGGTGAGGGCAGAGAAAGGTGAAGGACCTCTGTGCCATTACGAGGTGACCAGTCTGGCAAGGAACAATTTCAGGGTGGTCACCGTCAACATGTACAATCCGCACGTTAAGGATGAGGAGGTGAGGGCCTTTCTGGGGAGATACGTGGACAACGTCTCCTCAGCGAGGTACCTCAGGGACTCCCTGGGTTTCTGGAACGGTAGGAGAGGGTTCCAGGTGCTACTCAGGGAGGACCCGAAGGGTTTGGGTGGCTACCTCCATCCTCCGGTGATGTTCTCCCTGGGGGCTGACAGGGGGACATTATTTTATGCCCGTCAGCCTCTGTTCTGTAGGCGTTGTATGGCCTACGGACATATACTGGCCTCGTGCAATACCCGAAAGTGCAGGTTCTGTGGGTCGGGAAAGCACGAGGCCAAGGATTGTGACGAGCCCAAGGCTTGCCATGGGTGTGGATTGTCAACACACCTGTGGCGTGATTGCCCGGCTCGTCAAGAGGATGGAAGGAAGAAGGCTACGAAAGGAGAGAGGAGAAGAGAAGAGAAGGTGAAGGAGGTGGAAGGTGCGGAGGCGGAAGGAGGTGACGGAGCGAAGAAGAAGGAGGCGGGGACAGTGGAGAAAGAGGAGGTGGAGGGCGGAACGGTGAAGGAGTGGGGGAGCGCCCTGGTGGAAGAGATGAGGGAGATGGTGGAGGGGCTGGTGGGGATGGGGGACGATGTCACCCCTTTCCCGCCATCTCCGAAGAGGAGAGCGAGCTTGGAGGACAGTGAGGGGAGGGAGGGGAAGGCTAAGCGAGGGATGGGGGAGAGAAGAGGATTTTCTATGGTCTCGCTGTTTTCCTCAGCCCCTAATAATTTGGTGGAGGGTATTTCACAGGGTGAGGATCGGGGTTGTCTATCTGAGGGGGGATCTCAACTCCTGTTTGGGGAGATGGGTCCCCTACTCTCAGCCCAGAGGCCTACAGGGAGGGAGGGTTGGAGGGTGTTGGTGGGGAACCCAGGATGCAGGGCACTCCAATGCCTAACACCATGCCTGCATCCTGGATTGGAGTGATGGAGGACGGGGGGACGTCAGGAGAGGAGAGGACGTCACTGCCGGATGAAATGGAGCAGGGGAGCATCGGGTGAGTCTCCTGTTTTTTGTTGGTTTGAGTTTATTTGTTGAGGGTTTGTTTTTTAATTATTATTAATGAATATTTCTGTTAAGTTGTTTAGTTTTGTCACGAATCCCGCTTCCTGAGTCTGGGTTTGCCTGTGTGTCTGTCCTGGAGTGTGTTTCAGGTGTCCTGGAACGCACCCTGTCTGGTTGCCGGGCGAATTAGCTCATTGGGAGATTGATTTCACCCGCACCTGTTTCCCGTCAGTAATCTGCACACCTGTCCTGATCATCATCTCTACCCTTCAAAAGCTCTGACCTGACTTCCATTCCCTGCCGGATCGTTAGCCATGAACAGTATGTTGTGCCTGAGTACCAGACTCCAGTTGGATAGAATTTGTTTTGTTGTTTTCATTTACGTATTGCTTGCCTTGAACTTACCTCCGTTTGTTTTGTCTTCAGTTACTCACCTGGATCATTCACTCCATTCCCGCCTGGTTGACAGAGGATTCTGCTACTACATTGGATTCACCTATTTCCTCTCATCTACTCACCACCGCTGCCCGCTACGCCATCTGGATATATCTACCTTTTCACATTTCACTGTAAATAAATACTCACCTTCTTCCTACGCTCCTTGTCCTGGTCTGCTTCTGGGTTCGATCTTGAAAGATCGTGACAGAACGATCCGGCCAGTAATGAACCCAGTGGACCTGGACTCCGTTTGCCATGCCATTACCCTGCAGGAGAAGAAATTGGGACAACACAATACGGCGCTACAGGAGATAGCGAGTTCGATCCAGAATTTATCTGCTAGCTTGACACAAGTCCAGGATCAGCTCAGTTTGCAGGTGATTCATTCACTACCGGTTTCACCCATCTCACCTGCCGTGTCTGAAGCGGTTCCATTTCGTGAACCCAAGGTACCGACGCCTGATAAATATGAAGGGGATTTGGGAAAATGCCGTTCGTTTCTTATGCAGTGTGGGTTAGTGTTTGATCTACAGCCCCATTCTTACGCCACTGACAAGGCTAGGATAGCCTTGGTTATTGAACTGTTGCGTGGAAGAGCTCTGGAATGGGCTTCAGCCGTTTGGGAACGACAGGGAACCTGCACGGCTTCATATCAGGAGTTCACGGGAGAGATGAGGAAGCTTTTTGATCATCCAGTCCGAGGTAAGGACGCAGCTAAACGTTTGTTCTCTCTTCGCCAAGGAGATCGCAGTGTGGCAGATTTTATGATTGAGTTCAGGACATTGGCTGTGGAGAGTGGTTGGAATGAGGAGTCACTACAAGCGGTTTTTTACAAGGGGTTGTCAGATGAACTTAAGGATGAGCTGATTTCTTATCCAGAGCCTAGTGACTTAGACAGCTTGGTCGCTTTATCTATTCGGGTTGATAATAGAGTCCGAGAGAGAAGGAGGGAGAAGCAGTGGGGTCTATCCAATCAATCTGTAACTCGGTTACCATTCGGTTCAGGAGGTGAACCAGGACGTATTGATCGTTATTCTCCACACGGGATTAGTGGAGGAGTCTTGCCACCAGATTCTGAACCAATGCAAGTGGGGCGACACGGGCTAACTAAGGAGGAGCGCCAACGTAGACGTGAGACCAATAGCTCTTTCTACTGTGGTAGATCGGGACATTACAACTCCGCTTGTCCACAGCGCCCGTTAAACTGCCCGGCTCGCTAAATTTGGGAGGAATTTTAGCGAGCCAGTTTCAATCTCTCAAGGATCTTGTCAGACCCCGTTTTCCTGCGACCCTTATGAATAAGGATCAGAGTTTTGACCTGAACGCTTTTATCGATTCAGGTGCCGATGGCAACTTTATGGATGCCGACTTGGTGGAACAGCTGGGGCTTTCCAAGGAGCAATTGCCGGAAGCCATTGAAGCAACCACTCTGAACGGCAGTAGTCTGGCACGGATCACTATGAGGACTGAACCGGTTAAGATGTTGGTGTCGGGAAATCATTCAGAGTTTCTCTTTCTTCATTTTGTCCTCGCCCCATGTTCCTCTGGTTCTTGGTTACCCCTGGCTGAAGGAACACAATCCCTCGTTTGATTGGGTGACAGGGAAGGTAACTAGTTGGAACATTGAGTGTCATGCTAACTGCCTTAGGACTGCCTGTTCTCCTGCTGTTTCCAGTCAGGTCAGTGACTCTGCTCCTCCTGATTTGTCCCTGGTTCCAGAAACATATCACGAGTTGGGTGAGGTATTCAGTAAACAGAAGGCTCTGTCTCTTCCTCCCCACCGACCTTATGATTGTGCGATTAATCTGTTTCCTGGATCTGCCTTTCCCAAGGGACGGTTATACAGTATCTCTCGACCGGAACGTGAGGCCTTGGAGACCTACATCAAGGAGTCTCTAGCTACAGGTCTCATTCGGCCATCGTCATCACCTTTGGGAGCAGGATTTTTTTTTGTGAGCAAGAAGGATGGTTCTCTTCGACCGTGTATTGATTATCGGGGTTTGAATGAGATTACGGTTAAGAACAAGTATCCCCTGCCCTTGATGAGCTCGGCTTTCGATTCCTTACAGGGTGCTACGGTTTTTACGAAGCTTGATTTACGTAATGCTTATCATTTGGTTCGGATCAAGGAGGGGGACGAGTGGTTGACTGGGTTCAATACTCCGATGGGACATTTTGAGTACCAGGTGATGCCGTTTGGACTGACCAACGCTCCGGCGGTGTTCCAAAGTATGGTGAATGACGTTTTGAGAGATATGATTGGTATTTTTGTGTTCGTTTACCTGGATGATATCCTCATCTTCTCAAAGGAGCTTTCTAGCCACGTTCTGCATGTCAAGCAGGTCCTGCAGCGGTTATTGGAGAACCGTCTGTTCGTGAAGGCGGAGAAGTGTGACTTTCACGCCCATACAACGTCCTTCCTCGGGTACATCATATCCAGGGGAGAGATCAAGATGGACCAAGAGAAGGTTCGGGCGGTTCGGGATTGGGTCCAGCCCGGTACAAGATTGCAGCTCCAGAGATTCCTGGGGTTTGCGAATTTTTATCGGAGGTTTATCCGTGACTACAGCCGGGTGGCTGCACCTTTAACTGCCCTGACGTCTTGCACCAGAAAGTTCTGTTGGACTCCTGAGGCAGACCGAGCATTTCTGGACTTGAAGAGCCGATTCACCAACGCCCCGATTCTCTCTCAACCTGACACTTCCCGTCAGTTCGTTGTGGAAGTGGATGCTTCTGATGTGGGTGTGGGCGCCATCCTGTCCCAGCGTAGCTCCACTGACGGTAAACTCCATCCCTGCGCTTTCTACTCTGGTCGTCTTTCTCCAGCTGAAAGAAACTACGATGTGGGTAACCGGGAGCTTCTCGCTGTGAAGCTTGCCTTGGAGGAGTGGCGGCACTGGTTGGAGGGAGCGGAGCAACCGTTTGTGGTCTGGACTGACCACAAGAATCTGGCTTACGTACAATCGGCTAAACGTCTCAACGCCCGTCAGGCTAGGTGGGCCTTGTTTTTTGGACGTTTCAATTTTTCCCTGACGTTCCGACCTGGGTCTAAGAACGGGAAGGCGGACGCCCTGTCCCGGATGTTCTCTAAGACGGAGGAGAGTGGGGTCAAGACTGAGACGATTCTTCCCCAGAATGTTGTCGTGGGAGCCGTTACATGGAGGATAGAGGAGGATGTGATGGCGGCCTTTCGGACGCAGCCCGGCCCCGGTAACGGTCCACCCGGTCGGTTGTTCGTACCCGAGTCGGTCCGTTCTGCTGTCCTTCAGTGGTCCCACGCCAGCAAGATAGCTTGTCACCCTGGCGTTGCTCGGACTATGGCACTACTGCGCAGACGTTTTTGGTGGCCTGCCATGGGAGAAGATACCCGGAGGTTTGTTGCCGCATGTCCTGTTTGTGCCCAGAACAAGAGTACCAATCGGCCCAGCTCTGGGCTTCTTCACCCCCTACCTATTCCTCGGTGACCTTGGTCGCATCTGGCCCTGGATTTTGTCACGGGATTGCCCCCTTCTGTTGGGAACACGGTCATTCTGACCATTGTGGACAGATTCAGCAAGTTTGCTCATTTTGTTCCTCTCTGCAAGCTTCCATCGGCTACGGAGACGTCCGAGATCCTGGTCAGGGAGGTTTTCAGGGTTCACGGATTGCCCAGTGACATTGTGTCTGACCGTGGTCCTCAGTTTACCTCTGCTGTCTGGAAATCCTTCTGTTTGGCCATTGGAGCTACAGTCAGTCTCACTTCTGGATTTCACCCACAATCTAATGGTCAAGCGGAGAGAGCCAACCAGAAGATGGAGTCCACGCTGCGTTGTCTTGTCTCCTCTGATCCCACCTCTTGGTCATCTCAATTACCCTGGGTTGAGTATGCCCATAATACCCTTCCTTCATCTGCCACTGGGATGTCCCCCTTCCAATGCCTTTACGGATACCAACCTCCTTTGTTTCCTTCTCAGGAGAGGGATCTCTCGGTTCCCTCTGTCCAGACCCATATTCGTCGTTGCCACCGGACCTGGCATCGGGCCAGGAAGGCTCTCCTTAGAGTTTCTGACCGGTATCAGATACAGGCGAACCGTCACCGTATTCCTGCCCCAGCTTATACGGTTGGAGATAAGGTTTGGTTGGCTACACGGGATCTTCCTCTACGGACGGAGTCAAGGAAGTTGTCACCTAAGTTCATTGGTCCGTTTGTAGTGGAGAGAATCATAAATCCTGTGGTGGTTCGACTCAAGTTGCCTGCAACACTTAGAGTGCATCCCACTTCTCCTGTCTCAAGCCGGTTCACCTCAGTCCTCTGTTGCCTCCTCCTCCTCGTCCTCCTCCTCCTCGGATGATCGGAGGTGGTCCTGTCTACACGGTGCGCCGCATCATGGACTCCAGACGGCGGGGTCGAGGGTACCAGTTTCTAGTGGACTGGGAAGGATATGGTCCAGAGGAGAGGAGTTGGATTCCTCGGCGACAGATTCTGGATGACGACCTGATTCGTGACTTCTACCGCCTCCATCCTGGCGCTCCAGGTAGTCCGCCCGGTGGCGTTCGTCGGAGGGGGGGTACTGTCACGAATCCCGCTTCCTGAGTCTGGGTTTGCCTGTGTGTCTGTCCTGGAGTGCGTTTCAGGTGTCCTGGAACGCACCCTGTCTGGTTGCCGGGCGAATTAGCTCATTGGGAGATTGATTTCACCCGCACCTGTTTCCCGTCAGTAATCTGCACACCTGTCCTGATCATCATCTCTACCCTTCAAAAGCTCTGACCTGACTTCCATTCCCTGCCGGATCGTTAGCCATGAACAGTATGTTGTGCCTGAGTACCAGACTCCAGTTGGATAGAATTTGTTTTGTTGTTTTCATTTACGTATTGCTTGCCTTGAACTTACCTCCGTTTGTTTTGTCTTCAGTTACTCACCTGGATCATTCACTCCATTCCCGCCTGGTTGACAGAGGATTCTGCTACTACATTGGATTCACCTATTTCCTCTCATCTACTCACCACCGCTGCCCGCTACGCCATCTGGATATATCTACCTTTTCACATTTCACTGTAAATAAATACTCACCTTCTTCCTACGCTCCTTGTCCTGGTCTGCTTCTGGGTTCGATCTTGAAAGATCGTGACAAGTTTAAATGTAAGGGGTTTGAGGGATTATGTTAAGAGGAGGGCGGTTTTTTGGAGGGAGTGGGTTTTGATGTTTGTTTTTTACAGGAGGTTCACCTGAGGGATGGTGGGGATGTGTGTAGATTTAACTTCTTCTGGCTGCAAGCCCGAAGCCGGGCACAATATGACAACAGCCACTTCAAGTGCAGGGCGCGAAATTCAAAATATATTTTTTAGAAATATATAACTTTCACACATTAACAAGTCGGGCCTGTCTCTGGTTTCTCTTCATTACGCACAAGCCTTTCGCCTTTTACTAAAAACGTCCGTGGAGAGGAACACTCACGAGTTCAACGTATTTTTGGAAGGGCTCTGCTTCTGGCAGAGCCCGCTTTATCTTGTTTCAAGAGAAAGTGACAGAGATGATGACGACGCCGCCGCCGCAGAGACTTTTTGCTCATGCGTTTGACTTAGAATCGGACCGGTGTATTTTTCCACTCAAAGTAGTCGCTAAGGGCAATTGAGTTCAAGCCCGACGACTGGCGTATTTGCCGGGCTTTGAACAAATAGTCGTCGCACTAGGCGTAAAGAGCTAGTGACTTAACCTGTTTGGCGTGCAAGCCCGACGTCGGTACACTTATGACAACAGCCAGCTCAAAGTGCAGGGCGCGGAATTCAAAATATATATTTTTTAAATATTTAACTTTCACACATTAACAAGTCCAATACAGCATATGAAAGGTACACATCTTGTGAATCAAGCCAACATGTCCGATTTTTAAAATGTTTTACAGGGAAGACACAATATGTAAATCTATTAGCTAACCACGTTAGCAAAAGACACCACTTTTCTTACTCCATCAGTAGCTATCACAAATTCGACCAAATAAAGATATAAATAGCCACTAACCAAGAAACAACTTCATCAGATGACAGTCTGATAGCATATGTTTTGTTAGAAAAATGTGCATATTTCAGGTATAAATCATAGTTTACATTGCAGCTACAATCAGAAATTGCACCGAAAGCAGCCATAATATTTACAGACACCAACGTCAAATACCTAATTACTCATCATAAAACATTTCTGAAAAATACATAGTGTACAGCAATTGAAAGATAGGCATCTTGTGATTCCAGACAATATTTCCGATTTATCAAGTGTTTTACAGCGAAAACACAATAGAGCGTTATATTAGCGTACCACAATAGCCAAAAACACAAGCAATTTCCCATTAGCAAAAGTTAGCGATCGTAACAAACAAGCAAAAGATATAATTTTTGACTAACCTTGATTTTCTTCATCAGATGACAGTCCTATAACATCAGGTTATACATACACTTATGTTTTGTTCGAAAATGTGCATATTTAGAGCTGAAATCAGTGGTTACACATTGTGCTAACGTAGCATCTTTTTCCCACAACGTCTAAACAGCAACGATATTTTTCTGACACGTTTTCTGACACACATATTCTGACCAAATAGCTATTCATAAACATAAGTAAAAAATACATGTTGTACAGGAAATGATAGATCCATTAGTTCTTAATGAAATCGCAGTGTTAGAATTCTAAAAAATAACTTCATTACGAAATCCAGCTTCGGTATAGCTGAGTACCCCAAAGTTGGGCGCCCACGACTAATTCACATGCACGACAGATATATGAATTAGCATCATAAAATGTTTCTTACTTTTGGTGATCTTCCGTCAGAATGTTGGACAAGGTGTCCTTTGTCAAGAACAGTCGTTGTTTGGATTCAGAACGTTAATTTTCCCTCTCGATTTAGCACGCACACTTGCCAAGTGGCACAAAGCTCTCCAAGTCAACAAACGGAAGAGAACGGAACACGGCAAAACTCCCGAAAAATTGTCAATAATCTGATGAAACTATATTGAAAAAAACATACTTTACGATGATATGGTCACATGTATCAAATAAAATCATAGCCGGAGATATTAGTCGTCCATAACGACAGCTAAACAGAAGGCAAATCCATGTCCCCTTTCGCGTGCTCCAGAAACAGGAAATGGACGGTCACGTCATACAAAGAGCTTTAATTCCACCTCAGACCAAGATAAACACGAAATTTCTTCTCTCACCGCCTCTTGACAACCAGGGGAAGGTGTATGAAGTGTACGTAGACTCTTACGTATCATGCCCATGTATAGGCAGGAAGTTGAACAGAGCATCGATTTCTGACATTCCACTTCCTGGTCAGGAAATGTGCTGCAGAATGAGTTCTGTTTCACTCAGAGAAATAATTCAAACGGTTTTAAAAACTAGAGTGTTTTCTATCCAATAGTAATAATAGTATGCATATTGTACGAGCAAGAATTGAGTACGAGGGCGTTTGAAATGGGCACCATTTAACTGGCTACTCAATACTGCCCCTTGCAGCCATAAGAAGTTAAAGACGCATTGGCGACTTTAAAAAAAAAACACCCACCTGTCTGTCTGTCTGTCGCCAGGGAAAGGTTGGGTGGGTGGGGAGGAGGGGGAGCCACCTTTTGCCAAACCGCCAAAGTCTGACGAGACCCCCGGGTGCCCGGCGGGTGCAGGGGTCCATTTGTGGGTTATCGCTTCTCGGCCTTTTGGCTAAAATCAAGTGTGTGGCATGACCGCAGTTTGATCAGCGAAAGGAAAGAGAAGGTGATGGCGATGGGAGACTTTACGTCGGCCCCTGCGGCGCGACTTTTGAACACAATCCGGTTTGTCGGGAAAGAAATGGACGGAATGCAGTTCGTTATGGGAAGAAGAAGTTTTGCAAAGGAAGTCATCTTTGAATTTCTGGGAGTGACGACGGAACGAGTCTACTGCTACAGGGATTTTCCTGCACGGAATGCTTTCGAGGTCACCTTCACGGGGGATTACCTGTGTCAAGAAGCTTGGAACAAGTGCCTGGAACACAAAGACGAAACACCGATCTCCAACTTCAATGTGGAGCCTCTGTTCGCAAGTCGGGTAAGGACCATAACAGTCTGCATGCAAAATCCGTATGTGAAAGAGCAGGATATTCGATCCTTCCTAGGTAAATACTGTGATGTATTGGGGGTTGGAACAAAATAAATGGCTTATGACGGTATGTGGAATGGGAATAGAAAATACGCTGTCCGATTTAGAACACGGGCGGGAGGAATTGAACATCCCCCAGCGTCCTTCTACATTGGCGTTGTAAAGGGGTACCTTTACTTCTATGGACAGCCCAAAACATGTAGAAGATGCGGAGAAGAGGGCCACATTGCAGCGCTGTGCCCGAACACATTCTGTAGAAACTGTTTGGAGACGGGTCATCTGGCAAGGGATTGTAAAAAACCCAAATCGTGTAATCTGTGTGATTCAATTGAGCACATGTTCAAAGACTGCCCTGACAGACACAAAACCTACGCGGAATCACTGCGAAACATCGAGGTGGTATTGGACGAGATCTCGAGAGACCTTCCCCCCCGCACCGGAGAACCTCCCGAGGCCTCTTCCGGAGGCTTCTCCGAGAATGGCCCCGGGTGATGTGGCGGAGCCCTACGTTTTGGAGAATCCGGTGGCAGGAACTTCAGCTCAACCAGAA
This sequence comes from Salvelinus namaycush, assembly GCF_016432855.1. Classification (NCBI taxonomy): domain Eukaryota; kingdom Metazoa; phylum Chordata; class Actinopteri; order Salmoniformes; family Salmonidae; genus Salvelinus; species Salvelinus namaycush. The sequence continues at coordinate 45,897,114 of NC_052337.1, forward strand.
CAGGTGGCAACAGAGGAGTCGTCACAGGGGATAATAATATCAGATACCCCGGTGGAGAGGAGAGAACAGTGGGGTGAAACAGAAGAGGATAAAGAGATGGATTGGACCGAGGGGAAGAGAACAGCAAAAAGTTAAGTACCAGGGGAGAGGCCGGACAAAGAGGCAAAAAACAAATAATAGAGACATCCAACAGGTTCAACGTTCTGGAGAACAAGGAGCCGGGAGAGCAAGGAGCTCCAGGTTCTGAGTCGCCCTCAGCGGGAGAGCCTCCACCAGTGCCGTTGGTTGTACCATCAGAGGAGGATAGCGAGGGCTGCGGGGATTCCCAGCCAGAATTCGTGAGTGGCTCTATGGTGGAAAGCTTGAGGTCAACAACAATGTTTCTGACCAAGGGGCAAAGAGACGGAACATAAAAGAAAACGATGTTTAATGTCCTGTTAGTTAATGCCAGGGGATTGAGACACTGTCAAGAGGACATTTTAGTTTTTTTCCTTAAAGGCACTGGACTTCCAAGTGTGCTTCCTTCAGGAGTGTCACCTAAAGAACGCAGAGGACATCAAAAGGTTCAGCAAGGAATGGAAGGCAGGTGCTTCAGTATGGAGCATAGGCAACGTGCACTCAGACGGGGTAGGGATAATACACTGCTCAAAAAAATAAAGGGAACACTTAAACAACACAATGTAACTCCAAGTCAATCACACTTCTGTGAAATCAAACTGTCCACTTAGGAAGCAACACTGATTGACATTTAATTTCACATGCTGTTGTGCAAATGGAATAGACAACAGGTGGAAATTATAGGCAATTAGCAAGACACCCCCAATAATGAAGTGGTTCTGCAGGTGGTGACCACAGACCACTTCTCAGTTCCTATGCTTCCTGGCTGATGTTTTGGTCACTTTTGAATGCTGGCGGTGCTTTCACTCTAGTGGTAGCATGAGACGGAGTCTACAACCCACACAAGTGGCTCAGGTAGTGCAGCTCATCCAGGATGGCACATCAATGCGAGCTGTGGCAAGAAGGTTTGCTGTGTCTGTCCGCGTAGTGTCCAGAGCATGGAGGCGCTACCAGGAGACAGGCCAGTACATCAGGAGACGTGGAGGAGGCCGTAGGAGGGCAACAACCCAGCAGCAGGACCGCTACCTCCGCCTTTGTGCAAGGAGTAGCACTGCCAGAGCCCTGCAAAATGACCTCCAGCAGGCCACAAATGTGCATGTGTCTGCTCAAACAGTCAGAAACAGACTCCATGAGGGTGGTATGAGGGCCCGACGTCCACAGGTGGGGGTTGTGCTTACAGCCCAACACCGTGCAGGACGTTTGGCATTTGCCAGAGAACACCAAGATTGGCAAATTCGCCACTGGCGCCCTGTAACAGGCCTCCTTCATTCACAGATGAAAGCAGTTTCACACTGAGCACATGTGACAGACGTGACAGTCTGGACGCCGTGGAGAACGTTCTGCTGCCTGCAACATCCTCCAGCATGACCGGTTTGGCAGTGGGTCAGTCATGGTGTGGGGTGGCATTTCTTTGGGGGGCCGCACAGCCCTCCATGGGCTCGCCAGAGGTAGCCTGACTGCCATTAGGTACCGAGATGAGATCCTCAGACCCCTTGTGAGACCATATGCTGGTGCGGTTGGCCCTGGGTTCCTCCTAATGCAAGACAATGCTAGACCTCATGTGGCTGGAGTGTGTCAGCAGTTCCTGCAAGAGGAAGGCATTGATGCTATGGACTGGCCCGCCCGTTCCCCAGACCTGAATCCAATTGAGCACATCTGGGACATCATGTCTCGCTCCATCCACCAACGCCACGTTGCACCACAGACTGTCCAGGAGTTGGCGGATGCTTTAGTCCAGGTCTGGGAGGAGATCCCTCAAGAGACCATCCGCCACCTCATCAGGAGCATGCCCAGGCGTTGTAGGGAGGTCATACAGGCACGTGGAGGCCACACGCACTACTGCGCCTCATTTTGACTTGTTTTAAGGACATTACATCAAAGTTGGATCAGCCTGTAGTGTGGTTTTCCACTTTAATTTTGAGTGTGACTCCAAATCCAGACCTCCATGGGTTGATAAATTTGATTTCCATTGATAATTTTTGTGGGATTTTGTTGTCAGCACATTCAACTATGTAAAGAAAAAAGTATTTAATAAGAATAGTTAATTCATTCAGATCTAGGATGTGTTATTTTAGTGTTCCCTTTATTTTTTTGAGCAGTGTATTTAAGGATACTGGGTTTGTAATTGAGGAAATAATTATTATTCCAGGGAGGCTCGTATACGTAGATGGCAGGCTGAACAACAACAAGCTGCGCCTAGTAAACGTGTTATGCTCCTGCAGTAAAAGGGGAAAGGCGAGACTTCTTTAATTAAAAACACACCTGAATGGTGGGAGACGGTAAAAATCAAAATAAAGTATTTTTGTCAAATTTATAGCAAAAGGAAAAAACAGGAAGAAAGGCATCTTGAGAAAGAACTGCAAGACAAATTACAGGCCATACATTCTGAAATAAATGAGGGTAAGCAGGTGTGTGGGGAGGAATACAGAAACATCCAAAAGAAAATAGAACACAACATTGAAACAAAGGTCAAGAACTTTACGTTTTTGGCCAAAATAACAGAAAAAGAACAAGATGAAAAATGTTCAACGTTTTTTTTCCAGAGTATTAAAGAAAAACAAAGAAAGTCTGTAATTACCAAATTAGAAACAGGAGGGGGAAAGTTACAAAAAACGAAGATTTAATGACGCACGCTCAGGAATTCTACCAAGCTTTGTTTAAGAATGGAGGAATTATTAAATAGTATAAGCAAAAAACTAAACAATGAAGAAAGGACACATTTAGAAAGGGAGGTATCCAAAAAGGAAATAGAGGCAATGAAATCTCTGAAGGCCGATAAAACACCTGGGAGTGATGGATTACCAAAATAATTTTATTGTTGTTTCTGGGGTATCCTAGGTGAGGATTTACTGGAGGTGTACAAAGAGATCTTGGTCGAGGGGATGATGCCGGAATCTATGAGGTCCGGCGTAATAAGCTTAATTTACAAGAAGGGAGAAAAAGAGCTTTTAAAAAATTGGAGGCCCATTACCTTGCTAAATGTGGACAATAACATTTTTGGGAAATTAACAACAAATAGGCTGAAAGAGGTGATGCCTAGCCTGGTTAATGAGGACCAGACATGCGGGGTTATGAATGGGTCTGCAACATACAACCTACAGTTAACCAGAGATGTGATCGTTTGGGCCAAGGACAGAAACCTACCGTTGTGTGTGTTGAATGTCGATCAGGAGAAGGCGTTCGACAGGGTCAGTGATGACTTCCTGTTCTCAATTCTAGAAATAATTAATTGTGGTACGACTTTGATTAATTGGGTTAAGACAATGTACAATAAGGCATACAGTAGAGTACAAATCAACGGGTTTCTCAGCAAACCGGTACTACAAGAAGGTGGGGTGAGACAGGGGTGCCCATTGTCACCACTACTGTACGTGTTATTTGCTGAACCGCTAGCGAATTTGATGAGGAATGATACAGATATAGACTGGGTGCATATCCCAGGGAGTAATGGAGAAAGGGTTAAAATTGCCCAGTATGCAGACAACACCACTTTGTTTCTATGTTCTGACCGAGCGATAGATAGGGTGATCGTACTGTTGAAAACTTATGGAGAAGCAGTGGGGTCAAAAGTTAATTTGGGGAAGTCCTCTATGATGTACTGCGGTGCCTGGGAAGGGAGAACAGAGGGCAAGGGAGGCATAACTGTCTGTAAAGATGGGCTAAAAATATTAGGGGTGTATTTCTTTCAAGAGGACGGGATAAAGGAAAATTGGGAAGGAAAGATTGAAAAAGTAAAAGTAAAACTCAATATGTGGAAAAGCAGAAGGTTAACGAACAGGGGAAAGATTATGGTAATAAAAACAGATATATTACCAACCTTAATCTACCTGGCACTGGTGTTCCCAATCAACGCCAGGAGCAAAATCGTTGTGACAAGGTTGATATTTTCATTTATATGGGGCGGCTCATACGAAAGTGTAAAGAGAGAGATGATGTATGGGAAAGTATCAAAGGGAGGGAGGGACATCCCATGTCTGTCGGTGAAACTGGATTGTCTTTTCCTCAATCAGATGTGTAAAACCTTGTTGAAAAGAATACAACATAAATCATTTTTCTTTGTCAGGTTGTGGTTCGGGTCCACTTTAACCTGTCTGGCTCTGGCGTTCCGCTAGCGGAACTCCTCCCACATTCCACTGAAAAGGCAGAGCGCGAAATTCAAAAGATTTTTTAGAAATATTTAACTTTCACACATTAACAAGTCCAATACAGCAAATGAAAGATACACATCTTGTGAATCCAGTCAACATGTCCGATTTTTAAAATGTTTTACAGCGAAAACACCACATATTTATGTTAGCTCACCACCAAATACAAAAAAGGACAGACATTTTTCACAGCACAGGTAGCATGCACAAAGCCAACCTAACTAACCAAGAAACAACTTCATCAGATGACAGTCTTATAACATGTTATACAATAAATCTATGTTTTGTTCGAAAAATTTGCATATTTGAGGTATAAATCAGTTTTACATTGCAGCTACCATCACATCTACCGTCAGAAATAGAACCGAAGCAGCCAGAGTAATTACAGACACCAACGTCAAATACCTAAATACTCATCATAAAACATTTCTGAAAAATCGATGGTGTACAGCAAATTAAAGACAAACATCTTGTGAATCCAGCCAATATTTCCGATGTTTTAAGTGTTTTACAGCGAAAACACAATATAGCATTATATTAGCTTACTACAATAGCCTACCACACTACCGCATTCATTCATCAAGGCACGTTAGCAATAGCAATAGGCACGTTAGCGATAGCGAATAAACCAGCAAGATATATAATTTTTGACTAACCTTGATAAGCTTCATCAGATGACAGTCCTATAACATCAGGTTATACATACACTTATGTTTTGTTCGAAAATGTGCATATTTAGAGCTGAAATCAGTGGTTATACATTGTGCTAACGTAGCATCTTTTTCCCACAACGTCCGAATATTTTTCTGACACTTTTTCTGACACACATATTCTGACCAAATAACTATTTATAAACATAACTAAAAAATACATGTTGTATAGGAAATGATAGATACACTAGTTCTTAATGCAATCGCCGTGTTAGAATTCTAAAAATAACTTCATTACGATATGCAGTTTACGTTATGGCGAGAGAGTACCCAAAACCTGGCCGCAAACGACTAGTTCACATGTACGACAGATATATGAAATAACATCATAAAATGGGTCCTACTTTTGATGATCTTTCATCAGAATGTTGTACAAGGGGTCCTTTGTCGGGAACAATCGTTGTTTGGTTTTAGAACGGCCTTTTTCCCTCTCGATTTAGCAAGCACACTTGCCAAGTGGCGCGAATCTCTCCATCGTCAACAAACTCAGAGAATGGAACACGGCAAAACTCCCGAAAAAATTTCAATAATCTAATAAAACTATATTGAAAAAACATACTTTACGATGATATTGTCACATGTATCAAATAAAATCAAAGCCGGAGATATTAGTCGTCCATAACGACAGCTTATCACAAGGCAAATCCAGGTCCCTTCTCGCGCTCTCCAGAAAATAGGAAACTGGTGACACGTCATGCCAAGAGCTATTATTCGAGCCCAGATCAAGTTACACACTCAATTTCTTCTCTCACTGCTTGTCGACATCTAGTGGAAGACGTATAAAGTGCATCTAAACTAATAAATATCAAGGACTTTAATAGGCAGCCCCAAGAACAGTGCATCGATTTCAGATCTTCCACTTCCTGTCAGGAAGTTTGCTGCAAAAGGAGTTCTGTTTTACTCACAGATATAATTCAAACGGTTTTAGAAACTAGAGTGTTTTCTATCCAATAGTAATAATAATATGCATATTGTACGAGCAAAAATTGAGTACGAGGCCGTTTGAAATGGGCACCTTTTATCCGGCTACTCAATACTGCCCCTGCAGCCCAAACAGGTTAACATCATAAATACTTCTTACTTTTTGATGAGCTCCCATCAGAATCTTGGGCAAGTTGTCCTTTGTCCAGAGGAATCGTTGCTCGGTTGTAGATTGTCGCCTTCAACTTTGGATTTAGCAGTAAACATTAGCCATGTGGCGAAGACGTGCCCAACTCACTATAACGCAGCACTAAGAAATATCCGAAAATCGCAATATACTGGATATAACTCGGTTTAAAATAACAACATTATGACGTTCTTAACACCTATATCGAATAAAATCAGAGCCGGATATATCTAAGGCCTATAACGGCAGCTTTCCAGAACGCAATCCTGAGGTCTGTCTTGCGTCATGGCGAATGTTGAAAAGGCTGCACCCCCGGTTCCAAGCCCATTTATATAGCCTCAGATCTGCCTAGCAACTCCATTCCAATTCTCATTGCTTGCTGACATCCAGGGGAAGGCGTATGCAGTGCATGTCGACCAATAGAATACATGCAAATTAATAAACCGACCCTGGAACAGATTGCATGATTTCAGATTTCTCACTTGCTGACAGGAAAATTGCTCCAACTCGAGTTTTGTTTTACTCACAGATATAATTCAAACGGTTTTAGAAAGTAGAGTGTTTTCTATCCAATAGTAATAATAATATGCATATTGTACGAGCAAGAATTGAGTACGAGGCAGTTTAATTTGGGAACGAATTTTTTACAAAGTGAAAACAGCACCCCCTATTGAGAAAAGTTTAAAGGCCCTCTGGTCTTTTTCTTTCTTATTTAATTTAATTTAATTTTCCCCCTTGTTTGTCCTGTTTTGCATCTCTCCTCCCCCTTGTATCCTACCCTCCCCCCCTTTAGCTCTTCCTACTGTTTTGAGTTTTGTGTTGTCTGCTAGCTGGAGTGGCTTTCGGGCTTGTGGGCCTGCTAGCTTTAGCTTGGCTTGGCCTGCTAGCCTCCTGGCCCTTTTAGGCGTGGCAGGCTTTGTTTGTTTGACTGCAGTTTCTTTGTTCCCCTTGTCCCTATCCACCTTGTATCTTTAGTTTATCCCCCAAATTGCCTTGTGTTTTTGTGTTGTCAACTGGGGGACCTTTGCTGGCCGGCCTGCTAGCTAGTTAGCTTAGCCTGGTCTGCTGGTGATGCTTGCTAGCTTCCTCGTCCCTCAAGTTTGGCAGGTGTTGTTAGTCAGTGTGTTTTCATTTCCCTTTTACACCCTCATTCCCTTTTACCTCAAGTATTTTGTTTGTTCTTTAGTCTTACCCCCTAGTTTGTCTCCCCTTTTTGGTTTGTGTGCTTTGTTTGTTTTGTTGTAAGGCTTCTTGGCTCGTGGGCCTGCTAGCTGGTAAGCTTAGCCTGGCCTGCTGGCGTGGCCTGCTAGCCTTTGTCTAGTTCGTGTGGTTTATTTTTGTCTCTCCCTTTTGTGCCCTTCCCTTTGTGACAAATTTATTTAAAAAAAAATTCCCCTCCGTGTCCTTTCCCATTGTTGATAAGATTAGTTTGGTGCTGTGCTAGATAGGTTGTTGTGTGTCCCGTGGTACTGGTAGGCCCTGGTTAGCATTGCCTAGCTGTCGAACATGTGAACTAGTCGTTGACAATATCATCGTAAAGTATGTTTTTTCAATATAGTTTTATTAGATTATTGAAATTTATTCGGGACGTTAGGCGTGTTGCGTTGTGTGCCTTTGTTCAGGAAGGAGAGCTTCGCGCTACTTTGCTAGCTTTCCGTGCTAATTGACTGGAGAAGAGGACATTCTAAAACCAAACAACGATTGTTCTGGACAAAGGACCCCTTGTACAACATTCTGATGGAAGATCATCAAAAGTAGGACCCATTTTATGATGCTATTTCATATATCTGTCGAACATGTGAAATAGTCGTTTGCGCCCAGATTTTGGGTACTCTCTCGCTATAACTAAGCTGTATGTCGTAATGAAGTTATTTTTAGAATTCTAACACGGCGATTGCATTAAGAACTAGTGTATCTATCATTTCCTATACAACATGTATTTTCTAGTAACGTTTATGAATAGTTATTTGGTCAGAATAGTTGAGTGTCATAAAAATATCCGTACATTCTGGGAAAAAGATGCTACGTTAGCACAATGTATAACCACTGATTTCAGCTCTAAATATGCACATTTTCGAACAAAACATAAGTGTATGTATAACCTGATGTTATAGGACTGTCATCTGATGAAGGTTTATGAAGGTTAGTGAAAATTAATATATTTTGCTGGTTTATTCGCTATCGCTAACGTGCCTATTGCTATCGCTAACGTGCCTTGATGAATGAATGCGGTAGTGTGGTAGGCTATTGTAGTAAGCTAATATAATGCTATATTGTGTTTTCGCTGTAAAACACTTAAAAAATCGGAAATATTGGCTGGATTCACAAGATGTTTGTCTTTAATTTGCTGTACACCATCGATTTTTCAGAAATGTTTTATGATGAGTATTTAGGTATTTGACGTTGGTGTCTGTAATTACTCTGGCTGCTTCGGTTCTATTTCTGACGGTAGATGTGATGGTAGCTGCAATGTAAAACTGATTTATACCTCAAATATGCAAATTTTTCGAACAAAACATAGATTTATTGTATAACATGTTATAAGACTGTCATCTGATGAAGTTGGTTCTTGGTTAGTTAGGTTGGCTTTGTGCATGCTTCCTGTGCTGTGAAAAATGTCTGTCCTTTTTTGTATTTGGTGGTGAGCTAACATAAATGTGGTGTTTTCGCTGTAAAACATTTAAAAAAAATCGGACATGTTGACTGGATTCACAAGATGTGTATCTTTCATTTGCTGTATTGGACTTGTTAATGTGTGAAAGTTAAATATTTCTAAAAAATATCTTTTGAATTTCGCGCTCTGCCTTTTCAGTGGAATGTGGGAAAAGGCAGAGCGGTGCCAGACAGGTTAAGGAAGGGAAAGGGATAGTGAGGAGGGTGGAAGGAGATTTGAGGGGGAGGATGAAGAGGGAGGAGAGGAAGTGGGGGCAGCATGCTGCTCGGGAGAGGTGGAAAGGGGGTTTAGGGCTGGGATAAATTTAGGTTTGTAAGGGTATAGATTAGGGACGGGGAGGGAAGATGCTCCACTAAGTTTTTTGTTTGGGGTTTTGTTTTGTTTAGAATGGAAAATTGAGTTTTGAATGAAATTTATGAGTTTGTATTGTATGAATGGTATTGATGGTAATAAATAATTTTTTCTAAAAAAATAAAAAATAAAATCTGTTCTTATCAGTTTAATATCTGATACGTCCCCCATCGGGGGACTACATATTAAATGGATTTTTCGAACAGGGAGTCGGAAATGGGGCTTGCTCCAACCGCTCCACGCATCGACCCGGTATTGCAGTACCTCCGGGAACGGTGCAACACATTTCTCCCGTTGTCAAGGACAAAAAAAATACAAAGCTATGTAAACAGCTAGCTAGCAGCAGCAGAAGGAAAGGAAAAAGAAGAAACATCCAAAGTGAAAGTAGGGCGAAGCGCTCTTCATGGGTTCCCCCGTTTCCCGCCATTTTACTTAAAAAAGAAAAATGTTAGACATTGGCCAGGATAGTTAGTGAGTGAGTCTGTCTGACTTTTTACCCACAGCCCTCGAAAAGTTGACAGAGTGGGTTCAGTGACCACCCGCGAGATCCCGGCCTAGAGTGCGTCTCGGGCCCCGACCTCTGACTTCCATACGACTCTGGTTTCTCTTCATTACGCACAAGCCTTTCGCCTTTTACTAAAGACTTCCGTGGAGAGGAACACTCACGAGTTCAACGTATTTTTGGAAGGGCTTTGCTTCTGGCAGAGCCCGGTATATCTTGTTTCAAGAGAAATTGACAGAGATGATGATGACGCCGCCGCCGAGACTTTTTGCTCAGGCGTTTGACTTCAATCGGACCGACCGGTGTATTTTTCCACTCAAAGTAGTCGCTCGGGCAATTGAGTTCAAGCCTCACGACGACTGGCGTATTTGCCGGGCTTTGAACAAATAGTCGTCGCACCAGGCGTAAAGAGCTAGTGACTTAAAGACGCATTGGCGACTTAAAAAAAACCCACCAGCCTGTCTGTCTGTTGCCAGGGAAAGGTTGGGTGGGGATGAGGAGCCACTTTTTGCCAAACCGCCGAAATCTGCCGAGACCCCCGGGTGCCCGGCGGGTGCAGGGGTCCATTTGTGGGTTATCGCTTCTCGGCCTTTTGGCTCAGATCAAGCTCGGTACTACGGTGCCTCAAAGCTCGCTGGGTCAAAGGTCGAAGGCCGGTGGGCGTTGAGAGTTTTTTGGAATTTTGCGAGAGATTTCTTATAAACAAATTTAAACTACAGCCATACAGATATGGCGGGTAGTGGGAACACAGGGTCTGTTCCGAGGGCCGGACTAAAGAACACCATACGATTTGCATGGAAGCAAGAAGGAGAAGTAAGGATGCCGAGGGACACCTTTGCGAGGACCGTGTTGATGGGGGCGCTATCTCTGAAGGTCCCAGATGTGATGTGCCTGCAGGGGAACTCAATGGAGGAGGCATACGATGTAACTTTCTACACGGAAAGTAAGAGTGATGGGATAATGGAGAAGGTAAAGGAGGCAAAGGGGGAAAGACATTTGTCCTTTTTCAACATCGTGTGCCTGGCAAGAAGGAATTTCAGAACAATAAATACACACATGTATAATCCACACTTGCCGGATATGGCGGTGGCGGCTTTTTTGGGTCGCTACTGCGATGTAACATCGGGAGCCAGCTACGTAAAGGACTCGCTGGGCTTCTGGAATGGCCGCCGCCAGTTCCAGGTGCTCCTAAGGGAAGATCCGGGTGGATTTGAGTTTTTTTTGCATCCCCCTGCGGTGTTTTCTTTAGGGTCAGATAGAGGTATGCTGTTCTATGCACGTCAGCCACCTTTCTGCAGGAAATGCATGTCGGAGGAATATGAGGCCAAAAATTGTACGGCACCAAAAGAATGTCATGGGTGTGGCAGTAAGCAGCATCTGTTTCGCGAGTGCCCGTATGCAGCAGCGGCTGCTGGGGGAAGGATGGCAGGAGGAAAGGGTGTGGAGGAGAAGAGAAGGCCAGGAGAAGGGGACCTAGGTCACAGGCCAGAAGATGCAGCAAGGAGGATGGTGAGTGGGGAACCGGAGAAGCAAGCCCGATCCTTGCCAGATCCAAACGTCGGGGGTAAGGTCGTTTGAGGAGAGGGCCTCGATGGAGTTGGAGGTGGTCACGGAGACCCAGATGTCAACGGGTACTCAAGCCGTCAGTAGGCCATTGGGAGAGGTGGGTAGAGCAACGGGAGAGTTGGGCTCATCCCTCGATGGAGTTTTCATAGATGAAGAGGCCTTTGGGGCCCTCGTGGGGGAGATGGTGGAGGAGCTCCAGGTCTCACAAACGAGGACGGCGGAATGGGGGTCCATCTCGCCCTTGCCTGCCACTCCAAGAACAAAGAGGGACGCCACCACAGCCCATCAGACCCTGCAGGAGTCACGGTTGTTTTTGGACTCGGGTGAGGCCCGAAGGAAGAAAAAGAAGAAGAGGCTTTCCCTCAAGACGGGAGAGGGCCAGAGTGGGCTGGGAGGGGAGGGGTGATGGCGTGAGAGCGAATGGGGACAGTACCACAGAGGTGGCCCCCCTGTTACCGCAGGTCTCATCTCTCCCACTCACCCCGATGGACATAGACCTGGTGACCCCTGCGCTGTGTATGCCCGATGGAGATGGGGTGTCTCAGGCTTTTTCTGGGACGCCGGAACCCCCCATCCACAACCCCAACCCCTTCCCTGCATCTTGGGTTTCTCAGAAGGGGGATGCAGTGGATGGGGAGGTCTCAGAGGTAGTGGGTCAAGAGCCCCTGTCCGTGGATGTACGAGGGGTTGGGGAGCTGGTCAGTACTGCCGAGGTGTCTCCCCTGTCCTCGCAGGGTCCATCTCTCCCGCTTTTCCAGATGGATAAGAACCTGTCGTCCCCGGGGCTGTTTTTGCCAGATGGGGAGTCTCAGGCTCCCCCATCCCCAACCCCTTCCCAGTGTCTTGGGTTTCTCAGGAGGGCAGTTTGGGGGGTGGGAAGGTTGGGGGGGTTTCGGAGGCTGCTGGTCCAGCGTCCAATTTCGATGAGGACCTTTACCCACCGGACGGAGTGAGTACTTGAACCCTGCACCTGGTTGAATTTTCTTTTTAAGTGTGCAACCATGGCAAACATTCAAATAATGACTATGAATGTTTGGGGTCTAAGGAACACTGTAAAGAGAACTGGTGTTTTTAGTTGTTTATCAAACATATGTTTTACCTTTTGTTTCTTGCAGGAGGTACATTTAAGGGATGGGGGGGATGTAGTGCAGTTTAAGAAAGAGTGGGTAAAAGGGAAGTCGGTGTGGAGTGTGGGGGGTGTCCACTCATCAGGGGTTGGGATTTTGTTTGGGACACGGGAGGTGAGGGTGGAAGGCACGTATGTTGCGATGCAGGGCAAGGTTTTGGGGGTGGACATAGCGTTAGGGGATTTTAGACTTAGGATTATAGGGGTATACGGACCACAGACAGGGCCAGAGAGAAGGGAGATGGTGGATAGTATGGCACCTCTGTGTGCCGCAAACAGAGTTTTGATAGTGGGAGGGGATTTTAACGTAGATTTAGGAGGGATAGGGGATAGTAGTGTGACGGCCATCACAGGACTTATGGCAAGCCATGGTCTGGTGGATGGAGGCCTTAAAGCTACTCCTGCGATGGCAGGTCCCACGTGGCGTAACTCCCGGGGGGGGGGGGGGGGGGGGGGGGGTCGAGCGGAAGCTGGACTATGTATTTCTATCCAAATCCTTGGGGCTTTTGTCTGGGCGTCTGCTGCCTGTGTTTTTCTCGGATCACGACGGGGTTCTCCTTCGGGTCAAGGCGCCTGTCTGCCTTTTCGGTTGGGGGTACTGGAAGCTCGACCGGGATATCCTGGAGGAGCAGGCTTTTGTAAATGCTTTCAGTTTTTTTTTCGGGGGCTTGAGGGTCTCCGGCCAATGTGCGGAGGGGTTTTGGAATGGTGGGAGGTAGTTAAGGTAAGAATTAGGGTATTTATTATTGGTTTTTGTAAGAGGAAGGGGAGAGAGGGGAGGTGGAGCAGCTCCAACGTTTACTCGATCTCGAGTACGAGGCTGGTAACCTCGGTACTTCGATGGACGTTGAGCGCGCTACCAGCCTCAAGGCTCAGCTCAGGGAGGTGCACGAGCGGAAGGCCCGTGCTTTCCTGCAGCATGCACACTGAGTTTATAGAGCAGAATGAGACCTGCTCTGCAGTGTTCTTCAAATCAGTTAGGGGAAAGCAGGTAGGACAGGTTTTCTATCGGGTGAGAGATGGACAGGGTAGGGTAGTTAGGGAGCCGGAGCAGATGGTCAGGGTGGCAACTGACCATTTCCGGGGGGTTTTCCAGGAGAGGGTAGTAGAAGAAGAGCAGGGTACCGTGTTCTTAGAACACTTGTCCCGGCGTGTGCCGGAGGACATTAGAAAGGCGATGGAAGCCCCGATAACACTAGAGGAGGTGGAGAGTGCCCTCAAGAGGATGGGGAAAGGGAAGGTGCCTGGGATGGTTGGGCTGCCGGCTGAGTTTTACCTCCAGTTTTGGGGTATGCTTGGACCGGTGGTCCTCGAAGTCCTGACGGCCGTTCTCGAGACTGGAGTCCAGGACAGGTCAATGGCCGTAGGCGTGCTGTCCCTCCTCTACAAGAAAGGAAACGCCGCCGACCTTAGCAACTGGCGGCCGTTGACCATGCTGTGCGTAGATTATAAGATACTAGCTAAGGTCATGGCAGACCGTTTGCGCACAGCCCGTCCCTACGTTGTCCATGAGGATCAAACGTGTGGGGTGGAAGGCCGCTCCATTAGGTGGAACCTCCAACTGATTAGGGACTCCATCGCCTGGGTTGAGGATAGAAGTCTACCTCTGATGGTAGCGGCTTTTGATCGCGTCAGTAGGGCTTTTCTTTTCAGAGTGTTAGGTAGTTTAGGGTTTAGCGATCGCTTTATAAAGTGGATCAAGATTTTGTATGTGGGAGCGGGGTGCCGGGTGAGCATTAACAGCCATCTGGGTGACGTGTTTGGCCTCTCCTCAGGGGTCAGGCAGGGATGCCCGCTCTCGGCACTCCTTTTCGTGCTCTATATGGAGCCCCTGGCGGCTGCCATTAGGGCTGATGCAGGGGTGGAGGGCTTGCTGGTCCCTGGGAGCGGCGGTTTGAGTGTTAAGGTGACAGTACGCCGATGACACCACCTTGCTTTTGTGCAAGGACTCGTGCCTGCTAAGGTCTTTGGCCATAATTGGAGACTTTACCCGCGCGTCGGGAGCGGTCCTTAACCTCGCTAAGTCGTCTGTTAAGTATTTCGGCAGATGGCGGGGCAGGACGGACGTGCCCGGGGGACTATATCTCTGTAATGGGGCCCTGAGGATTCTTGGGGTCCATTTTGAGACCTCCGGCTCCGCGACACTGAACTGGAACACGAGAGTTGCTGTGGTACAGAGGAAGCTGGCAATGTGGAAGGCCAGATCCTTGTCTTTCTTGGGCAAGGTCCTGGTCCTGAAGGTGGATGTACTGCCTTCCCTTCTGTACTTGGCATACAAACAAAATCCCTATCCCTATCCCTATCATGTTTCAGTTCATGTGGGGAGGCAGGTATGAGTATGTCGCCAGGGCTCGCATGCTCTCAACCATCGGAGGAGTAAGGAGATGGAGCCGTTTGGGAGGGAAACTTTCGTCAGAACAATTTTTAAATCGGGATCCTGAAACTGGAGGTCAAGGATGTTTTGTGCCTCCAGGGGAACCCGATGGAGGTGGCTTTTGACGTGACTTTTCACAAGGAGGAGAAGCATAATGAGGTCATGAAGAGGGCGAAAGAGGTGGGGAAAGATAGGCCGACGTGCCATTATGACGTGACCAGCCTTGGGAAAAACAGTTTCAGGCTGGTCACAGTAAATATGTACATTCCCCATGTGAAGGACGAAGATGTGAGGGCCTTTCTGGGGAGGTACATGGACAATGGGAAAAGGGAAGGTGCCTGGGATGGATGGGCTGCCGGCCGAGTTTTACCTCAAGTTTTGGGGTATACTTGGACCGGTTGTCCTCGAAGTCTTGAAGGCCATCCTTGAGACGGGGGTCCCGTGGGGATCAATGGCGGTTGGTGTGCTGTCACTTCTTTATAAGAAGGGGGAAGCAACTGACCTTGGCAACTGGTGGCCGTTGACCATGCTGTGCGTAGATTACAAGCTACTTGCAAAGGTTTTAGCAGACCGTTTGCGCACAGCCCTTCCCTACGTCGTCCACGAGGATCAGACGTGCGGGGTAACCGTATGGTTAAAAATCTTTCCAAAACTTCATATTTGTGATTAGGCAACCCTCATGAACTGTAAATAAGTCAGTCATTCATCCCATCAGATTTAAAAAAAAAAAAAAAAAAACTTACATACCCACACAGAAATGATGGAGGGACACACTGAGGGGCTTAGAGGCAGACAGTGCCTGCAGTAGTTACTTTTATTCCAACTTTTAAAGAACCGTCAGACCTAGAGTTCTGAAACTTTACAAACCTGTTCTAGACCTCAGGTCAATTGTGCACGGTGAGTTATGTGGCTCTAGAAGGTTCTCGGACCGATAAAAAGCCTTGTGCATTTGCAATGTGTTCAATTCATTTTGAGCTTTACGAAAACGGCGACATTTAGAAAAGTCCCAGAGTCGCAAGACTAGGTGCATTGAAACCGGCTCGGCCCATAGAGACGGACCGCAGCGATTCTGTCCGATTGCTCATTCAAGCACCCCGTAGCAAGGCATGGAAAAAAGTGGATTTTCAGCACCAATCAGGGTTTTGCTCGGGCACCGAATGACCTCTCAAGCCGAAACTTGGGATTCGAGGTCGCCTCACATAGGGCTAAACATAATGTGAGAACTGGACCCGCAGCTAGAACATAACTACGTATTATTTGTTTTATTTTGGTTTAAATGGAAGTCGCTGTGATTTTTGGGCCTGCTCTGAAATATGTGATAGTTGGCTTCTAAAGGAGTTGGAAAAAGTGAGTTTGGAGTCAGATGGTATCAGTTTGGTGCCTGAAAATATCTAATTGACTGATGGACACTGACTTGCTAGTTGACTTTTGTGCATTTGCAATATGTTTCAACGGGGAGGTACCATCACCAAAATCGACATGATGAAATTTAACGCAACGAGCAATGGAGAGGGACCACTATCACTGCCCGGCCATCCTGAGGTCATCAGGCCGTTCAATTTTGCATTTCTGCAGTATTTAAGAGAATGCACGTTACATTTGCAATATGATGTGAGGTCTACCTGTGTTGATTCTAAGCTACCTGGACAAACCGGAAGTGGTTAAAATCACCCTAAAAGGTGTCCTGATATACATGACTTGCAATTTTGAAAATCACTGCATTCAACCCTATGTAGATCAGTCAATTCGTAACGTATAGACTTAAAACTCAGGATTCTGTAACAGCATACCCCAATCAAGACATGTGTTTACCTATAACTTCCTGTGCCAACCGGAAGTGCCTTAAAATGGTGTCATGGGTGCTGTTTCGAAGGGTTAAAAAGGTCAGAACTTTTCAAAACTTCATTTGTGTGATTAGACACCCCTCATGAAGTGTAAATCAGTCATTTCTCTAAACAGATGTCAAAGAAAAGTTCACACACACACACACAAAGCAAGGATGGAGTGAAAAAGTACGGTGCTTAAAGATACACAGAGCCGACAATGGCATTACCATTATCTCTAGGCCATGCTGAGTTCAACGAGACACCCCACTTGACCGTAGCTCACTCGGTCTGACCGCAGTGACCATGCAAAAAAAGTTGTCTCGTGTAGCTCACTCCAGGGACCATGCACAAAATGTAGTGTAATGTAGCTCATTCGGTCTGACCGGTGACCGCAGAAAAGTAATCTGATGTAGCTCACTGTGAGGATTCTTAAATGGAAAAACACAGGGTTTGATCATGTGCTGACAGCATGGGAGGAGTTTGGGGGGTGTTTAAAAGGAGAAGAGTGATTTTTTTCTAATAGACTGCATTTCACCTGGGGCTGACAATCAGAGGAGGAGTGCAGGTTGTTGTAAGAAGGATATTCTAGAGTGGTGAGGAGTGTTTATGAGTATCAATTAAGCAGCCTGAAACAGTGTACTTTCTGTATTGCTTAAGGGATTGTGTTAAGTTTTTTATTTACTGTTTTTTCACTTTTCAATAGCATAGAATAGTATAGATGGCTCCTGTGCGCTCATGTCCAATTTGCTATAAGGTTGTGATTGGCTTCAGTCAGCACCTTAGGTATGTACACCATGTGAGGAACAGTGAAGAAAGGGTACTCCTTTGTAATTGGCAGTCGGGCCGTGTCAATGTCAGGCAGGAGCAGTGTCCAGTGTTAGGATGCTCCACACATCTCAGCAGACTAGACCGGCATATGGACACCCACTCAGAGCTCAACAGAGGACAGAGGAGACAGGTTTAGACGACCTTAAGACGGCTGACGATGGAGAGGCTGGCGGCATTGAGGGCATCGATCCCTGCCATCCCACTGGCGACAGATTTGGATATTGTGGAGACTGTAAGGAAAGAAGAGGAGGCAATGTTATGTTCACCAACAGAAGCAGAGGAGGAAGTGGACTGCAAAGAGGATTCCTGCCACGCACCAATCCTGAAGAAAGAGAGGGATGATGCACTGACAATGAGAAGTGAGACCAACAAATCACTTAAAGAGGACAACCTGAAGTTGATCTCTGCACTACATAGTGAGGAAGAAGTACCAGCTGCTGAAAAGGCAGATGGGGATTGCCAGGGTGAGTCCGGCAAAGAAGGCCCTCAACTTTCAGGCAGACACAGACACAATAGAGGAGCTGCAGCAGGACCAAGCGACAGGTTCAGGGGACCAGAGAGAGGAGCCTACAGTGTCTGGATCTAGCTGCAAACTCATCTTCCCGGGCTCTGCTATGAGTAAGTACTGTTTCTTCAAATAGTGGCAAGAGTTTGTGTTTGAAAATAATAGGATAAACCACCTGACTGATTCATGTAGCCGCATGAGATTGTAATTCTAGTATAAAATGTTGTTTTTTTCATTAGGTGTGTTTATCGAAGGATTCAAGAAGACCTGTGAAGGCCCCAATCCAAACTATAAGCTAAGAGAAAATTGTACCTCAAAGGTCAAGAGGGTGACACAATTTCTTAACTACATGGCGAAGAATGAGACCTACCAGTCCTCTCTCATTTTCCTGACAGACCATGACAAAATAAGGAAGTAAGCAGAGTTCTTTTTTATCTCTAGTCTCATAAGCATTAATTAACAATACAGTATTTGATTGTATGTTTTGTGTGTGTGTGTGTGTGTGTGTGTGTGTGTTTAGATGGGTTCTTCTGGAGGAATTGAACAAGGCAATCACCACAGTCAACCACTACACCTTGACTATTGGTGCATTTCTAAAATATTCTGAGGAGACCCCTCCACCTGGCTGCCGGCTGACCGTGAACCAGTGGAGGGGGATCAACCGGTTGATGAAGGGCATTAGCAGGTCCATGAGACGGCCAGTTTCCCTTCACCAGGTAAAGGTGAAGGACAACAAGGCAAGGTGGTGTCCAAGAAGAGCCTGCTGGAGTGCCAGTCTCTTGCCAAGGCAAAAATCCCTCAAGTGCTGAGTAAGTTTTTCTCAATCTGTGATGTCACTGTTTTTAAACACTTATAGACGTCAGAGGTGTATAGAGTCCCCCCCAGAGTGGGAAGCTGCCTTTTTTTATTTTCATGTTCCCACAGAAACATTGGAAGAAACAAGAACACAGAGGAATCAGTACCGGTTTTATGGGTACCTGTGTGCCTATTTTACCTCCATATATGGCCACAGACCAGGCCTGTATAAAAACATGTTGGTGAAAGAGGTGGAGGAGGCTAAATGTGACCAGTCTGGGGTGTATCTGATCAATGTAAGTCTATAAAATACAGCTGGCTGTGTTTGCCTGGTTGTTTATCTTTGGAAACAACTGCAGTCGCCGGAGCGTAATGTGTATTTGTGTTTTTTTTGTGTTCAATTTCTATTAGGTGGGGGAACACAAAACGAACAGAGAGTATGGCATGGTTCAGATGTCGCTGACAAAGGAGGAGTACAGTTGGTTTTCGGACTTCCTGAAATTCAAACACTGTCTCGGTACTTCTTTTTCAATTCCACGAACACGCAGATGAAGAACCTGCCTGCCTACCTGAGGGAGGTGTGGAAGGAGATGGGTCTGCCCGAATGTCCTTCCTTCACTGACCTGCGGACCTCCATTGTCACTCATGTAGGTCAGATTAGATAGGAATCTAATTATTGTAAGATCCTATTCCACTGTTGTCCGAAGTAATATCATATATTTGTGTGTGTGTGTGTGTGTGTGTGTGTGTGTCTTACAGGTAAAAAACATGCTCCCGAAAATTGACAGGGAAAGGGTGGCCAACTTCATGTGCCACAACATCCAGACGGCAGACAAATATTATGCCATGAATTTAAATCCGTCCCAAGCCAATGAAACCAGGGCACTCTTTGAGGCTGCATTGAAGGGGGAAGATAACAGTCGCCGCAGAGAACCAGCCCTCCACCTCAGGAAAAATAACGCAGAAGGTGAGAGAGGACGCCTCCCTCTCCGAGGGGAGCACCACCTCTGAAGAGACAAAGGTGATGTACCAGGAGTCTGGCACGTCCACCGGCAACTCGGAGGAGGAGGAAAAGGATGAAGATGAGGAACAGATGGCCAGACAACCTCCAGTAAGATCAGCTATTCTGACAGGACACATTCGATTATCAAAATGTACTTGTAAACTATGTAACAGTCAAGTGTGCATTTTGAGATATATCTAATTTCTTGTGTTTGCTCTGTCACCCTCAGGTGGAGATGGAAAACACCCCAAAGAGGAAGAAGAGGATCACCAGGTGCTGCATGGTGGTCGCCATCAGCCCCATGCGACTCTCACCCCTCAAAATGAAGATCAAGTCGCCCCACCACTCCCCCATTGTCACATTGAAAGGTATGCACAAACTGAACTCGAACAAATCCCGACTAAAAAATGCCATTGCCTCAAGGAGGTTAAAGCTGCAGGAGAAGCGAGGGAAGCCCTGATGCAGCTCGAAGGAACGCGAGCCGACCAACAACAGGACTTCCTCTACCGAATATTCCTATAGATTGTTATAGACTGTCACATTTTACACTCTGTTCTGATTTTGTTTGGTGTGGTTTTCTATTTTGGTGTGCTTGTTAAAATTTTAGAAGTGTAAAATGTGTGTAATTTAGTCTGTCTGTTCAATTTTCTATTTTGGTGTGATTGTTTATAATGTAAATGCTTGTTCTGTTTTATTAAATAACTATTTGAGTAATTCTTTGTGTTGTGCTTTTTTCAAGGTTTGTATTTAGTTTGTCACTTAATTTGAAAGTGTTGAACATTCACTGTCTTGTGTTATTGTCTGTGAAGGTTGGGAAAAATAATTTGGCTTTATTGGCATGGGAATCATATGTTTACATTGCCAAAGCAAATGAAGTAGATAATAAACAAAGTCTAGCTGTAGACTGTATATATTCTCCCCATAGGAATACATTGCCACATTGACTGCTCCTCTAAATTCAACCTGAAGCCTATGTGGGTTATGAATGCCTTATGAATCTGTCTTCAATGACAATCCATCGGGCCACTATGAGGTCTACCTGTGTTGATTCTAAGCTACCTGGACAAACCGGAAGTGGTTAAAATCACCCTAAAAGGTGTCCTGATATACATGACCTGCAATTTTGAAAATCACTGCATTCAACCCTATGTAGATCAGTCAATTCTTAACAACATTCTAAAGATTGATTCAATACATCGATTGACATGTTTCTACTGACTGTTATGGAACCTTTGGACATTGTCACGTTATAGTGGATGCGCTTTGTGACTTTGGAATTGTTTACCAAAAGCGCTAACCAAAGTAGCTAATTGGACATAAATAACGGACATTATCGAACAAATCAAGCATTTATTGTGGACCTGGGATTCCTAGGACTGCATTCTGATGAAGTTCATCAAAGGTAAGGAAACATTTATCATGTACTGGCCTGTCTCCTGGTAGCGCCTCCATGCTCTGGACACTACGCTGACAGACACAGCAAACCTTCTTGCCACAGCTCGCATTGATGTGCCATCCTGGATGAGCTACACTACCTGAGCCACTTGTGTGGGTTGTAGACTCCGTCTCATGCTACCACTAGAGTGAGAGCACCGCCAGCATTCAAAAGTGACCAAAACATCAGCCAGGAAGCATAGGAACTGAGAAGTGGTCTGTGGTCACCAACTGCAGAACCATTCCTTTATTGGGGGTGTCTTGCTAATTGCCTATAATTTCCACCTTTTGTCTATTCCATTTGCACAACAGCATGTGAAATTTATTGTCAATCAGTGTTGCTTCCTAAGTGGACAGTTTGATTTCACAGAAGTGTGATTGACTTGGAGTTACATTGTGTTGTTTAAGTGTTCCCTTTATTTTTTTGAGCAGTGTACATTTATGATGAGTATTTCTGTTGAAACGATGTGGCTATGCACTATCACTGGATGTTTTTGGAACTAGTGAATGTAACGCGCCAATGTAAACTCAGATTTTTTTATATAAATATGAACTTTATCAAACAAAACATGCATGTATTGTGTAACATGATGTCCTATGAGTGTCATCTGATGAAGATAATCAAAGGTTAGTGATTCATTTTATCTCTATTTGTGCTTTTTGTGACTGCTATCTTTCCCTGGAAAAATGGCTGTGCTTATTGTGGTTTGGTGTGACCTAACAATCGTTTGTAGTGCTTTCGCTGAAAAGCATATTTGAAATCGGACACTTTGGTGGTGTTAACAACAAGATTACCTTTAAAATGGTATAAAACACATGTATGTTTGAGGAATTTTAATTATGAGATTTCTGATTTTTAAATTTGGCGCCCTGCACTTTCACTGGCTGTTGTCATATCATCCCGTTAGCGGGATTGCAGCCATAAGAAGTTTTAAGACAGGGAGAGATTGGGGGGTGGAAGGGATAGTGAGGAGGGTGGAAGGAGATGAGGGGGGAGGATGAAGAGGGAGGAGAGGAAGTGGGGGCAGCACCCTGCCCGGGAGAGGTGGAAGGAGGGTTTAGGGCTGGGATTGATTTAGATATTTTACGGGGATAGATTAGGGACGGGGCGATAGGGAAAGGTAGTGGTTAGGTATGATGGGGAGGGAAGATGGTCCCCTGATTTTTGTTTTGGGGTTTCCCCTTTGTGTTGTAATTAAAAAATGCCACATTTTTTGAACAGGGAGTCGGAAATGGGGCTCGCTCCGTCCGCTCCGCGCATCGACCCGGTATTGCAGTACCTCCGGGAACGGTGCAACACATTTCTCCCGTTGTCAAGGGAAAAAAAATAGACAAAGCTATGTAAACAGCTAGCAGCAGCAGAAGAAAAGGAGAAACATCCAAACTGAAAGAAGGGCGAAGCGCCCTTCATGGGTTCCCCCGTTTCCCGCCATTTTACCCCCCCCCCCCCAAAAAAAAAACCTTGGCCAGGATAGTGTGTGTGTGTGAGACTTTTTACACACAGCCCTCGAAAACTTGGCAGAGTGGGTTTGGTGACCACCCGCGAGATCCCGGCCTAGAGTGCGTCTCAGGCCCTGACCTCTGACTTCCATATGACTCTGGTTTCTCTTCATTACGCACAAGCCTTTCTCCATTTACTAAAGACTTCCGTGGAGAGGAATACTTACGAGTTCAACGTATTTTTGGAGGGGCTTTGCTTCTGGCAGAGCCCGGTATATCTTGTTTCAAGAGAAATCGACAGAAATGACGCCGAGACTTTTTGCTCAGGCGTTCCACTTCAATCGAGCTGACCGACCAGTGTATTTTTCCACTCAAAGTAGTCGCTCGGGCAATTGAGTTCAAGCCCGATAACGACGACTGGCGTATTTGCCCGTCTTTGAACAAATAGTCGTCGCACTAGGCGTAAAGAGCTAGTGATTTAAAGACGCATTGGCGACTTAAAAAAAAAACACACCTGCCTGTCGCAGGGAAACGTTGGGTGGGGAGGAGCCAACTTATGCCAAACCGCTGAGGTCTGCCGAGACCCCCGGGTGCCCGGCGGGTGCAGGGGTCAGTTTATCGCTTCTCGGCCTTTTGGCTCAGATCAAGCTTGGTACCGAGGTGCCCCAGAGCTCGCTGAGTCAAAAGGTCAATGGTAGGAGGGCAGTAAAATTTTTGTTGGAATCATTGTTAGTTTTTCCCAACCATTTTCTTTTGATCAAGCGCGCCATTCTCCAGGAGGAAATGGCGTTGTAATACACCTAGCAGGTCGGTTCCCGGGATTGGATAGGAGAATACCGTTCGATTTGCATGGAAAAATAAAGACATGGAGCCATTTGGGAGAAAATCGTTTGGGAGAACAATCCTGATGGAAGTGTCGGAAGTGCCTGCAGGGGAACCCAATGGAAGCAGCTTTTGACGTGGCCTTTTACACGGAGGAAAAGCACGACGAGATAATGAAGAAGGTGAGGGAAGTGGGACAAGCAAGGCCGATGTGCTTTAATGAAGTATCTAGTCTGGCAAAGAACAGTTTTCGGGTGGTGACTGTTAACATGTACAATCCGCATGTCACGGACGAGGAGGTGAGGGCCTTTCTCATGAGATATATGGACAATGTCTCATCAGCGAGGCACCTCCGGGACTACCTGGGGTTTTGGAATGGAAGGAGAGGTTTCCAGGCCCTCAGGGAGGATCCAAAGGGATTGGGAGGTTTCCTTCATCTTCCTGCAATGTTCTCCCTTGGGGCTGACAGGGGGACGTTATTTTATGCCCGTCAGCCTCCATTCTGTAGGCGTTGTATGGCCTACGGCCACATCCTTGCCTCGTGCAGCACAAAAAGGTGTAGATTCTGTGGATCAGAGAAGCAGGAGGCAAAGGACTGTGACGAGCCTAAGGCGTGCCATGGGTGTGGCTCGTCAGCACACCTGTGGCGGGACTGCCCGGCTCGTCAGAGGTCATACGCAGCTGGAGGGGGAGCGGGCGGGGGATGGGGGAAGAAGAGGAGGTCCAGACACAAGCACAGAGAGAACAGCTGCTCAGAAGGAGGAGGATCCAAAAGCAGCAGAAGGAGGAGAGGAGGATCAAGGCAAGGGAGTGGAGGAGTCGGAGACGGTAACAACAGAGGGAGAGGGGGCTGAGGAGGAAATGGCAGCAGGAGAAGGAGCGAAGGAGGAGTGGGGAGATGGAGCGAAGGAGGAGTGGGGAGATGGAGCGAAGGAGGAGTGGGGAGATGGAGCGAAGGAGGAGTGGGGAGATGGAGCGAAGGAGGAGTGGGGAGATGGAGCGAAGGAGTGGGGAGATGGAGCGAAGGAGTGGGGAGATGGAGCGAAGGAGGAGTGGGGAGATGGAGCGAAGGAGGAGTGGGGAGATGGAGCGAAGGAGGAGTGGGGAGATGGAGCGAAGGAGGAGTGGGGAGATGGAGCGAAGGAGGAGTGGGGAGATGGAGCGAAGGAGGAGTGGGGAGATGGAGCGAAGGAGTGGGGAGATGGAGCGAAGGAGTGGGGAGATGGAGCGAAGGAGTGGGGAGATGGAGCGAAGGAGTGGGGAGATGGAGCGAAGGAGTGGGGAGATGGAGCGAAGGAGTGGGGAGATGGAGCGAAGGAGTGGGGAGATGGAGCGAAGGAGTGGGGAGATGGGGCGAAGGAGTGGGGAGATGGAGCGAAGGAGTGGGGAGATGGGGAGATGGAGCGAAGGAGTGGGGAGATGGAGCGAAGGAGTGGGGAGATGGAGCGAAGGAGTGGGGAGATGGAGCGAAGGAGTGGGGAGATGGAGCGAAGGAGTGGGGAGATGGAGCGAAGGAGTGGGGAGATGGAGCGAAGGAGTGGGGAGATGGAGCGAAGGAGTGGGGAGATAGCCTTATGTCAAGCGCCTTGGTGGAAGAGATGAGGGGGATGGTGGAGGAGCTGGCGGGGAGGGGGGCGATGTCTCCCCATTGGCGCCTACACCGAAGAAGAGAGGAAAGAGGAGTTGGAGCTTCACGGACAGCAAGAGGAAGAGCGGTGGGGGGGGGGGGAGGCAAAGCGTATAATGGGTGAAAAGGGAGGTGAGGCGGGAGAAACATCTGTGTCCTCGCTGGCTTCCCCAGCTGCTGAACTGCTGGCGGAACTGGATCCCTCAGGCGTGGCTCAGGATTGGGCATCTGGGGGAGTTTCACAGTCCCTGTTTGGGGACACGGGGTCCCCTAATCTCTGCCCAGCCAGATGTGGGGCAGGAGAAATGGAGGAGTTGGGTGATCAGTCTTCCTCCATCTCTCCAATCCAGGATGCAGGAATGGTATTACGCACTCGAGTGGCCTGCATCCTGGATTGGAGAGATGGAGGAAGACAGGGGGACATCGGGAGAAGAGATGGCGACCTTGCCGGTGGAGATGAAGCAGGGGAGCATCGGGTGAGCCTCCTGTTTTTGTTTCTTTTGTGATACTGGATGGGTGATAGTAATTGATGGAGCCAACTATAATTTTTGTTCGTTTCAATGTGAGGGGTTTGAGGGATAATGTCAAGAGGGCGGTTTTTAGTTATTTAGAGGGAGTGGGTTTTGATGTTTGTTTTTTACAGGAGATTCACCTAAGGGATGGTGGGGATGTGTGTAGATTGAGGAGGGAGTGGGACAAGGGGGAGTCGTTTTGGAGTATAGGGGTTGGTGCACTCGATAGGGGTAGGGCTTTTGTTTGGGAATAGGGAGGTGAAGGTAGAGGGCACTTTTGGGGGTGGATATCATGTATAGGTTACTGGTGGTGTATGGGCCACAGGTGGCGGCAGACAGGAGGGAGATGGTGGACTGTCTGACGCCCCTGTGTGTTACAAATAGGCACTTGGTGATAGGAGGGGATTTTAATATAGACTTAGGGGTAGGGGGGGATAGTAGTGTGGGCACCATCACCGGGCTAATAGCTTGCCGTGGTCTGGTGGTGGCCTGCACACTACTCCGACAATGGCCGGTCCCACGGTCCCCCGGTCCCGGGGAGTTGCGGAGGCTCAACTACATTTTTGTATCCAGGTCTTTGGGTCAGTTGTCTGGTCGGCTGTTGCCTGTTTTCTTTTCGGACCACGACGGGGTGTTCCTGCAGGTGGGGTCGCCAGTCTGCCTCTTCGGTAGGGGGTACTGGAAGTTAGATCGGGATGTGCTGGAGGAGCAAGCTTTCGTTGACGCCTTTTCTGGTTTCTTTCGGGGGCTTGAAGGCCTCCGGTACATGTGCGAGGCGGTGTTAGAGTGGTGGGATTTAGTTAAGGTAAGGATTAGGGCATTTATAATAGGATATTGCAAGAGGAAAAAAAGGGAGGAAAGGAGGGAGGTGGATGGTATCCAAAGGTTAATCGAACTCGAGTACGAGGCAGGCAACCTCGGCGGGTCGATTGACTGGGAGAGATCCGCAGCCCTGAAGGCGCAGCTCAGGGAGCTGCAGGAGAGGAAGGCTCGAGCTTTCCTGGTGAGTGCGCATAATGGCTTTCTAGAACATAATGAGACTTGTTCCGCTATGTTCTTTAAGTCGGTTAGGGCCAGACAGAGTAGGAAGGTAATTCATGGGGTTAGGGAAGAAAATGGTAGTATAGTTAGAAAGCCGGAGGAAATGGTCAGGGTGACAACTGACCATTTCCGAGGTTTATTTAAGGAAAGGGAAATGGATGTAGAGCAGGGAAATGTGTTTTTAAAACACTTATCTCGGCGATTGCCAGAGGACATTAGAGAAGTGATGGAGGCTCAGATCTCCCTAGAAGAGGTTGAGAGCGCCCTTAGAAGGATGGGAAAAGGAAGGTGCCTGGGATGGATGGGCTGCCGGCTGAGTTTAACCTCAAGTTTTGGGGTATACTTGGACCGGTGGTCCTCGAAGTCTTGAAGGCCCTCCTTGAGATGGGGGTCCCGGGGGGATCCATGGCTGTTGGTGTGCTGTCACTTCTTTATTATAAGGGGGAAGTAACAGACCTTGGCAACTGGCGGCCGTTGACCATGCTGTGCGTAGATGACAAGCTACTAGCAAAGGTTTTAGCAGACCGGATGCGCACAGCCCTTCCCTACGTCGTCCATGAGGATCAGACGTGTGGGGTAGAGGGACGCTCTATTAGATGGAACCTACAGTTGATCAGGGACTCCATCGTTTGGGTTGAAGATAGAGGTCTGCCATTAATGGTAGCAGCGCTCGATCAGGCGAAAGCCTTTGATCGTGTGAATAGATCTTTTCTATTCAGGGTGTTAGGTAGATTAGGATTTGGGGAGAAGTTTATAGGATGGATCCGTACATTATATGTCGGAGCGGGGTGCCGGGTAAGCATAAACAGTCACATGGGTCATGTTTTTGACCTCTCTTCAGGGGTCAGGCAGGGGTGCCCGCTCTCGGCTCTCCTCTTCGTTCTGTAGATGGAGCCTCTGGGGGTTGCCATTAGGGCAGACACAGGGGTGGAGGGCTTGTTGATCCCTGGAAGCGGTGGATTGCTCGTCAAGTTGACGCAGTACGCTGATGACACTTCCTTGCTGCTTTGCAAGGACTCGTGCCTGACACGGTCCCTTGCCATTATTGGGGAGTTCACACGACCGGTTCTTCACCACGCAAAGTCTACCGTTAAGTTTTTCGGAAGATGGCTTGGTAGGACGGCTGTGCATGGGGGATTATCTCTCTGTAGATTCTCGGGGTTCATTTTGAGACCCCCGGCTCAGCGAACTGGAACATGGGCATCGCAGTGGTACAGAGGAAGCTAGCGATGTGGAGGGCTAGGTCGTTGTCCTTTATAGGCACGGTCCTGGTCCTCAAGGTGGATGTATTGCCGTCTCTTTTGTATTTGGCGTACATCTACCCGTTGCCGGCTTGTCTGAGGCCTCTAGTGAGGCTAGTGTTTCAATTGATGTGGGGTGGCAGGTACGAGTGGGTCGCCAGGGTGCGCATGCTCTGTCCCATCGGGGAGGGAGGTAGGGGGTACCACATCTCCCCCTCAAGCTGGACGTAATTTTTGTTTCTTTTCTGTTAACGGAGCTTGCTCATCCGGTGATACACCCGTCCGGTTACCTCCTGCGGGTGTTCTTCTCATATCAGGCGAGAAGCGTAATGGTGTGGTCTAACACGAGTCCTCGGGTGGAACAGCTACCGTGGCACTTTGGTCATGCGGCCAAGTGGCTGCATGCGCACCCCGAGGTTGAAGTTGCCCGAGTAAGTTTAGACCACAGGCACCTGTACGAGGAGGTCAGACAGGCAGGGAGTCTGGCGCCTGTAGTGGGCGTCCCGGCAGTGGTCTGGGAGGGTGTGCAGGCGCGGGGCCTGGACAACAGGCTCAAGGACCTGAATTGGTTGAGCCTCCACAAGTGCTTGCCGGTACGTTCCATCATGTACCGGCATAGCTTGGCGCGATCCCCCACCTGCCCAAGACCATCTTGTGGCAGGGTGGAGAGTGCGCCATGTCTTTTGGGACTGTGCCTTTGCCGGAGTAGTATGGGCGAGGTCACGGGTGTTGTTAGGAAGGGTAAGAATTTTGTTTTGACGTGGGCAAGGTTAGAGAGAGGTGTAGGGAGAGCGAGGGGGACGGATAGGGTTGTGTTTCTGCTCTCATGAGCCTCTTTAAACGGGGGGCTGTGGGAAGCCAGGCAAAATATGGTCAAGACAGGGAGAGATTGGGGGGTGGAAGGGATAGTGAGGAGGGTGGAAGGAGATTTGAGGGGGAGGATGAAGAGGGAGGAGAGGAAGTGGGGGCAGCATGCTGCCCGGGAGAGGTGGAAGGGGGGTTTAGGACTGGGGTTAATTTAGATTTGTAAGGGCATAGATTTGGGACGGGGAGATAGGGAAAGGTATTTTGTAGGAATGACGGGGAGGGAAGATGCTCCCCTGTTTTTGTTTGGGGTTTCCTTTTGTTTAAATTTTTTTTTAAATGCCTATATTTGAGTTTGAATGGAATTTATGATTTTGTATTGTATGGATGGCATTGAATGTAATAAATTATTTTTTCCACAAAAAATCTGTTCATATCAGTTTAATATCTGATACGTCCCCCATCGGGGGACTACATATTAAATGGATTTTTCGAACAGGGAGTCGGAAATGGGGCTTGCTCCGTCCGCTCCACGCATCTACAATACGCATCTACCCGGTATTGCAGTACCTCCGGGAACGGTGCAACACTTTTCTCCCATTGTCAAGGGAAAAAAAAGACACAAAGCTATGTAAACAGCTAGCAGAAGAAAAGGAAAGATAAAATAAGACACATCCAAAACTGAAAGAAGGGCGAAGCGCGGGGTCCCCCGTTTCCCTCCATTTTACTTTAAAAACATTTAAAATAAACATTGGCCAGGATAGTGTGTCTTTGACCCCCCCAAAAATACAAACACTTCACCAGGATCAAGTGTATGGCATTCACAAATCAAGTGTGTGGCATTGCCCGCAGTTTGATCAACGAAAGGAAAGAGAAGGTGATGGCGACGGGAGACTTTACGTCGGCACCTTCGGCGCGGCTTTTGAATACAATCCAGATTGTCGATAAATAAATAAACGGAATGCAGTTCATTATGGGAAGAAGGAGTTTTGCAAAGGAAGTCATCTTTGAATTTCTGGGAGTGACGACGGAACGAATCTACTGCTACAGAGATTTTCCTGCACGGAATGCTTTCGAGGTCACCATCACGGGGGATTATCTGTGTCAAGAAGCTTGGAACAAGTGCTTGGAACACAAGGACGAAACACCGATTTCCAACTTCAATGTGGAGCGTCTGTTCGCAAGTCGGGTAAGGACCATAACTGTCTGCATGCAAAATCCGTATGTGAAAGAGCAGGACATTCGATCCTTCCTAGTTAAATACTGTGATGTATTGGGGGTTGGAACAAAAGAAATGGATTACGATGGTATGTGGAATGGAAATAAAAAATACTCTGTCCGATTTAGAGCACGGACGGGAGGATTTGAATATCCCCCAGCGTCCTTCTACATTGGTGGTGTAAAGGAGTACCTTTACTTCTATGGACAGCCTAAAACATGTAGAAGATACGGAGGGCCACATTGCAGCACTGTGCCCGAACACATTCTGCAGAAACTGTTTGGAGGCGGGTCATCTGGCAAGAGATTGTAAAAAAAAAACACATTGTGTAATCTGTGTGATTCAACTGAGCACATGTTCAAAGACTGCCTAGACAGACACAAAACCTACGCGGAATCACTGTGAAACATCGAGGTGGTATTGGACGAGATCTCGAGAGACCATGCACCTGAGAACCTCTCGAGGCCTCTTCCGGAGGCTTCTCTAAGAAAGGCTCCGGGTGATGTGTGGGAGCCATACGCTTTAGGGAATCCAGTGGCAGGAACCTCAGCTCAACCAGAACAGGTGGCAACGGTGGAACTGTCTCAGGGGATAATAATATGGAGAACAAGGAGCCGGGAGAGTATGGAGCTCCAGGTCCTGAGCCGCCCTCAGCGGGAGAGCCTCCACCAGTGCCGTTGGTTGTACCATCAGAGGAGGATAGCGAGGGCAGCGGGGATTCCCAGACAGAGTTCGTGAGTGGCTCTATGGTGGACAGCTTGAAGTCAACAACAATGTTTCTGACCAAAGGGAAAAGAAACGGAACATTAAAGAAAATTAAGTTTGACGTCCTGTCAGTTAATGCCAGGGGATTGAGATACTGTCAAGAGAACATCTTTGTTTTTTTCCTTAAAGGCATTGGACTTCCAAGTGTGCTTCCTTCAGGAGTGTCACCTAAAGAACGCAGAGGACATCAAAAGGTTCAGCGAGGACTGGAAGGCAGGTGATTCAGTATGGAGCATAGGCAACGTGCACTCGGACAGGGTGGGGATAATATTTAAGGATACTGGGTTTGTAATTGAGTTAATTATTATTATTACTGGGAGGCTTGTAAATGTAGATGGCAGGCTAAACAACAAGCTCCGCCTAGTAAACGTGTACGCTCCTGAAATTAAAAGGAGAAAGGTTAGATTTCTTTAAGCCTTTACCCAATGTTCTGTGCACAAACCGCATAGTGATAATGTGGGGGGATTTCAACACATACTTAGAAGGGGAATATGATTTTACTGCACAATATTTAAAAAATGTTTTGGGTGACTACAACTTGACAGACATATATAGAAGACATAATAAAAAAGGTATAGGGCATACATGGAGAAACTCAAGAGGAGCAAGCAAAAGATTAGATTATCTGTTTGTTTCCAAGACCATCCAAAACTTGAGTTTCTTCATATATCCAAACTGGTTCAGACCACGACACAATTGGGGCTTCTTGTGAAATTAAAGGGGTGGAGATAGGAAGAGGATTTTGGAAGTTAAACACGAAGGAGCTGGAATGTGCGGAATTTAGAGCCGAGTTTACGACCTTTTATAATTCATGGAGGGATATGAAATGGGCATTTAAAAACACAGCTGAATGGTGGGAGGTGGTAAAAATCTAAATAAAAGGTATTTTTGTCAAATTTATAGCAAAAGGAAAAAAAAGGTAGAGAGGCATCTTGAGAAAGAACTGCAAGATGAATTACAGGCTATACATTCTGAAATAAATGAGGGTAAGCAGGTGTGCGGGGAGGAATACAGAAACATCCAAAAGAAAATAGAACACAACATTGAAACAAAGGTCAAGAACTTTACATTTTTGGCCAAAATAACAGAAAAAGAACAAAATGAAAAATTTTCCAAGTTTTTTTCTCTCCAAAGTATTAAAGAAAAACAAAGAAAGTCTGTAAATTTCCATATTATGAAAAGGTAGAGGTAAAGTTACCAAAAAATAAGATACTGACTCACGCTCAGGAATTCTATCAAGCTTTGTTTAAGCTTATTACACCAGACCTCGAAGATTCCGGCATCATCCCCTCGACCAAGATCTCTTTATACACCTCCAGTAAATCCTCACCTAGGATTCCCCAAAAACGACAATAAAATTATTTTGGTAAACCATCACTCCCAAGTGTTTTATCGGCTTTCAAAGATTAATGCCTCTATTTCCTTTTTGGATACCTCCCTTTCTAAATGTGTTCTTTCTTCGTTGTTTAGCATTTTGCTTATACTACTTAATAATTCCTCCATTCTTGCTTTATCCAATTCTCCCTTAACCAGGGAACTTACCTTTGTGTGTGTTGAATGTTGATCAGGAGAAGGTGTTCGACAGGGTCAGTCGTGACGTTACCCTACTTATTGTGGGAAAGCTCCCCAAGTTAAAGGCAATGCTACCAAATACTAATTTAGTGTAAGAAAGCGGTGGATGGATTTGCTTTATTTTAATAATGGTAGGGAGAGGACGTGTGGGGTTGCTATTTTAATTAAGCGGGATAGTGTGCAGAATATTAGGGAAGTGCACACAGGTGAGGGTAGGCTTTTAAGTGTTACATTTTTTGAATGTTTATGCACCTAATAATGAGATTGACCGAGCCGTGTTCTCAGTCACTTGAGCAACATTGTGCAGGTAACCGTATATAGGTTGGGGGATTTTAACATTCGTTTGACTAAACTGGACACGTCAAGGAGTACATTGTTGTGCTCTGATCTGTCTAGGCTAGTCTTGCTGGGGGTAATGAAGGATCATTGAGTGATGTATGTCGGGGTATGCATCCAGGTGAGAGCTTTCTCGAGGAGGCAGGTTGTTTTAAACGGTCTCAGGCAAAGCCGCATTGATTATTGTTTAGCGCCTGTAAATGTGGTGCAATATGTTCACAAGATTAGGTATGATTTACATTTTTTAAGTGATCATGCCTCTCTTGGGTTCCTGCTGGGTCATAGTGTGACTACTAGAGGGGGTGGTGTATGGTGTTTGAATGCTGAGCTACTAAAATGATCTCCGATTGTATTAAACAGAAATGTTGAGTGATTTTAAAATGTGTTTATATTGGATTGTGGTGGGAGGGTCTAAAAGAGAAGATTAGAGGGTTGAGTGTTGACTATGCAAGACGGATTAATTTTCTTTTAAAGAGACAGCGGATAGCTTTGAATAAACGACTTGACATTGAGCTGGAAAAAGTTAATACGGTGAAGGGTTATGATGTGGCAGGCTTTATGGAAGCTCAGGCTGCTGTAGAGAACTTTGAAAAGAGTGCATGTATGGGGGAAATGGGGGGGGGGGCGATCAAGGCTGTAGTGAGGAGGTTTTAGGTTTTATTGATGCTAAATTATCTGATGCTGAATGACAAAGATATGACGGTTCAGGAGATACGGGAGGCTATCTTGGCCAGTAATAGGGGGAAAAAAGTCAGGGATCAGATGGGTTGAAAAGTGAGTTTTATCATCAATTTGTGGATATTTTTGCATCTGTATTGTTGGACCTTTATGTGTACATGGAACGGGCACAGATAGTTCCAGAATCATTGTCCACAGGATTGTTAAATATTATAAAACAAATGGAGTAGGGAGAAGCTGGAAAATGTTAGGCCTTTAAATTTACGGAATACTGATATGATTTTGGCAAGGGTTTTCGCTAACCGTGTTAATAAAGTGATGGGAGTATCATATCTGAGTCGGACGTACAGTGTTCCTGGGAGGGATATTATGGATATTACTCGACATATGACTGTTGAGGGAGGCATAGTGCTTAGCCTAGATTTGAACAAGAAAACCGAAATCTGAAGGTAACATGTGTGTAAGTGTTAAAGGTGCACCTAATCAAAAACAATCAACCAGATCCCAAAACAAAATGGTGCTTGTGGAGAGAGAGAGAGAAAAAGGCAGGACTGGGCACCAGGACCTTTTATCACCTAGTTGATCCCAAACCCAGGTGCACCTTGTCACCTTAACGACCCAATCAGCTCCACCTGTCCCCAATCTGCAAATATAAACACAAACACAGAGAAGGAGGCAGGGAAACCGAGGGGGTGTAACACCCCCACTTGTGAAAATCAGGAACTTACAAAGACCTGAAAACAAAACCCACAACCACACAAATAAGCCAATACAACTGATCAAAAACCATACCTAATAAAGGTTCAGACACAAAATACTATACAAAC
Source organism: Salvelinus namaycush (assembly GCF_016432855.1). Lineage (NCBI taxonomy): Eukaryota > Metazoa > Chordata > Actinopteri > Salmoniformes > Salmonidae > Salvelinus > Salvelinus namaycush. The sequence continues at coordinate 45,931,062 of NC_052337.1, forward strand.
CATAAAGGTAAGAGGCCCACCGGATGCCCATGATACCAGCCCAACCAAATCACCTGACCCCATCCAACCTCAGCAACCATGGTACCTGGAAGCAACAATTTAAGAGAAAGAAATGGAGACCAAGCGACAGGAGAGCAGAAGCCAGAGCAACAGGAAGGACAAAATAAACACTGTACAGACCACCAACCGAAAATAAAAACCAACAACGAAGGCGTCGGAAGATCGACTAACTTGGTGCACGGGAAAGCGCATCAGCCACCACATTATCCACACTTTTTACATGTCGTACATCCAAATGGAACGCCTGCAGGAACAAACACCAGCGCATAATCCTGCGATTTGGGCACAGCATGGTGTGCAGGAAAGTAAGGGGGTTGTGGTCAGTGTAAACCACAATAGGGACCACACATATACCTCAAAATGCTGCAACACCCAGAATAAAGCAAGGGCCTCTTTCTCCCCCACTGAATAATTTAACTTCTCTGCGCTACGGATCCCTTTAGCGGGATCACTTTCCTAAACAACCGCTAGAATTGCAGGGCGCCAAATGCAAAAAATATTACAAACAATATGTATAATCATGCAATCACAAGTGAAATATACCAAAACACAGCTTAGCTTGTTGTTAATCCACCTATCGTGTCAGATTTTGAAAATATACTTTACAGCGAAAGAAATCCAAGCTTTTGTGAGTGTAGCAATCAATGCTACAACAGCTAGCCCCAAATTAGCATGGTCACGAAAGTCAGAAAAGCAATAAAATTAATCGCTTACCTTTGATAATCTTCGGATGTTTGCACTCACGAGACTCCCAGTTACACAATAAATGTTATTTTTGTTCAATAAATATTACTTTTATAACAAAAAAACGCCATTTGGGTTGTGCGTTATGTTCAGAAAACCAAAGCCTCGTTCCGTTCGACGAAAATTCCAAAAAGTATCTGTAATGTTCGTAGAAACATGTCAAATGTTTTTTATAATCAATCCCCAGGTTGTTTTTAACAAACATAATCGATAATATTTCAACCGGACCATAACTTATTCAATAAAAGAGAGAAAGAAAATGGAGAGCTACCCCTCTCACGAGCAGGAACTAATCAAAGGACACATGACTAGTTTTGAAAAAACTCGCTAATTTTTCAAAATAAAAGCCTGAAACTATGTCTAAAGACTGGTCACAGCCTGAGAAAGCCATTGGAAAAGGAATATGGTTGATACCCCTTTAAATGGAAGGGCCAGGAAACACAGGTTAAAAAAAATACAAATAATCACTTCCGGGTTAGATTTCCTCAGGTTTTCGCCTGCAGAATCAGTTTTGTTAAACTCACAGACAATATTTTGACAGTTTTGGAAACTTTGGAGTGTTTTCTATCCTAATCTGTAAATTATATGCATATTCTACGATCTGGACCTGAGTAATAGTCACTAACAAACTAACTAACTGAGTAAAAAAATCTGACCCCTAGCGTCAAGAGGTTAATCTAAATGCACTGTCCGATTTACAGTAGGCTTTACAGCGAAAGCATGCCATGCGATTGTTTGAGAACGGCGCCCCACATCAACATATTTTTCCACCGTCACAGGTTTCATAAAATCACAAATAGCAATTCAATATTAACTTTTTGAAAATCTTCCTCTGATTTGTCATCCAAAGGGTCCCAGCTATAACATGTAGTATCATTCTGTTAGATAAAATCCTTCTTCATATCACAAAAAGTCGATTTAGTTGCCGCCATCGATTTGACTAATCCACTCGTTCAACATGCAGAGAAAGGAATCAGAAAATCTGCGCCTAAACTTTGTTACAACAAGTCAAAATACATTTATATTTATTCCTCAGGTACCCTAAAAAGTAATTAAACTATAATATTTCATACGGAAAGATTTTTCTTTGTATTTTCTCCTACCATATCTATGTGTCAGCAAAACAAACTGAAAATCAGTGATCAAATAAGTTAACTCTGCTTGACAATCAGACAGGTGACCCAACAAACTCTCCAAGTTTGCAAGGGACTCTGAATTCAACCTACCCTGCAAAATACCACCACCAGGGCCCGGCACCCCCTGTTAATCACACTGCATGTGAAGGTGACGTGGCTGACCTCAGATCAACGGATTCCACCAAAAGAACAGGACTAACCACGTCAGTTTTAGCACATAGTTCTGATTTAGCCAATTCAGAAGACAAACGAGCATAATAGGGCTTTAATCAATTGACATGGCAGAGCTGATTCGCCTTTCTGCGCTCAGGGGTAGCAATCACATCGGACAATTGACGAACCACGGTGTATGGGCCGCTGAATTTGGCCTGAAAAGGAGAACCAACAATGGGCAGCAGAGCCAGAACCTGGTCCCTTGGACTAAATTGTCGAGGCTCAGCTCGCCGGTCAAACAACCTTTTCATCCTCACCTGAGAGGAAGCTAGTTTTTCTTTAGCCATTTCACAAGCTACATACAACCGGTGTCAGAAACACTAACATATGACGACAAATTTGGGGGAGGCTCAACCACCTTCCAATCCTCCTTTAATACAGCAAGAGGACCATGCACAGTATGACCAAAAACAAGGTCATTAGGACTGAAACCAGTGCTCTCGTGATAATTCTTTAACAGCGAGTAGCAACCAGCGTAACATTTCTTCCCAGTCACGTTTTAATTCAGTGCAGTAAGAACGTAACAGTGACTTCAAAGTCTGATAAACGCTCAAGGGCCCCTTGAGTCTGCACATGATAAGCGCTGGCCTGATTATGTTTTAAACACAATTGTCACAAGAGTTGTAAAAATATGTGCGAAGTGAAGTTGGGACCCTGATGGCTCTGAATAAACTGAGGTATTCCAAAAATGTAGATGAACGGTGACAAAGCCTTCACAACAGATTTAGTCGTAATGTTGCGAAGTGGATAGGGTGCAGAATCTCGTAGCCTGACAAATCACAGTTATAATGTAGGTGCTACCAGCTTTAGAACGAGTAAGGGTCCAACACAATCAATAAGCAAATGCTCAAATGGCTGGCCTGTAACAGTAATAGGTTGTAGCGGGACGGGCCTTAACATCTGATTAGGCTTCCCAGTCAGCTGACAAACATGGCATGTTTTGATGTAAGTGGAAATGTCTTTAAACGAGTCCAATAAAAATTACGCACAATTCGATCATAGGTTTTACTAATGCCTAAGTGATCAGAAACGTCATGAGATGTTTTCAAAACTAGATCACAAAGCTTAGCAGGAACCGCGATCTGAACAATAGCATCACCCACAACTTTTGCTGTGAGGCGTCCATTTCCTCATCTTGAACGTTGTAACCCTGGGCAACACTCCTTACCTCAACCGGAAGTACTTGATCAAATAAACCTTAAGGTAGGATCAGCGGACTGCTCCATCACAAGATCACTACAGGACATAGGCAAAGGTAAATCATTTAATGGATTATCTAACTGTTCGGTTATGTGTTGTGTAAATTCCGTTTTAACCGTAGTGTCAACACGGCTCATAGTACGAGTCACAGTGCATGCAGAGAATACCTCCAGGAATCTCTGTACGTTTTCATCAATAATCCCTACAGGGGATGGGGTATGAGAAACCACCAGAGGAGGTACATCACGCCAGACACGACTAGAGGATAAGTTGTTACCAAAATCACATGAACACCATTAATGGGTAGAAAGGGACACACCCCAAGGTGTTTGACTTTGTGCAAGGGTACAGACAATGTATTCAAACCTATCCATTGAGTCAGGAAACTGGTTCCTGTGTCTGTCTATGAGGAGAAAGGCAGAACAGACTCCAAAACAAACAATTCAGAGGCACCAGTGTCTCACAGAATCTTTACTGGCACATCACTTCCCAATAGGGAAACAACCCTCTGTGACAAATTGCAAAGAATCAGTACTAAAAGGTTTGGACAATTCTTGAGCTTGCGCAACAGGATTAACATGAGGGACAGGCCCAGCTAACGCAACAGGTTTTACATTTGTGCTGGCCAATCTGCTGACCTTTTTACCAAGAACAGGACATTCATTCTTCCAGTGACCTTTACCTTGACAATAATTACAGATTTTACTTACATCATTCTCTCCACATGAACCATGTTCGGATCTAGATGGAAATGCGTCATTACACGAACCAAAGGAACTTGCTGACTGAAATCCACTTGAACTGTTACTCTGCCCCCAATCTCACATACGGGATCCTCCAAAACTGCCTTTGTGGGTCAGTACGTACAGTTGAAGTCAGAAGTTTACATACACTTATGTTGGAGTCATTAAAACTAGTTTTTCACCACTCCACAAATGTCTTGTTAACAAACTATAGTTTGGCAAGTTGGTTAGGACATCTACTTTGTGCATGACACAAGTAATTTGTCCAACAATTGTTTACAGACAGATTATTTCACTTATAATTCACTGTATCACAATTTCAGTGAGTCAGAAGTTTGCATACACTACGTTGACTGTTGCTATAAACGGCTTGGAAAATTCCAGAAAATTATGTCATGGCTTTAGAAGCTTCTGATAGGCTAATTGACATCATTTGAGTCAATTGGTGGTGTACCTGTGGAGGTATTTCAAGGCCTACCTTCAATCTCAGTGCCTCTTTGCTTGACATAATGGGAAAATCAAAAAAAATCAGCCAAGACCTCAGAAACAAAATTGTAGATCTCCACAAGTCTGGTTCATCCTTGGGAGCAATTTCCACGTTAATTGTTAATCGATAACCTACCACGTTAATCTGTATAAACACCATGGGACCACGCAGCCGTCATACCGCTCAGGAAGGAGACGCCTTCTGTCTCCTAGACATGAACGTACTTTGGTGCGAAAAGTGCAAATCAATCCCAGAACATCAGCAAAGGACCTTGTGAAGTTGCTGGAGGAAACGGGTACAAAATCATCTACATCCACAGTAAAACGAGTCCTATGTCGACATAACCTGAAAGGCCGCTCAGCAAGGAAGAAGCCACTGCTCCAAAACCGTCATAAAAAATCTAGAATACAGTTTGCAACTGCACATGGGGACAAAGATCGTACTTTTTGGAGAATTGTACTCTGGTTTGATGAAACAAAAAAAACCTGTTTGGCCATAATGACCATCGTTATGTTTGGAGTAAAAAGGGGGAGGCTTGCAAGCTGAAGGACACCATCCAACCGTGAAGCACGGGTGTGGCAGCATCATGTTGTGGGGGTGCTTTGCTGCTGGAGGGACTGGTGCACTTCACAAAATAGATGGCATCATGAGGCAGGAAAATGATGTGGATATATTGAAGCAAAATCTGAAAACATCAGTCAGGAAGTTAAGCTTGGTCACAAATGGGTCTTCCAAATGGACAATGACCCCAAGTAATACTTCCAAAGTTGTGGCAAAATGGCAAAATGAACAACTGTCCACAACTAGGTAAGTTAGTCTTGGAGCGGGGGTATTTTAAAATCCATACCCAAAACGCACACAGTCCACAACTCAGGGAATGTGGAGACATTCTGTACAGGATGCAGGGGTCCTTGGCGATAGGTGCCCAACACAATATATTAATGACAGTAGCAAAGGCACTCCAACGCAGAATAGAGTGAATAATGGCACATGTTACATCAGCGTGTTTCGATACACTCAGGTATTATGATACGAGAAAGGGGAATGACAGTAGCGATGACTCAGACGTTGAGTTTGTTAGTGGCAACACATGTAGAGAGCTGCAGCTCAACCCTGTTAGAGCTGCAGTTGCGCAGCTTCTTCTGTGCAAGAGGCTGAAGGTGCAGTGCAAGCAGCAGTCTGTAATTCTTACAGCTGCTGGTGAGTTAGGGGCTCCTTGTAAGAATGTAAAAATAAAAGGAGACGGAAATTGTTTCTTCAGAGCGGTCAGTGAAGCGGTGTGTGGTACAGATGAGTATCATGGAACAATTCGAAATGTCGTGGTGAAGCAGCTAGAAAGCAACGATGGTACATATAGGAGCATTTTGAGAATGGGTTACCGTTCAGTGTCAGAATATATTAGTAAATCCAAAATGAGCTCTCTAGGTAGTTGGTCGACCGAAGTGGAGATTCAAGCAGCAGCAAATTGTTTGGGTGTAAGCATATATACATACTACACCAACTGTTGGCTTGAATACAGTTGTAACGGTTTACAGGTGTCTAACAAGGGGATTTATTTGGAGAATCGTGGAAACCATTATGAGACAGTTGTTTGTGTCAAGAGGCCTCAGATGCAGTCTTGTTATGGTTACTGCAAAGTAGCTGCAAGTGGGAACAGTCTTACACCACAAACATTCAAGTCTTCAGCCTCCAACTCGCCCGATTCTGAGAGAGCTTGGCGAGCAACAAGGTCCAGTGAAAACAATGATTGAATGTGTGAGGATGATCCTGGATCCTGGCAAGAGGACGATGAGCATGAACACGAAACTCCGGGTGATGACTTGGAGGATACCAGGGACCACGAAGCCGAAACTCGTCACCAATACAATTCCAACAACAACCTTCTGGACGACGACAAGGTTTACGACAACGACAAGGTTTACGACAACGACGAGGTTGACGACACGGTTGGTGCTGAGGAAGATGCAAGACAAAAATAGCAGATGCAACGTAAGCTTAATTGGTCACTGTTGAACAGATCATGGCTTTCATTTTTAGAATGGCTGGGTGAGCGCTGGTGGGGCTCGGCTCGGTCTATTTAGTAGTGCAGTAGTATGGGGTTTTGTGGGGGAGAATAATTGGATAAAATTAGAACAACATGGAGTAACGGGCAGGGGGCACAGTGCAGCATCGGAGTTGGAGGGAACACTGTACATGTGTGAAGAGAGAGCAGATTAGCTCTTTCATGGATACACCTAAGATTCACGCTGGAGATATTGTCATCGCAGCACACTTTGGTGACACGCCCGGAGTAGTGTGTTCGGTGACGGTGAAATATTAAGAAATATTACATAGACATGGTATAACAGTGCATGAAACGTGATCGAAATAGTCATTCACAATCTATCTGTGTACCTACAGAACGGCTCAGGGTTATGGTAGACACCTGTGGAGTGGAGATTAGCGTCAGAACCGTACAAGATAAAAGATTACGATTAGCATGTTGTATAAACAAGGTGTGTGTAACGTAGGATATAATCATGTGTATCCTACCGGGCTGAGCTCGCTGTTGTCGGTTTCTATACCACTCTCCTCTGACATCATTACAAGTGTGAAATGAACAATGAGTTGAGTCAAAGAGATACAGGTCTACAATTGGCTGGTAGAATATGACACTTTCACTAGGTGTCACGATCAAACTCCTTCCCACGGTTAGTTTGGGTTAGGGTTAGGCACAGGGGGTGCGGGGCGTTTTTAAAATGAATACCCAAACGCTCATGGGGCACATTTCATTTGCTATTCTCTTCTCTCTCAAACTCTCTCTGTAACTACACTTTATGCCACTGAATCACTCTCGCAATTGTTAGATGTATTGCATTCATCACATATCCCCGGTTTCACAGAGTGAATTGGGAAAGTTGCTTGGCAAGACTGACTATTTAAAGTGTATCTGTCAAGGGAGACATATTCTATATTTCCCTCAAAGTGTAAACACTAACTTCAGCCTGTCACTACAACTTGGAAATTAATACAGATTGCTACTGCTCCTCTGTAACTCATGCGAGTGTAACAACTATCCTATGTGGTATATGAAACACTGCGCGGTATGCCTTGCATAGTAGTGATGGAGAGACAGATGTAGGGATAGATACACATACTCAATAAAATGAGAGACACCGCCGTGTTCAATAGACTGTTCAGTTATTTATTATGTATTCGTTTTCATTGTCATAGTACATGCTTTACAGGCACGGTGTCATGATTCAAGAGATGAGGCTCAGCTGTTGCTAGATCGCGGTCAAGTCATCTCGTGGGGTTGCTTTTTTCCAACGATAACAGCATGAAGGCTCACTGAACGTACCTATGGGTCCAAGGTCCAGGTCAAACATTTCCTTCCACTGGTGGATGTACTGTGATGACGATCATCTTCTTTACTTTTAGGCTTCTCTTGTCACGACGTCTCTTGGCTTGTCTTTTCTTTCCCTTACTCTTGTCCTCTCCTCCCTGCAATTGACAGCTGACTATGATGTGTGGACGACTCGCTGCGCTGCTGCAAATTGCACGTGTCTCACAGGATAGTCGTACAAGCTTTTCACTGTCGGGTAGACGTAGCACGCGATCATGGCTAATAGGGCGTCGAGATGGTGGTAGTGCGTCAACTCCACGTACATGTATCTGGTGAAGGGACTGTCCTTGGGTCCTATCATTACATCAACTCTGTTGTGGATGACGGATCTCACGTTGACACGGTCCAGGTTTTCCTTCTTGTGATCTGTCAGAGTCCTATTCTTCAGGAGGAGGCAGTTGTACCAAGTGGCCATTGCGTTAGTCGATTCGGTGGGATCCTGGGGTAGACGGCGGGTTACTAGGGAGGAGAGGATAGGAGGTCTGCTTCGGTTATCCGAGGGGTTTTGTGAGAACTGGGAGCGAGTTGTTGTCAGAGTGACTGACTGGGCAGAGATAATGTTTCCCCAGCATCACTTTCTTTACTACTTTTGCTGTGAGTATGACTTCTGGTACTAAACCATGAGACGGTTTGCTGAGGAAGCTGTTTGTAAATACTGGGATGTGACGGAGAGGAGCGCTCAGTGACACACGCTCTCGAGCTTAACCTCTCTTGTACAAGTGAGATGGTAGCGTCCCACCTCGACAACAGCCAGTGAAATTGCAGGGCGCCAAATTCAAAACAACAGAAATCCCATAATTAAAATTCCTCAAACATACAAGTATTATCCACCATTTTAAAGATAAACTTCTTGTAAATCCAACCACAGTGTCCGATTTCAAAAAGGCTTTACTGCGAAAGCACACCATGCGATTATGTTAGGTCAGCACCTAGTCACAGAACCATACAGCCATTTTTCCAGCCAAAGAGAGGAGTCACAAAAAGCAGAAATAGAGATAAAATTAATCTCTAACCTTTGATGATCTTCATCAGATGGCACTCATAGGACTTCATGTTACACAATACATGTATGTTTTGTTCGATAAAGTTCATATTTATATCCAAAAATCTCAGAGTACATTGGCGCGTTATGGTCAGAAATGCATTGTCTCAAACACACATCAGGTGAAAGTTCAGAGAGCCACATCAAATTACAGAAATAATCATCATAAACATTGATAAACGACACAAGTGTTATTCATGGAAATAAAGATAAACTTCTCCTTAATGCAACCGCTGTGTCAGATTTCAAAAATGCGAAAGCACACTTTGCGATTATGTTAGGTCTGCACCTAGCCACAGAAACCATTTTCCAGCCAAGGAGAGTGTCACAAAAGTCAGAAATAGCATTAAAATTAATAACTTACCTTTGATGATCTTCATCCGGTGGCACTCCCAGGTTTCCATGTTAGACAATAAATGTTCGTTTTGTGCGATAATGTCCCTCTTTATGACCAACTACCTCCTTTTTGTTCACGCGTTTTGTCCAGTAATCCAGTAATAAAAGGCGCGTGCACTAATTCCAGACGAAAAGTTTTTAAAAGTACAATAAAAGTTAGTAGAAACATGCCAAACAATGTTTAACCTTTCTAGTGCAGGCGTTCCGCTAGCGGAACCCCTAGACAACATTCCGCTGAAAAGGCAGCGCGGGAAATTATTATATATTTTTGAAATATGTAACTTTCACACATTAACAAGTCCAATACAGCAAATGAAAGATAAACATATTGTTAATCTACCCATCGTGTCCGATTTCAAAAAGGCTTTACTGCGAAAGCACAACATATGATTATGTTAGTTCAGAGCCAAGTCAAAAAAACACACAGCCATTTTTCCAGCCAAAGATAGGAGTCACAAAAAGCAGAAATATAGATAAAATGAATCACTAACCTTTGATGATCTTCATCAGATGACACTCATAGGACATCATGTTACACAATACATGTATGTTTTGTTCGATAATGTGCATATTTATATCCAAAAATCTCAGTTTACATTGGCGCGTTACGTGCAGTAATGTTTTGATTCCAAAACATCCGGTGATCTTGCAGATAGCCATAGAACTCCCAGAAATACTCATAATAAACATCGATAAAAGATACAAGTGTTATTCACAGAATTAAAGATAGACTTCTCCTTAAAGCAAACGCTGTGTCAGAATTCAAAAAAGCTTTACGGAAAAAGCATAATCTGAGTAGGGCGCTCAGAGCCAAATCCAGCCAAAGAAATTTCCGCCATGTTGGATTCAACAGAAGTTAGAAATAACATGATATACACTGCTCCAAAAAATAAAGGGAACATTAAAATAACACATCCTAGATCTGAATGAATGAAACATTCTTATGAAATACTTTTTTCTTTACATAGTTGAATGTGCTGACTACAAAATCACACAAAAATTATCAATGGAAATCAAATTTATCAACCCATGGAGGTCTGGATTTGGAGTCACACTCAAAATTAAAGTGGAAAACCACACTACAGGCTGATCCAACTTTGATGTAATGTCCTTAAAACAAGTCAAAATGAGGCTCAGTAGTGTGTGTGGCCTCCACGTGCCTGTATGACCTCCCTACAACGCCTGGGCATACTCCTGATGAGGTGGCGGATGGTCTCTTGAGGGATCTCCTCCCAGACCTGGACTAAAGCATCCGCCAACTCCTGGACAGTCTGTGGTGCAACGTGGCGTTGGTGGATGGAGCGAGACATGTTGTCCCAGATGTGCTCAATTGGATTCAGGTCTGGGGAACGGGCGGGCCAGTCCATAGCATCAATGCCTTCCTCTTGCAGGAACTGCTGACACACTCCAGCCACATGAGGTCTAGCATTGTCTTGCATTAGAAAGAACCCAGGGCCATCCGCAGCAGCATATGGTCTCACAAGGGGTCTGAGGATCTCATCTCGGTACCTAATGGCAGTCAGGCTACCTCTGGCGAGCCCATGGAGGGCTGTGCGGCCCCCCAAAGAAATGCCACCCCACACCATGACTGACCCACCGCCAAACCGGTCATGCTGGAGGATGTTGCAGGCAGCAGAACATTCTCCACGGTGTCTGTCACATGTGCGTGTGAACCTGCTTTCATCTGTGAAGAGCACAGGGCGCCAGTGGCAAATTTGCCAATCTTGGTGTTCTCTGGCAAATGCCAAACGTCCTGCACGGTGTTGGGCTGTAAGCACAACCCCCACCTGTGGACGTCGGGCCCTCATACCACCCTCATGGAGTCTGTTTCTGACCGTTTGAGCAGACACATGCACATTTGTGGCCTGCTGGAGGTCATTTTGCAGGGCTCTGGCAGTGCTCCAACTGCTCCTCCTTGCACAAAGGCGGAGGTAGCGGTCCTGCTGCTGGGTTGTTGCCCTCCTACGGCCTCCTCCACGTCTCCTGATGTACTGGCCTGTCTCCTGGTATCGCCTCCATGCTCTGGACACTACGCTGACAGACACAGCAAACCTTCTTGCCACAGCTCGCATTGATGTGCCATCCTGGATGAGCTGCACTACCTGAGCCACTTGTGTGGGTTGTAGACTCCGTCTCATGCTACCACTAGAGTGAAAGCACCGCCAGCATTCAAAAGTGACCAAAACATCAGCCAGGAAGCATAGGAACTGAGAAGTGGTCTGTGGTCACCACCTGCAGAATCACTCCTTTATTGGGGGTGTCTTGCTAATTGCCTATAATTTCCACCTTTTGTCTATTCCATTTGCACAACAGCATGTGAAATTTATTGTCAATCAGTGTTGCTTCCTAAGTGGACAGTTTGATTTCACAGAAGTGTGATTGACTTGGAGTTACATTGTGTTGTTTAAGTGTTCCCTTTATTTTTTTTAGCAGTGTATATTAATTTACCTTTGATGATCTTCACCAGAATGCACTCCCAGGAATCCCAGTTCGACAAATGACTGATTTGTTCCATAAAGTCTTTAGGGTGTTTTTAACATAAATCATCAATAATTTTAAAACCGGAGAATTCCATTGTCTGTAGCAAAGGACTGGAACGAGAGCTAACTCTGTCGGGAGCGTGCGTCACGAGCCCGAGACACTCTGCCAGACCACTGACTCAAACAGGTCTCATGAGCCCCTCCTTTATAGCAGAAGCCTGAAACAAGTTTCTAAAGACGGTTGAAATCTAGTGGAAGCCTTAGGAAGTGCAACTTAACCCCATAGACACTGTGTATTCGGTAGGCCAAGCTTTGAAAAACTACAAACCTCAGATATCCCACTTCCTGGTTGGATTTTTCTCAGGTTTTCGCCTGCTATGTGAGTTCTGTTATACTCACAGACATCATTCAAACAGTTTTAGAAACGTCAGTGTGTTTTTTTATCCAATACAACTAATAATATGCATATATTAGCATCTGGGACAGAGTAGCAGGCAGTTTACTCTGGGCACCTTTTTATCCAAGCTACTCAATACTGCCCCCCTGTCCCAAAGAATTTAATACTCCGGATAGTTATTGTGTTAAGAATTGATAGTTTAGTTTGATATCCAACTTAGCGAAATGTTTTATACCTGTGTGACTGATTGCTACCCAGCCTTGTACCCATCCTTGTATGAGATAATACAATTTAGTTAAACGCTGGTACATGTATCAAGATGTCTTTGCTTGTCTCTGTCTCTTTCTTCTATACCTGCATGTACTCATCATCCTTATATGAGCTAATAATGAGACTAAACAATGGTACATGTATCACGCCTTTATTACTTCAGACAGAAATATGATACACATGATGGTACACCAACAGTAGTATCACATTTGTACAGAGCTCGCTTAATTTCCACCTTTTGTCTATTCCATTTGCACAACAGCATGTGAAATTTATTGTCAATCAGTGTTGCTTCCTAAGTGGACAGTTTGATTTCACAGAAGTGTGATTGACTTGGAGTTACATTGTGTTGTTTAAGTGTTCCCTTTATTTTTTTGAGCAGTGTATATATCAAATCAAATTTATAAAGCCCTTCTTACATCGGCTGATATTACATCAGCTGATGTTTCAAAGTGGTGCGTAGAAACCCGGTGGCTAGGAAAACTCCCTAGAAAGGACAGAACCTAGGAAGAACCCTAGATATACTACCTCTGAATGGAACCAGTTGCTCATCCACTGTCACGTCAGGCCCTGGGTTGTAGAGGACCGGCAGCCGCTCGACCCACTTGTCCCAGACCTCTCTTATCGCTGCCAGTTTGTCCGTCGCACGTCTTGCGGGTCTCGACTCACGGTCATTAAATCGTAGCATTCTTGCACTCTCTGCATCCCATAGACTAGCTGCAGCCTAACCTCGGGACCTGTATACACCTACTAAGATTTGCAGCCATATGTAGGCATGCAGGTCAGTCTCATCCATCCCTTTCCAGCTGTCTTCATATTTTCGAAACCCTTCCAGATTTGTCATGTCCAGGATGATTGTCTCTATTGCTGGTGTGATGAACAGGTAGAATGTTGAGGCGATGTCATGGGCATGGGAAACGGCATATGTTGTGGGTCCTGGGGTCATCTCCATGACCTTATGCTCTGCCATCCTTCCCTGTTTGTGATATGCTACTGAGGACCATTTGACAGGTCATCGCATTACAAGTTGAATAATAACATAGAGGGGATTGGTTTCACTGATTGACGTGTCTGGACATGTACGGACGTATACCAATGACCCGAGAACAACGGGAGAATTGATCCCAGTGGCGGGTCAACATGACCCAAGGACAGCGGGAGGGTTAAACACAAGGGCGGGTCAACATGGCCCAAGGACCGCGGGAGGGTTTTAAACACCAGGGCGGGTAATTTTAACCCAGGGACAGCAGGAGGGTTGATTACAGTGGCGGGTCAACATCACCCGAGCGTTAAACTTAGACGAACGAAAACATCCAGGACCCATGACGGACGGTCATGTAGTGACACTCGGCCAACCAGCAGTGGAGGACAGCGCCGGTGGCAATTTCCTCTCTGGTGGCCAGTTTTCACCACTGTTGACACCTTGACCAATAGAAGGACTCCCCTAACCCTAACCCTAACCTCACTCTTACCCTAACCCCCACCTTAACCCTATCCCCTACCTGGACTTAAAATGGATGAAAGACCAAGGATGAAGACATCTAAAACCAACTTACTCCAAAACCAACTCTACTAAAATAGACAACTATAGGGTTCTACAACTGTAACGGCTGTCTAATGCCTCCTCCTCGGATGAGGAGGAGGAGTAAGGGTCGGACCAAAACGCAGCGTTGAATGAAGACATAATGAATTTATTTACAGACAGACGAAGACGGTAAAACTCTTAAACAAACTACAAAACAACAAACGACGTAGACAGACCTGAACTTGAGAACTTACATATACACGAAGAACGCACGAACAGGTACAGACTACACAAACGAACGAAAACACGAAACAGTCCCGTGTGGTGCATACAGACACAGACACAGGAACAATCACCCACAAACAAACAGTGAGAACAGCCTACCTTAATATGGTTCTCAATCAGAGGAAACGTCAAACACCTGCCTCTAATTGAGAACCATATCAGGCAACACATTTAACCCAACATAGAAACACATAACATAGAATGCCCACCCCAACTCACGCCCTGACCAACTAAACACATACAAAAACAATGGAAAACAGGTCAGGAACGTGACAACAACCTGGGCGAATCTGGACCCCTCGACTCACCCTTTCGGCAAGCGGAGTGCAACCCTCCCCCCACAGGCTCTGCATTGGCTTCTATTTTGCGCCAAACATCGCCTACAACTCAATTCTAAGTGCAGCATATTGGACGACTCCACAGTCATTGATCAGTCGCGACTTTAAGTCATTCCTGTTATCTCTAGAGCGTCCCGTATATCTATAGCGCTGCATTTCTTCCCCATCTTACCATGGATAGGATTTGGTGCGTTCCGGAGTTCACTTATGGTCCCACAAAGGTAATCTTAGGAAAAATTCATTTTAGCATACTGTAAATGCCTGTGCATAACAAAGCATAATTATTTTCATTATCTTCATAGGAATTCTGTAGAAGCAGCATTTATTTTCAGACCTGCAGGAAGGAAACATATTTCAATAAACAGGTAAGATTCATCCCGCAAAACCATAAACAACAGAAAGAGAGTTGTATTTCAAGACAGTTTAGAAAAGTTGGTCATAAGAGTTAATAATATCACTTGCAAATTGTCAGGTGCAGGTGTGAAAGGTTGCGAGAGGCCCTTCTGAAAGCACATGATATGGTATTTCGTGGCACGGTCTCACACCTTACCTCATCTTGCAGAAGAAGCTCATGGTCCACTATCTGCTGCTCCAGAGTCAAGGCCAGGTCCCGCCCCATGTCACCACGGAGCACATGAGCAACTGGCTGGTGTCTCAGGGCAAAGAATCCCTTAGGGAGAGGCGAGTACCACGTCAGCACTCACCTTCACTGCCTTTTCCTGCCACCAGCAGCACTCCAGGAGGTGTGGGTAAAATAAACAGAAAAATCAGAAGCCAGGAAAGTTGAATTGCTCTGTGTTTTATTTGAAGGATGTGGAAGGAAACCCTGGAGGAGGGAAACGACCTCGCTCAGCTGGTAAGAGAATGAGAGTTAGAGACATACTACAAGTTAGTGAGCTCTTTACTAGCTATTCAACAACGAGATAGCACAGCAGAATAGATCTGTTGTGGAATTACACTAATGGGACTTCCTGTTTCATACTGCAGGCCTGGGAAGTAAACACTTGCCTAAAAATGATGGACATAGAGCACAAGGCTTTTTGCAAGCTCCGCCGCTCCATGCACTCCACCTCGCCAGCTGACATGTGAGTTCCATGTACTGCCCTGCATATGACTTGATCCATTTATCTGGAACTACGCAGAAACAGACTAAGACAGTGTTCTCTGTGAGCACATTGTTTAGCTTTGTCTTCTCCTTTATGTTGATTTCAGCGATCCTAAAGTCCACAGCATCGTGGAGAGAGCTGTGAGGAGCATTCTGGGCGAGCAGTCCAATGAGCCCCGTAGCAACCTGCTCAGCCCATCTCAGGTGGTGGTGGAGGTGGTTCCCAGGCTCCACCTGGCCCTGTGGCTTCAGCCAGAGGAAGGCCATTCAGAGCACCCAATCCTAATAAGCGGGATGGCCGTGGGCATGGTGCTTCTCCGTAGTGGAGAAGCTCTCCTGCATTTTAAAGTACCCTTCCCCTCACATCCCTTTCTCCCGGGCTGCTGCTTTTGACTCTGTGCGGTCGATCCTCGGGAGAATCAGTCAGTCCTTCTCCACGGATGACCTCCAGAGCCCTTTTTATATGAACTCTGTCTGTGCCTTTGTGGTTGGAGTGGTAATTTATCCACTGTTACAGGTGCTGTTCTCTTGTACCTGTTTTCATTTCGAGGACCTGTGTCCTTTATTACACATACAGACTTCCCAGAGCTGAGATTTAGAATTGTGCAGCTACATTATAATAGTCTAACAGGTGTTTTTCATTTTGTTTCGCACATTAAACAGACATTTGAGAACAGAATTGCTTACAGTTGTACCTATGAGGCACAGACACACTAAAGCTTACAGTGTAGTTTGAATAGTCAGTTTCACTTATTTGCAGATGTATTCCCTATTATTTACAGATCAAAAGATGTAACATTTGAAATGAATGTGGCAGAACAGTTTAGCATAGACTGGAGTCTTCTCCTTCAGTCTTTTTGCCTCCTAGGCCTCGTTTCTCATTACATGGGATTTCCCCAGTGCCAACTTCACATGAGATGGCCGCTGTCTACTGTCATGTGGGGCTGGATGACAGATATCGCTATGCCGATATCGCTGCTGTCCATGATCCTGAAATATACAATTTCGGCTATTTGCATATGTAAGACCGTCCAAACTTGACCCAACACACATACACACACATTAATGCTAATATAACGGATGTGAAATGGCTAGCTAGTTAGCGGTGGTGCGCGCTAATAGCCTTTCAATCAGTGACGTCACTTGCTCTGAGACCTTGAAGTAGTGGTTCCCCTTGCTCTGCAAGGGCCGCGGCTTTTGTGGAGCGATGGGTAACAATGCTTCCTCGATGACTGTTGTTGATGTGTGCAGGGTCCCTGGTTCGCCCCCGGATCGGGGCGAGGGGACGGACTAAAGTTATACTGTTGCACTAATCTCTCACACACTTTTGAACATTGCACAACCTGCAACAAGACACTGAAAGAGCATTTTATTCCAAGTGTGTTTGTGTTTGAATAAAGACCCGAAGAATGAAATCAATGTGTGGATATTGATTGGACAATGTATATGTGCTTTGCAGAAGCCATTTTTTTTTGCATTCCCTGTAGCGTGTATTTTACTATTTTATCAGATTGCTTTGCTTAAACCGGAATGAAGATTTGGTCTGAGAAACTTTGCAGATTATAGCATGATAGCTATTTTTTTTCAATAAGGCAATGTATATGTGACCCCCTTTCAAAGAGTCACTCATTTATCACTTTCTTGCAGATATACAGTGTGTTCATACCCTTTAGCTTATTCCTCATTTTGTTTTCTTACAGCCTGAATTCCAAATGGATAAAATGATAGTTTTTTTATCATCTCACCCAGCTACAGACAATACCCCATAATGACAAAGTGAAAACATGTTTAAAAATGTTTTTCCAAATGTATTGAAAATGAAATACAGATATCTAATTTACGTATTTTAGTAATTTAGTATTCACAATACATGTTAGAATCACCTTTAGCAGCGATTAAAGCTGTGAGTCTTTCTGGGTAAGTCTCCAAGAGCTTTGCACCCTTGGATTGTACCATATTTGCAATATCACATATATACAGTACCAGTCGAAAGTCTGGACACACCTACTCATTTAAGGGTTTTTCTTTACTTTTTTTTTTTTTTTTTTTTTACAATTTAGAATAATAGTGAAGACATAAAAACTATGAAATAGCACAATTGGAATCATGTAGTAAGCAAAAAAGTGTTAAACAAATCAAAATATTTTATATTTGAGATTCTTCGAAGTAGCCATCCTTTTCCTTGATGATCGCTTTGCATTCTCTCAAACATTTTCATGAGGTAGTCACCTGGAATGCATTTAAATTAACCTTTCTAGCTCAGGGGTTCCGCTAGCTGAACACCCACAACATTCCACTGAAAAGGCAGCTCGCGAAATTCCAAAATATTTTGGGGGAAATATTTAACTTTCACACAGTCTAATACAGCAAATGAAAGATAAACATCTTGTTAATCTACCCATGGTGTCCGATTTCAAAAATTATTTACAGTGAAAGCACAACATATGATTATGTTAGGTCAGAGCCAAGTCAGAATCATAAAACACAGGACGAGATGTTAAAACTGTCCATTGTGCCAATAGATGGTATGCACTCACATGAGATTTGCCGTGATGTTGACAGAGTGGCATGGGAGGTTTATTTCTTAGACTGGGTTAAGATGTCAATTTTGGGACACATCCTCAGTAGTGTGCCTTCGAATCAGTGGGTGTTTCAGCCTTTAATCACTAAACACCCTCATCAAAGGTGGCCAGCTAAAGGGTGATCAAGCCTTAGCTTGTGTCCCATGCCCAATTAAGATTTCCCACGGGACTATGCAAGGCAGGGGCGTCCTCTTCCCTGAGCCAGCCCTACAGCTGACCGCATACCTCACATGCCCTCCTCAAGTTGGAGGGATCTGAATTGGGTTCTCAGGTGGGGGTGGGGGGTCATGAAATTATAGCCCAGCAAGGGTCCTTCCGTTTGATCCAGATCCACTGGCTGCCTCTTTCAGCTGCTTGAGAAACTGCTCTGACGGTCTGCCGCAGAGCCTGTCCATGGATTCCAAGTTCTTTCAGCAACCTGATGGTGGAAGAAGCCACGAATCCTCTGCATCCCACTTCAACTGGCCAGACTTTTGCATTCCAGCCACGCTGAGTTGCGTCTGCTGCCAACTCTGTGTAACGCAGTTTCTTACGCTCGTAGGCCTCTTCAACAGAGTTTTCCCACGGGACTGTGAGCTCTATGATGTACACAGCCTTTCGTGAAGGGGACCAGAGTACCATGTCTGGCCTAAGGTTGGTAGAAGCAATCTCAGGTGGAAAAATGAGTTGCTGGCCAATATCGACAAGCATCTTCCAGTCCCGGGCCATGCCTAGGTGTCCAGTTTCTGGCTTTGTAGGAGGATGCTTGGGCCTTTTCTGTCCCTCCCGGGTGAATGTTGTTGTTTTGACGGGATTGCTTGTTTTTGGAGGTAATGAATTGGTTGCACTCCTCTTGGTCTCAAGTGCTGCAGCCAGGCTCTTGAGGACCTGATTGTGCCTCCAGGTGTAGCGGCCTTGTGAGAGGCTGGTCTTGCAACCTGTCATTATATGCCTGAGAGTCGCTGGAGCTGGGCAGAGGGGGCAGGTCGGGTCCTCGCCATACCATTGATGTAGGTTTTTTGGTGATGGAAGCACATCATAAACAGCTC
This sequence comes from Salvelinus namaycush, assembly GCF_016432855.1. NCBI lineage: Eukaryota > Metazoa > Chordata > Actinopteri > Salmoniformes > Salmonidae > Salvelinus > Salvelinus namaycush. The sequence continues at coordinate 45,950,478 of NC_052337.1, forward strand.
TTATGATGAAGCTGATGTTGCTTGCCTCCATTTGCCAAAGCTCACTCCAGTTGATCTTTCTCCTCTCCAGGCCTTCCCACCGCGTCCATTGCCCTTGTTTAGCAAGAGAGACAGCCTTTGCACTTCTTGCAGTCTCCTCCTGTCTGCGCACCTCCTCGACCACCAGCTTCCTGCGTTCAGATGTTGTTGCCTTATGGAACGTTGGTTTGCTTGCTGCCAGGCCAAAGCCTCCTCTTCCATGCTGGATATTCCCCACAATGTCTTGGTGTCTCAGGGCTGATGTTGCTTGCTGCACAGCCTTGGATGATGTCCATTTCCGTCCAGTTTGTAGGGGAGGTGCAGCCTTGCTAATGGTCTGGTCTTTGGAGTCCTTCAATGTCATCTGAAGTCTTACTTTAGAGCACTTGTACTCCTCCGTTAGACTTGTAAGAGGTAGTTCAAGGACCCCTTTGCCATAGAGGCCGATGTTACTCAGGCATCGTGGGACACCCAGCCATTTCTTCACGTATGAGGTGAACGCACACAGCCATTTTTTCAGCCAACAATAGGAGTTAGAAAAAGCAGAAATATAGTTAAAATGAATCCCTAACCTTTGATTATCTTCATCAGATGACAGTCATAGGACATCATGTTATACATGTATTGTGTGTTTTGTTCGATAATGTGCATATATATAGTAAAACAAATCTCAGTTTACATTGGCGCGTTACGTGCAGTAATGTTTTGATTCCAAAACATCCGGTGATTTTGCAGAAATACTCATAATAAACATTGATAAAAGAATAAGTGTTATTCACAGAATTAAAGATAAACTTATGCAACCGCTGTGTCAGATTTTTTTTTTTTAATTACGGAAAAAGAATAATCTGAGAATGGCGCTCAGAGCACAATCCAACCAAAGAAATAGCCGCCATTTTGGTGTCAACAGAAGCTACAAAAACACTATAAATATTCACTTACCTTCGAATAACTTCATCAGAAGGCACTCCCAGGATTCCCAGTTCGACAATAAATGACTGATTTGTTCCATAAAGCCCATCATTTAGCCACTTGTTGTTAGCATGTTCAGCCCAGTAATCCATTTTCATGACGCACGAGCAATCCCTCCAGACAAAAACTCAAAAAGTTCCGTTACAGGTCGTAGAAACAAGTCAAATGATGTATGCAATCCATATTTAGGATCTTTTTAACATTAATCATCAATAAGGATCCAACCGGAGAATTTCATTGTCTGAAGAAAGGGCATTGGAACGAGAGCACTCTCTCTCGTGAGCGCGGTTAACCTGTCTAGGACTGGGGTTCCGCTAGCGGAACTCCTCCCACATTCCACTGAAAAGGCAGAGTGCGAAATTCAAAAAATATTTTTGAGAAATATTTAACTTTCACACATTAACAAGTCCAATACAGCAAATGAAAGATAAACATCTTGTGAATCCAGTCAACATGTCCGATTTTTAAAATGTTTTACAGCGAAAACACCACATATATTTATGTTAGCTCACCACCAAATACAAAAATGCACAGACATTTCTTTCACAGCACAGGTAGCATGCACAAAACCAACCTAACTAACCAAGAACCAACCAAACTAACCAAGAAACAACTTCATCAGATGACAGTCTTATAACATGTTACACAATAAATCTATGTTTTGTTCGAAAAATGTGCATATTTGAGCTATAAATCAGTTTTACATTGCAGCTACCATCACAGCTACCGTCAAAAATAGCACCGAAGCAGCCAGAGTAATTATAGAGACCAACGTGGAATACCTAAATACTCATCATAAAACATTTCTGAAAAATGCATGGTGTACAGCAAATGAAAGACAAGCATCTTGTGAATCCAGCCAATATTTCAGATTTTTTAAGTGTTTTACAGCGAAAACACAATATAGCATTATATTAGCTTACCACAATAGCCAGAAACACAAGCCATTTACCAGCAGCAAAAGTTAGCGATCGTAACAAACCAGCAAAAGATATATAATTTTTGACTAACCTTGATAAGCTTCATCAGATGACAGTCCTATAACATCAGGTTATACATACACTTATGTTTTGTTCGAAAATGTGCATATTTAGAGCTGAAATCAGTGGTTATACATTGTGCTAACGTAGCATCTTTTTCCCAGAATGTGCGGATATTTTTCTAAAACTCACCTATTCTGACCAAATAACTATTCATAAACATGACAAAAAAATACATGTTGTATAGGAAATGATAGATACACTAGTTCTTAATGCAATCGCCGTGTTAGAATTCTAAAAATAACTTCATTACGACATCCAGCTTACGTTATAGCGAGAGCGTGCCCAAAATCTGGGCGCTAACTACTAGTACACATTTTCGACAGATATATGAAATAGCATCATAAAATGGGTCCTACTTTTGATGATCTTCCATCAGAATGTTGTACAAGGGGTCCTTTGTCGGGAACAATCGTTGTTTGGTTTTAGAATGGCCTTTTTCCCTCGCGAATTAGCAAGCAAAACTAGCCAAGTGGCGCTAAGCTGTCCATCTTCACCAAACGCAAAGAACGCAACACGTCTAAACTCCCGAAAAAAATTCAATAATCTAATAAAACTATATTGAAAAAACATACTTTACGATGATATCTTCACATTTATCAAATAAAATCAAAGCCGGAGATATAAGACGTCTATAACGATTGCTTTTCAGAAGCCAATACTGGTGACCTTTATGCGCTTCCTGAACAAACAAATTCTGGGGTCATGTCATTCCAAGCTGTCTCTTTTGACCATAGAAAGAGATTGAGACCCCATTTCACCTCTCACAGCCTATTGACATCTAGTGGAAGGCGTATGAAGTGCATGTATAGTCATAAATCTCAAGCAAAATGATCTGGAGGCCCTGGAACAGAGCCTCGATTTGAGATTTTTCACTTTCTGACAGGAAGTTTGCTGCAAAATGAGTTCTGTTTTACTCACAGATATAATTCAAACGGTTTTAGAAACTTGAGAGTGTTTTCTATCCAATAGTAATAATAATATGCATATTGTACGAGCAAGAATAGAGTACGAGGCCGTTTGAATTGGGCACGATTTTCCCCCAAAGTGTAAATAGCGCCCTCTATCCTCAACAGGTTTTAATGAGACCTAGGCTTTCTGCAGACCACTCAGTAAAATAGCTCCTATGAGCCCCTCCTTTATAGTAGAATCATATAACCAGAATCTAAAGACGGTGACATCTAGTGGAAGCCCTAGGAAGTGTTTGCTCATTCATAACTAAAAGGGATATCATTTGGCACTGTTTTGAAAATCGAGTTCTCACTTCCTGTTTGGATTTCTTCTCAGGTTTTTGTCTACCATATGAGTTCTGTTATACTTACAGACATAATTCAAACAGTTTTAGAAACTTCAGAGTATTTTCTATACAATAGTAATAATAATATGCATGTATTACCTTCTCGGACAGAGTAGGAGGAAATTCAGTTTGGGCACGCAATTCGTCCAAAGTGAATATGCTGCCCCCTGTCCCGAACAGGTTTTAACAGGTGTACCTTCATAAACGTTAATTTGTGGAATTTCTTTCCTTCTTAAAGCGTTTGAGCCAATAGGTTGTGTTGTGACAAGGTAGGGATGGTTTACAGAAGATAGCCCTATTTGGTAAAAGACCAAGTCCATATTATGCCAAGAACAGCTCAAATAAGCAAAGAGAAACAACAGTCCATCGTCACTTAAGACATGAAGGTCAGTCAATAGGGAAAATTTCAAGAACTTTGAAAGTTTCTTCTAGTGCAGTCGCAAAAACCATGAAGCGCTATGATGAAACTGGCTCTCATGAGGAAGACCCAGAGTTACCTCTGCTGCAGAGGATAAGTTCAGTAGAGTTAACTGCACCTCAGATTGGAGCCCAAATAAATGCTTCACAGAGTTCAAGAAACACACACATCTCAACATGCACTGTTCAGAGGAGACTGCGTGAAACAGGCCTTCATGGTCGAATTGCTCCATTGAAAACACTACTAAAGGACGGACACCAATAATAATAAGAGACTTGCTTGGGCCAAGAAACATGAGCAATGGACCTTAGACTGGTGGAAATCTGTCCTTTGGTCTGATGAGTCCAAATTTGAGATTTTTGGCTTTCAATGTGTGTGTAAAGAATCCAGGGTGTTTAGTTGGGTCTACTCTTCATTATAAAACTATTTGTTGAATGGTTTAAAATCCGTCAGAAGCTGCTTTCAATTCATGGTGGCTCTGAATAAGACAGAGCTTGTTTTGTGACATTTAGCTCTATGAATGCCCTGTCAGCCTCGGGATTCCTGCAAAAACCTGCTTGAGTGAGGTGGGACAGGGCCATATGTGTTCCGGAAGGGTTTTTGGAGAAGATCAGGATGTCGTCGAGGTAAACAAAGACGAACCGATTCAACAAATCCCTAAGAGTGTCATTGATCAATGCTTGAATGACTGCCGGTGAGTTCGATATTCCAATGGTCATGACTAAATACTCAGTGACCACTAGGGGTGTTAATGGCAGTTTTCCACTCATCTCCCTCCCTGATTCTCACCAGATTTTAAGTGTTGCGGAGGTCAAGTTTGGTGTAGAATTGGGCTCCTAGGGCAAACTCCAAGGCGGCGGACATCGGGTAGGGGGTAACGATTCTTGATCGTAATCCTTTTTCAGCCCTCTAATCGATGCAAGGACTGAAGTTTGGGTCAGAGACAGAAACAAGGGATGCGTTTAGACAGGCAGCCCAATTATGATACTAATTGGTCTTTTGAACTTTTTTTGGCGTTGTGTCTGGAGCCCAGCTGTCTTTCGTCAACTCCTTCATGGCCTACCTCCTCCTCCCTCTGCAGTCTGGCACTAAGTGTGACAACGATCAGGTGGCTGGTCTGACCGTGTCCTACAACGAGTAAATGTGACATCTGATTGGTTGGTGGGTTGGTGGGTGGGTTGATAAAAACAAACGTTTTGATCAGTGGAATATGAGGGAGAGTTAGACCAAAACACACGTGGGCTTGTGCCGGGGCTCCCTCTTGTGGGAATATACAGTATGGTTGTTACTGAGCCAGGTTTCCTGGCTGTTTTGTCACTGTGTCACGACTTCCACCGAAGGTGGCTCCTCTCCCTGTTCGGGCGGCGCTCGGCGGTCGTCGTCGCCGGTCTACTAGCTGCCAGCGATCCTTTTTCCTTTTCTTTTGGTTATGTCTGTTTTGTGTTTCACCTGATTTCATTTTGGTTAATAAGGGGGGTATTTAATTCGACATTTCCTTTGGGGTTTTGCGTGGGATTGTTTTCGTTTTTATTAGCTCATGTTTTACAGGTGTTTTTCCCGAGACTGTGTCTGAGTGGGGTTTTCGTGGCTATTGCTGTAGTCCGGTGTTCCTGTTCTTTTTTGAGATAGTTGAATAACACGCCCTTTTCTTTGGAACTTGTTTCTCCTGCGCCTACATCTCCTTGGGGAGATCTGACACTGTGCCTATGTCAATGATAGTTCAGCAACAATTATTTAAGTGGATATAACTAGTGACATCCATAAGGGATTATAGCGTTAACCTGGATTCACCTGGTCAGCGTGTCATGGAATGAGCAGGTGTTCTTAATATTTTATACACGCAGTGTAACTCATTGGCACTGAAATAAGTTATTTTCAACCATTAACTGGGGCCTTGTTGAGGCCTTATCTAAGTAAGTAATTGCTGATTGACAATAAAGTATTATTTTGATGTATGTAAAAAATATGGTATGCAATTCCTATGTAGAGGAGGTTCTCTCTGGTAGTTGTTCAATATGACTTCAACTTTTATCGGGCACTCTTGTGAAATAGATGTTTAATCTCAGTGTGACTCCCTGTTTAAATAAAAGTTAAATAAAATTTAAAAAACATCAACACAAACACAGGATATGGGGTACACATGGTATCACATCATTACATACTAGGCCCTACTGCACCTGCATTCCAGCACCATTCCAGCATCTGGAATTGACTCAACATGTTTGAGGTGGGGGATCAATACATGTGGGGGAAGAGGTGGCTGTCGAATGTATGATTCTGATATGTACAGGTAAGTTCATTGTGTGTGTGGGGCGGTTGGCGTCCATGTTTGTGTCCGTACTCTGAGGGTGTGTTTGAATATGAATGAGCAGCAGTGTTGTGATGTGTCCTATCCCGTCCTTGCAGAGTGATCTTCCTTGGCCTCATCACATGTCTCAGTGGCTCCTCCTTAGGAGGGAGGGGGACACCACCACGGGACAGACCCCACACTCATCGCTAGAGATCGAACTTCAGACTCCCTCCAAAACCACTGAACCCCTCAACACACCGAAAGAGATTACGGTGCACACCCTTAGAGGGAGCCGGAACAGGATAACTCCCTCCAAACTCACAAAGACACAGAGGAGGAGGAACTATCCAACACCCAGGGAGAGAGAACGAGTGACCTTAGTCGAACACAGTCAGAAAGAGGAGGTGGAAGAGGCGTTAGATAGAGGAGGAGGTTACCCCAGAGGCCCTTCCTCCTGTTCATGTGAGCAAGAAAGAGCAGAAGGCTTCTGATCAGCCAAATGGCAGGCAGAGGGAGAGGTCATAGTGATTCACACCCACAGAGTGAAAGACAACCCACACAACCTCTTGGTTGAGATGAACCACACAGAGGCAGAGGGCCTTCAGGGCTAGCCAGTCAGCCTGCCTGCTCTGATCCTCGAGTTAATTGTATTTAAATTCATGTTCGTTAAAGATTTTTATTCAAGAATTGAAAAGTCCCATTTACTTAATGATCATTTTTCACTGTCTTCAACCCTCAAGAACCAGGGTGAGTCTGGGTCACCCTTTTACTGGGCAAACAACTTGCATATCGTCATAGACTAGGCCGGAACTTTAATCTTAAAACAATGCATTTTTTTTTTATAGTGAGCAAGAGATACGCTTTTTCCTTTTCTATGATGATTCAAATTTTTGGTTGCACCCCAACTCAATGTTGGTTGAGCGCCCTCTGTTTTTTTGTTGTCAAATAATACTTTTTTTTTTTTAAATGTACAAAGTAAATTATTAAAAGCATTAAAATTGGGATGTTTCCCACTTATTTACACAACCTACTCCACACTTGCAAAGTGAAAGTTTATAGAAAAGTTCTGAAATTAAGTAGTAAACAGAAGAAAAGCAGAATTGAGTCCAATTATTTAATAGCCTATGATTCAATCCCATTTTTGAAGGTCTGATGAATAATTAATATTGTTCCTCTTCCTTGTGGCAGGCGCAGCAGCACACTGCCCTCCAAAGCCTGCAAAATAATCGCCGGACTGCCCCTTTCCTAGCTCTGCATGGAACATCCAGGGTCACGTCCTTGGTGACGTGTGGGGTGACATCCGGGATGACCACAGCAACATCCTCTGGAAAGGGAAAAAAGAGGAACAGAATGTAAACATGCAAACCGTAGCTTCTAAACACTGGCCAGTTGAAAGGTTCTGCTAAGATGTCATGACAAACGGCACCTGTCAGAGTGCTGTCTAAGTGTTACTCACCTGCTTGGATGTCAGCTGGCAGAGTGGCGAAGACGGCCATCGTGAGAGTCCTTTCTTCAGGTGTGACGTCCACAACCTCCAAGAGGGAAGAGATGGGATCTGCCTCTGTATTAGGGGTGATGTCCACCACATTCAGGTGGGAAGAAGCCGGATCTGCCTCTGTATTAGGGGTGATGTCCACAACATTCCGGTGGAAAGAAGCCGGGTCTGCCTCTGTATTAGGGGTGATGTCCACCACATTCAGGTGGGAAGAAGCCGGATCTGCCTCTGTATTAGGGGTGATGTCCACAACATTCAGGTGGGAAGAAGCCTGGTCTGTGTTAAGGGTGACAACAACAACCCTGATGAGCTCTACTACTACAAGGCACCAAGATGTCATCACAACAAGCATCTGTCAGACTGCTCTCTATCATTGCTACTCACCTGCTTGGATGTCAGCTGGTAGTGTGGTGGAAACGGCCACCGCGAGGACAGGGGAGACTGGTAGGGTGGCTGGAGCGGGCTGGAAGCAGCTCTGCACCTCGTCCGCCACAAAGGCACAGACAGAGCTCATATAAAAAGGGCTCTGGAGGTCATCCGTGGAGAAGGACTGACTGATTCTCCCGAGGATCGACCACACAGAGTCAAAAGCAGCAGCCCGGGAGAAAGGTATGTGAGGGGAAGGGTCCTTTAACATGCAGAAGAGCTTCTCCACTACGGCCGCCACCATGCCCACGGCCATCCCGCTTATTAGGATTGGGTGCTCTGAATGGCCTTCCTCTGGCTGAAGCCACAGGGCCAGGAGGAGCCTGGGCACCACCTCCACCACCACTTGAGATGGGCTAAGCAGGTTGCTAAGGGGCTCATTGGACTGCTCGCCCAGAATGCTCCTCAAAGCTCTCTCCACGATGCTGTGTACTTTAGGATCGCTGACATCAACAAAAAGGAGAAGACAAAGCTAAACGATGTGCAATGTGCTCACAGAGAACACTGTCTTAGTCTGTTTCTGCGTAGTTCCAGATAAATGGATCAAGTCATATGCAGGGCAGTACATGGAACTCACATGTCAGCTGGCGAGGTGGAGTGCATGGAGAGGCGGAGCTTGCAGAAAGCCTTGTGCTCTATGTCCATCATTTTTAGGCAAGTGTTTACTTCCCAGGCCTGCAGTATGAAACAGGAAGTCCCATTAGTGTAATTTCACAACAGATCTATTCTGCTGTGCTATCTCGCTGTTGAAAGGCCAGTAAAAGAGCTCACTGACTTGTAGTATGTCTCTAACTCTCATTCTCTTACCAGCCGAGCGAGGTCGTTTCCCTCCTCCAGGGTTTCCTTCCACACCCTTCAAATAAAACACAGAGCAATTCAACTTTCCTGGCTTCTGATTTTTCTGTTTATATTACCCACACCTCCTGGAGTGCTGCTGGTGGCAAGGAATTGCAGTGAAGGTGAGTGACGTGGTACTCACCTCTCCCTAAGGGATTTTTGGCCTGAGACACCAGCCAGTTGCTCATGTGCTCTGTGTTGACATGGGGAGGGACCTGGCCTTGATTCTGGAGCAGCAGATAGTGGACCATGAGCTTCTTCTGCAAGATGAGGTAAGGTGTGAGACCATGCCACATCATGTCCTTTCAGAAGGGCCTCTCGCAACATTTCACAACTGCTCATGCCTGACAATTTGCAAGTGATATTAAGAACTCTTATGACCAACTTCTCTAAACTGTCTTGAAATACAACTCTCTTTCTGTTGTTTATGTTTTTGTGGGATGAATCTTGCCTGTTTATTGTAATATGTTTCCTCCCAGCAGGCCTGCAGAGTCTGAAAATAAAGGCTGCTTCTACAGAATTCCTTTGAAGATAATGAAAATAATAATGCTTTGTTATGCACATTATGCACAGGCATTTACAGTATGCTAAAATGAATTTTTCCTAAGATTACCTTTGTGGGACCATAAGTGAACTCCGGAATGCACCAAACCCTATCCATGGTAAGATGGGGAAGAAATGCAGCGCTATAGATATACGGGATGCTCTAGAGATAACAGGAATTAGTCGCGAATGATCAATGACTGTGGAGTCGTCCAATATGCTGCACTTAGAATTGAGTTGTAGGCGATGTTTGGCGCAAAATAGAACGTTTACATTCTATTGCCATGGAGAAATGGAATGTGTAGAACCTGTATAAATGGGTATGATTCTATGTCTTTATTTCGTGAAAGATTAAACTCTTTATTTTGTCATAATGTGTATATGAGGATGTAGGAACCCGTCCCGATTCATGGCGCGATTATCCAGGTGCATGTTGCTTAGACCTACTAATCCAACCTTGGTTTACAAGTTAAATACATAGATTTGTATAGGCATTTATAAACAATCGACCACTTCCATTTAAAGCAATGATTGTCAATTGAAAATGTGGTTGTTGTGTTATCCTGTTGTGCGCCTTGAGTGTCAGTCCCCTTAAGCACATTATTCCAATATTTCCGAGCTCTGAATTGACACAATGAACACTTTTGCAAAGATATTCGGTTAAAAATAAGAGTATGAATGACAATAAACGTATGACTTGGATTGTATGCATAATAGTGTAGTAAACAATATCGCTCAGCGTGGGAACTTTTGGAAAGTATCCGTTATAAGTCTCCATGGCACGTATCACTTCGTTGTCTTGTTGGTAATAGTAAAAATGCATGACAGTCCGCATTGTAATGGTCTAACAGGTGTTTTTCATTTTGTTTCTCACATTAAACAGACATTTGAGAACGGAATTGCTTACAGTTGTACCTATGATGCACAGACACACTAAAGCTGTACAGTGTAGTTTGAATAGTCAGTTTCAATTATTTGCAGATGTATTCCCTATTATTTACAAATCGAAAGATGTAACATTTGAAATGAATGTGGCAGAACAGTTAATAGAGTTCCTGTGGGAGTCTTCTCCTTCAGTCGTTTTGCCTCTTAGGCCTCGTTTCTCATTACATGGGATTTCCCCAGTGCCAACTTCACATGAGATGGCCGCTGTCTACTGTCATGTGGGGCTGGATGACAGATATCGCTGCTGTCCATGGTCCTGAAATATACAATCTTGGCTATTTGCATATGTACGACCGTCCAAACTTGACCCCACACACATACACACACATTAATGCTAATCTCTCACACACTTTTGAACATTGCACAACCTGCAACAAGACACTGAAAGAGCATTTTATTCCAAGTGTGTTTGTGTTTGAATAAAGACCCGAAGAATGAAATCAATGAGTGGATGTTGATTGGACAATGTATATGTACTTTGCAGAAGCCATTTTTTTGCATTCCCTGTAGCTTGTATTTTACCAGATTGCTTTGTTTAAACCAGAATGAAGATTTGGTCTGAGAAACTATGCCGATTATTGCATGATAGCTATTTTTTTTTTTTTAATAAGGCAATGTATATGTGACCCCCTTTCAAAGAGTCGCTCATTTATCACTTTCTTGCAGATATACAGTGCCTTCAAAAAGTGTTCATACCCCTTAACTTATTCCTCATTTTGTTTTCTTACAGCCTGAATTCCAAATGGATTAAATTATAGTTTTTGTATCATCTCACCCAGCTACAGACAATCCCCCATAATGACAAAGTGAAAACATGTTTTATTTTATTTTTTCAAATGTCTTGAAAATGAAATACAGAAATATCTCATTTACATAAGTATTCACAATACATGTTAGAATCACCTTTGGCAGTGATTAAAGCTGTGAGACTTTCTGGGTAAGTCTCCAAGAGCTTTGCACCCCTGGATTGTACCATATTTGCAATATCAAATCAAATCAAGTTTATTTTATATAGCCCTTCGTACATCAGCTAATATCTCGAAGTGCTGTACAGAAACCCAGCCTAAAACCCCAAACAGCAAGCAATGCAGGTGTAGAAGCACGGTGGCTAGGAAAAACTCCCTAGAAAGGCCAAAACTTAGGAAGAAACCTAGAGAGGAACCAGGCTATGAGAGGTGGCCAGTCCTCTTCTGGCTGTGCCGGGTGGAGATTATAACAGAACATGGCCAAGATGTTCAAAATGTTCGTAAATGACAAGCATGGTCAAATAATAATCAGGAATAAATGTCAGTTGGCTTTTCATAGCCGATCATTAAGAGTTGAAAACAGCAGGTCTGGGACAGGTAGGGGTTCCATAACCGCAGGCAGAACAGTTGAAACTGGAACAGCAGCAAGGCCAGGTGGACTGGGGATAGCAAGGAGTCATCATGCCCGGTAGTCCTGACGCATGGTCCTAGGGCTCAGGTCCTCCGAGAGAGAGAAAAAAAGAGAGAAGGAGAGAATTAGAGAGAGCATACTTAAATTCACACAGGACACTGGATAAGACAGGGGAAGTACTCCAGATATAACCAACTGACCCTAGCCCCCCGACACATAAACTACTGCAGCATAAATACTGGAGGCTGAGACAGGAGGGGTCAGGAGACACTGTGGCCCCATCCGATGATACCCCCGGACAGGGCCAAACAGGAAGGATATAACCACACCCACTTTGCCAAAGCACAGCCCCCACACCACTAGAGGGATATCTTCAACCACCAACTTACAATCCTGAGACAAGGCCGAGTATAGCCCACAAAGATCTCCACCACAGCACAAACCAAGGGGGGGCGCCAACCCAGACAGGAAGATCACGTCAGTAACTCAACCCACTCAAGTGACGCACCCCTCCTAGGGACGGCATGAAAGAGCACCAGTAAGCCAGTGACTCAGCCCCTGTAATAGGGTTAGAGGCAGAGAATCCCAGTGGAGAGAGGGGAACCGGCCAGGCAAAGACAGCAAGGGCAGTTCGTTGCTCCAGAGCCTTTCCGTTCACCTTCACACTCCTGGGCCAGACTACACTCAATCATATGACCCACTGAAGAGATGAGTCTTCAGTAAAGACTTAAAGGTTGAGACCGAGTATGCGTCTCTCACATGGGTAGGCAGACCATTCCATAAAAATGGAGATCTATAGGAGAAAGCCCTGCCTCCAGCTGTTTGCTTAAAAATTCTAGGGACAATTAGGAGGCCTGCGTCTTGTGACCGTAGCGTACGTGTAGGTATGTACGGCAGGACCAACTCGGAAAGATAGGTAGGAGCAAGCCCATGTAACGCTTTATAGGTTAACAGTAAAACCTTGAAATCAGCCCTTGCCTTAACAGGAAGCCAGTGTAGGGAAGCTAGCACTGGAGTAATATGATCAAATTTCTTGGTTCTAGTCAGGATTCAAGCAGCCGTAGTTAGCACTAACTGAAGTTTATTTAGTGCTTTATCCGGGTAGCCGGAAAGTAGAGCATTGCAGTAGTCTAACCTAGAAGTAACAAATGCATGGATACATTTTTCTGCATAATATTTGGACAGAAAATTTCTGATTTTTGCAATGTTACGTAGATGGAAAAAAGCTGTCCTTGAAACAGTCTTGATATGTTCGTCAAAAGAGAGATCAGGGTCCAGAGTAACGCCGAGGTCCTTCACAGTTTTATTTGAGACGACTTTACAACCATCAAGATTAATTGTCAGATTTAACAGAAGATCTCTTTGTTTCTTGGGACCTAGAACAAGCATCTCTGTTTTGTCCGAGTTTAAAAGTAGAAAGTTTGCAGCCATCCACTTCCTTATGTCTGAAACACAGGCTTCTAGCGAGGGCAATTTTGGGGCTTCACCATGTTTCATTGAAATGTACAGCTGTGTGTCATCCGCATAGCAGTGAAAGTTAACATTATGTTTTCGAATGACATCCCCAAGAGGTAAAATATATAGTGAAAACAATAGTGGTCCCAAAACGGAACCTTGAGGAACACCGAAATGTACAGTTGATTTGTCAGAGGACAAACCATTCACAGAGACAAACTGATATCTTCCCAAAAGATAAGATCTAAACCAGGCCAGAACTTGTCCGTGTAGACCAATTTGGGTTTCCAGTCTCTCCAAAAGAATGTGGTGATCGATGGTGTCAAAGGCAGCACTAAGGTCTAGTAGCACGAGGACAGATGCAGAGCCTCGGTCTGACGCCATTAAAAGGTCATTTACCACCTTCACAAGTGCAGTCTCAGTGCTATGATGGGGTCTAAAACCAGACTGAAGCATTTCGTATACATTGTTTGTCTTCAGGAAGGCAGTGAGTTGCTGCGCAACAGCTTTTTCTAAAATTTTTGAGAGGAATGGAAGATTCGATATAGGCCGATAGTTTTTTATATTTTCTGGGTCAAGGTTTGGCTTTTTCAAGAGAGGCTTTATTACTGCCACTTTTAGTGAGTTTGGTACACATCCGGTGGATAGAGAGCCGTTTATTATGTTCAACATAGGAGGGCCAAGCACATGAAGCAGCTCTTTCAGTCCTGAGCTACCTCCTAAATCATGTGGGGGCCTTGGGGAGGATTCTTAGGCCAAGGTCGTGGGCGAGGGTCGCCACTCAAAGGACGCTAAGGAGGGGGACAAAGACAGTGGTGGAGTGGTGTCCTCGTCCTGCGCCGGAGCCGCCACCGCGGACAGATGCCCACCCAGACCCTCCTCTTGAGTTTTAGGGGTGCGTTCGGAGTCCGCACCTCAGGAGGGGGGTACTGTAACGTCCTGACCAGAGTTCTTATGTGTTTTGCTTGTTTAGTGTTGGTCAGGACGTGAGCTGGGTGGGAATTCTATGTTGTGTGTCTAGTTCGTCTGTTTCTGTGTCCAGCCTAATATGGTTCTCAATCAGAGACAGCTGTCAATCGTTGTCCCTGATTGAGAATCATATATAGGTGGCTTGTTTTGTGTTGGGGATTGTGGGTGGTTGTTTCCTGTCTCTGTGTTTGTGTTCTGCACCAGATAGGACTGTCTCGGCTTTCACGTTTTGTTATTTTGTTATTTGTTAATGTTCACCGTTTATCGTCTGATTAAACATGTTGAACACTAACTGCGCTGCCTTTTGGTCCTCTCCTTCATCCCAGGAAGAAAGCCGTTACAGAGCGACACCAGTTGAGCATTCCTACAGCATTTCCCTCCAGAAGCCATGAGAAAGTTGTCCGGCTGCGGGGACTGTGTGGGGGGATTTATACTACTGTCTGTACTTACTGGTGGCACAGACGCTGTTTCATCCTTTCCTACACTGAAATTACCCTTGCCTAACGATTGCGTCTGAAGCTGGGCTTGCAGCACAGCTATCCTCGCCGTAAGGCGATCGTTCTCCTGTATATTATGAGTACAGCGACTGCAATTAGAAGACATCATGTTAATGTTACTACTCAGCTTCGGCTGTTGAAGGTGCTGACGAACCATGTCCAGATAAAGCGTCCGGAGTGAAAAAGTTGAGTGAGGGAAAAAAGTTGTGTTGGAAAAACTAAAAATATAAACGGTAATTAAAAAGTAAAAAGAAAAAAAGAAAACGTAAAGTTGTCAGCTAAAAAAGTAAGGTTGGCAACAAAACGCACAGCAACAAAACGCACAGCAACACAATATATACAGTACCAGTCAAAAGTCTGGACACACCTACTCATTTAAGAGTTTTTCTTTCTTTATTTTTACAATGTTTTACATTTTAGAATAATAGTGAACACATCAAAACTACGAAATAGCACAATTGGAATCATGTAGTAAGCAGAAAAGTGTTATATATATATATATATATTAATATATAATATTTTATATTTGAGATTCTTCGAAGTAGCCATCCTTTTCCTTGATGACCGCTTTACATTCTCTCAAACCTTTTCATGAGGTAGTCACCTGGAATGCTTTTATAATTAACAGGTGTACCTTCATAAAAGTTAATTTGTGGAATTTCTTTCCTTCTTAAAGCGTTTGAGCCAGTAGGTTGTGTTGTGACAAGGTAGGGATGATTTACATAAGATATCCCTTTTTGGTAAAAGACCAAGTCCATATTATGCCAAGAACAGCTCTAATAAGCAAAGAGAAACAACAGTCCATCGTTAAGACATGAAGGTCAGTCAATACAGAAAATGTCAAGAACTTTGAAAGTTTCTTCTAGTGCAGTCGCAAAAACCATGGAGCGCTATGATGAAACTGGCTCTCATGAGGAAGACCCAGAGTTACCTCTGCTGCAGAGGATAAGTTCAGTAGAGTTAACTGCACCTCAGATAGGAGCCCAAATAAATGCTTCACAGAGTTGAAGAAACACACACATCTCAACATGCACTGTTCAGAGGAGACTGCGTGAATCAGGCCTTCGTGGTCGAATTGCTCCATTGAAGCCACTACTAAAGGACGGACACCAATAATAAGAAGAGACTTGCTTGGGCCAAGAAACACGTGCAATGGACCGTTAGACTGGTGGAAATGTGTCCTTTGGTCTGATGAGTCCAAATTTGAGATTTTTGGCTTTCAATGTGTGTGTAAAGAATCCAGGGTGTTTAGTTGGGTCTACGCTTCATTATAAAACTATTTGTTGAATGGTCTAAAATCCGTCAGAAGCTGCTTTCAATTCATGGTGGCGCTGAATAAGTCTTGACGGAGACAGAGCTTGTTTTGCCAAGGAAAGTGAAAAGGACTGAGGGACAGCAAAATGGATAATACATGGAAAGGAACATGGAAGAACCTCAAAGAACATTGCATTTTCAAGATCATGTAACATCAAACATAACATCAAAATGCATCTTATATTCCTGCCCTTACAGAAAAACCACATGATTTCAACTTACATTTGATTTGAAATCATGTGAAAACATGTTTTGGAACACAACGTGATCACATTTTCACATGTGTAGTTTAATGTAATCACATGTTGCTTTACATGTTATCAAATTATCTTCAAATAAGATTACATGAAAACATGTTTTTGGAACACTTCCCGTGTTGTTCACATGTGAAATTCATGTGGTTTTTGCGTAAACGCCCTGCAGTTCCACAATCAAGGTTCTTAATAATGCTTTAAAATGCACATGTACGATTGTGCATGCGTAATGGGTTGAAAACAAAGTCACTAAAAACAGACACCCATTTACTATTTATTCCCCCCCCCCCCAATTTGTCTTAATTAATCTAAATTGTAATTTCTACATACTTTAGTGTTAGCAGTCCATCAGGCCAATAGATGGCGGTGTTGCACTGTTGAGGCAGGAGAAACAGCAAGTTCTGGCCAAGCGCTCACCATTCTGCAGAATAAGGATCAGAACTTTACAGAGGTAAACGGTCTGTTCTTTTTACTATTACAGGTATGTAACAGAACTTCCAAACGTTCAAATATATACACAATATGTAATAACATGCTATTTAACAACTTTGTCAAGATATTATCACGTTAGGAAAGGTTTTGCTTTGGCTTTGTGTCGAACTGAGTGAGCGAAGAACGTGATTTACATTGAGTGAGAGTATATGTTAGCTTGATGCTAGCTGAGGTAAAAAACGATTTACGAGTCACAGAGACTATGTTTACTGAGTAGCTTACTTGTGCTGGATTTTGTCTAGGATTTTTTTTATAAAGAATCCATTTGTTAGGGATTTCTGAGTTCGTTTTCCATGTTATTGGTTTTGTGTAAAATTGTGCTCACTAGCTGGTAAACTGGCCGAGCACGCTCAGTCTGGTGGACTTTTAGTGCATACAGTGAGAGAGATGATTTTCTGGAGGTGCCACTATCTTAAAGCTGAATGTATTGTTGTCAGTTTTCTATAGAGGTAGCGGTATATAGAAAAACATTCAGTTATTTATGTTTTCATATATAGGTGTTTCTATTGTATGAATGTGAAATACATGTGGTTTTCATGTGAAACCATACACTAAGACAGGGTTATTTGTGGAACACTTTTGAATTCTGCTTTAGGTAAAGTGCATTTATGTTGTGTAATTTAAAGTGTGCACTTGTTTGATGTGAATATTTTCAAAGTACTAACAAGAAAATAGACAATTGAACAAGAGAAAAAAAACATTCTTCAGAATAAAGAAAGCACCAGAACTTTGCAGACGTAAACTTGTGTCCGTTCTTTTTACTATTGCAGGCCACCTCAGCTACACATGCACTCTGTCTGCACAAGCATCCACGCATGCGCATACACATGGACAAACACACACTAATGTTCTCTCTCTTGTGTTTGTCAGCAGTTCATCGTGGCCCTGTCATTCACCTCCTTCACCAAAGCTGTCAGGGACCTACATGAAGAGTGCCATCACTCAGAGAGACACTTTGACCTGTCCAGCTCTCTCATCGGACTCATAGACGGCAGCTTTGAGATGGGTATCAACAATAACATTGAGTTGCTTGAGAATTCATGTAGTAAAAACCAGATACAGACTACAGTATGATCCATTTTTTTTGTGGTTCAATCAGAGTCTGCTCTCAATACTGTCCAGTTTTCTAGTTGTTCCTATTAATTGATTGACTGGCATTTGTCCATGACTCTACTGTCAAACCCCTAACATTGTTTTATTTGATGCTATGTTGTTGCAGCCTAGCATCCAAACTGATATATATATTTTTTTTTAAACAGTGTTTATAATTTGCGATTCCTGATTACTGTAGTGTTGTGGTTTCTTGCAGGTAACCTGCTGTTCCTGGCTGTGGTCAGCCATTTTGGGGCGAAGCTGCACCAGCCCAGGCTCATTGCTATGGGCTGTTTCCACATGGCTGTAGGATCCTTCCTCACAGGCCTGCCACACTTCTTCATGGGACGGTAAAACAACTGAAATACTGGTTAAACTTGTACTTGTAGAGATACTCCAATGCGGAGGATAGTTTCACTTTAGAAATAAAGAAATGTATCCAGTTGTTGATTAATCTCAGTTAACTTAGAACTAAAGTCTTGCGTAATTGGTCAGCTGCTTGATTATGTTTTGGGGCCATACATGGTAAGAGAAGGGATTAAGAGATGCTATAACTGACGTGGTAAGGTTGGACCCAGGTGCAGAGAAGAGACCAGAAGATGAAGCAGTGGTTCCAACCAGTGTCTCCACCCCTCAAGGGCCCACTTAACTGCCAAGAGCTCCCGGTTGCCTACATCGTAGTTGCCTTCCGCTGGTCGAGAACCGCTTGGAGAGAAAGGCGCATGGGTGCAGTTTCTTGTCCTCCTCGTTCCGCTGTGAAAGGACCGCACCAGCTCTGGTGTCCGAGGCGTCCACCTCTACCACAAAGGGACGAGTAGGATCAGGATGAACGAGGATGGGTCCGGAGGTGAAACGTCCCTTGAGCTATGAATGCCCTGTCAGCCTCGGGATTCCAGCAAAAACCTGCTTGAGTGAGGTGGGACAGGGCTGTATGTGTTCCGGAAGGGTTTTTTGGAGAAGATCAGGATGTTGTCGAGGTAAACAAAGACGAACCGGTTCAACAAATCCCTAAGAGTGTCATTGATCAATGCTTGAAAGACTGCCGGTGAGTTCGATATTCCGAAGGTCATGACTAAATACTCAGTGACCACTAGGGGTGCTAAAGGCAGTTTTCCACTCATCTCCCTCCCTGATTCTCACCAGATTTTAAGCGTTGCGGAGGTACAGTTTGGTGAAGAATTGGGCTCCTAGGGCGGCGGAGATCGGGTAGGGGGTAACGATTCTTGATCGTAATCCTTTTCAGCCTTCTGTAATCGATGCAAGGACTGAAGTTTGGGTCAGAGACAGAGAGACAAGGGATGCATTTAGACTGGCAGCCCAATTATTATATTTTTTCCACTAATAGGTCTTTTGACCAATCACATTAGATATTTTTGCATCAGCTCTTTTTTAGAGCATATCTGATTAGTCAATAGACCAATTACTCCAAAAAATTACTGAGTTGGGCTGCCTGTCTCAACGAAGCCATAGAAACCTGGACATGCTCCAACTGAAATTTTCCATCCTGTCAGTATTGATGTTGAATGGCATTAAATACATTTTTTTTTGTTCTCTCCCATCCCCTGTAGGTTTGTTGAACATGAGTGGAAATGAAACTCCAGCACACTGGTAGCACTATAGATTCGCGAGTATAACTTTTCCAGGTGAGTTGAACCTGCCTGTGGGTGCGGTGGGGATATTCCTGGGAGGTCTACTGATGAAGAGGTATAAGCTTGGCGTTGTGTCTGGAGCCCAGCTGTCTTTCGTCAACTCCTTCATGGCCTACCTCCTCCTCCCTCTGCAATCTGGCACTAAGTGTGACAACGATCAGGTGGCTGGTCTGACCGTGTCCTACAACAGGTAATTATGACATCTGATTGGTTGGTTGGTTGGTTGGTGGGTGGGTTGATAAAAACAAACGTTTTGATCAGTGGAATATGAGGGAGAGTTAGACCAAAACACACATGGGCTTGTGCCGGGGCTCCCTCTTGTGGGAATATACAGTATGGTTGTTACTGAGCCAGGATTCCTGGCTGTTTTGTCACTGTGCCTATGTCAATGATAGTTCAGCAACAATTATTTAAACATCATTATTACCAGCCATTTTCTCTGTCCCCCAGGTCCCCTGGTGTACGATGGCAGCCTGTAACAGAGACTGCTCCTGCTTGGCTGGGGAGTGGGACCCTGTGTGTTCAGACAACGGCATCACCTACACCTCCCCCTGCCTCGCAGGCTGCTCCAACTTTACAGGTTACGGCAAGAACACGGTACCAATACTATTAATGTACTGCGTGTACAAAACATTCACAGGGATTCTCGCCCATGTTGACTCCAATGCTTCCCACAGTTGTATCAAGTTGGCTATATGTCTTTTGAGTGGTGGACCATTCTTGATACACACAGGAAACTGTTGAACGTAAACAACCCAGCAGCGTTGCAGTTCTTGACACAAACTGGTACCCCTGGCACCTACTACCATGCCCCGTTGAAAGGCACGTAAATATTTTGTCTTGCCTATTCACCCTCTGAATGGCACACATACACAATCCATGTCTCAAGCCTTACAATATTTTTTAAAACATGTCTCCTCCTCTTTATCTACACTGATTTAAGTGGATTTAACTAGTGACATCCATAAGGGATTATAGTGTTAACCTGGATACACCTGGTCAGCGTGTCATGGAAAGAGCAGGTGTTCTTAATATTTTATACACTCAGTGTAACCATTGGCACTGACATAAGTTATTTTCAACCATTAACTGGGGTCTTGTTGAGGCCTTATGTATGTAAGTAATTGCTGATTGACAAAGTATTATTTTGATGTATGGAAAAAATATGGTATGCAATTCCTATGTAGAGAAGTTTCTCTGGTAGTTCAACTTTTACAGGGCACTCTTGTAAAATAGATGTTTAATCTCAATGTGACTCCCTGTTTAAATAAAAGTTAAATAAAATTAAAAAAACATTAACACAAACACAGGATATGGGGTACACATGGTATCACATCATTACATACTAGGCCCTACTGCACCTGCATTCCAGCATCTGGAATTGACTCAACATGTTTGAGTTGTGGGATCAATACATGTGGGGGAAGAGGTGGCTGTCGAATGTATGATTCTGATATGTACAGGTTAGTTCATTGTGTGTGTGTGGGGGGGTGTCCATGTTTGTGTCCGTACTCTGAGGTGTGTTTGAATATGAATGAGCAGCAGTGTTGTGATGTGTCCTATCCCGTCCTTGCAGAGTGATCTTCCTTGGCCTCATCACATGTCTCAGTGGCTCCTCCCGAGGAGGGAGGGGGACACCACCACGGGACAGACCCCACACTCATCGCTAGAGATCGAACTTCAGACTCCCTCCAAAACCACTGAACCCCTAAACACACCGAAAGAGATTACGGTGCACACCCTTAGAGGGAGCCGGGACAGGATAACTCCCTCCAAACTCACAAACATTTCGTTTTTGCAGGGGGGGTGTTGTAAGGGACTTAATACAGTTGTGTTCCAGACACTAGGGGGTACTCTGGTGAAGCCCATGGGAAATAAAGAAATATAGTTTAAGTGGATTGGTAAGAGTAAGAATGAAAAACTAAAGAAAGACTGTAAACAGCTGTTACCTGTGCTAACATGATTAAAAGTGAAGTAAACCGTACTTTTCAAGTTCTAGTTTATATGATAAACTCATTGGAAGGGTAACATATATACAGGATGTACATAAATGGGCATAAATACGTGACACAGAAAAAATATATTTTGACATTTAGGAATTCAAAATGCATCTAAATATATTTCGTTCTGTCTATGGAATACATTTTTTTTAAATGTAAAAAAAGTTTTTTAAGATATATGTATAAAATATACTTGTCTGTACAGTAAGTAAATGTAGGAAATCCAAAATGCACAAAAATATGTTTTTGTAATGTCTAAAATATATGTGTATAATATATACTTCTCTGTAACTTAAAGCAATGCAGAAGCAATAAGCATTGTAAATGATGATAGAACACATCAAATGAATGTGAATATGAGGACACAAAGGAGACATATAATTAATTATCTTTTAATACATTTTTAATGCTGAAAAAATCTATGTATGGCAAATTCACTCTGGGCAAATGGCCTGTTGGACAAAAATAGTTAACATCCTTGCTACTTCAGCCATTTGCTATGTTAAAGTAAAATCTCAGTTAATGATGAATGGATACAATTTGGAAGGATTTTCCAGAGTCATACCTCAGTAGGGTAGAGTGTCAGGTGGCACAACCATTGGTGCCATGAGGTCAAAGTGTGAAGGAGGGAGCAAGCCAGAGAGCTGTCTAGGAAGCAGTCCATGCCCATGGCTTGGAGGCTTTGAGTTGGTCCCATCATTGCATTGTAGGGTATCTGCTGCCCCATAGACCTGCTGGTAGTGGGAAAGGTGTTAGCAGGAGACCACCAGGGACATCTATGATCGGCTGAAACAGTCTTGGTTCAACCACATGTATTCTAAAGCAATATTCACCTGCTTTCAAAAGTATGGATTCACTCCTTTGGGGACACTTTCAGTGTTCCCCTGATATCCATATGTCCCCATCGGTGGAGGTGGTGGTACACACTTGTTCTGTAAAACACATCAACACATTTCCCAAATTGTTAGTAATATTATCACAGTTGAAATACAATGGTTGTTCACTGTTTTTAATTTCATTGAATTTAAGTGTGTACCTCAGCCTTGGGCTCAGTTTTGTTAACCCATCTGTGCAGAGTTGGATCCCAGACAATCTGAGGAAGAAGATATTAGCAATGTGAAGCAAGTCACAATTATTATTATTTTTAATCCACTAAATTGTCTCTACATAGAATATAGTGTTAATAACCTGTTCCTTACAGATCTGTCTTTGTCCTCAGGTAGATGAACCTCCTTCTTATTAACTCTTCCACTCCCAAAGACCCAGCTGAGCCAGCCTCCACTGTTATTGTGAACAGCAGGGGTCTCGGGTTCAGCCACCGGCCGGCTGCCAGTCTGGCACTGAGGGTTGGCCTCGTCCATCAGGAGGATCAACTCCCTCTGTGCAGGGATGAGGCCTGATGCTCGGAGGATCTCCTTTCGCACAGTGACAGTAGCTGCTGGAAGAATCCCCTCACTCTGTGCAGAGACACTGGCTGTGAGGAGGATGTCCTCCCTCTCTTCAGGGATGAGGCCTGATGCTCGGAGGATCCCCTCCTTCTGTGCAGGGATGAGGCCTGATGCTCGGACGATCTCCTCCCTCTGTGCAGTGATGCTAGCTGCTGGGCGAACCCTCTCCCTCTGGGCAGGGACATTGGCTGTTTGGAGGATCCCCTCCCTCTGTGCAGGGACACTGGATGTTTGGAGGATCCCCTCCGTCTGTGCAGAGACACTGGCTGTTTGGAGGATACCCTCCCTCTGTGATGGGATGAGGCCTGATGCTCGGAGGATCTCCTTCCTCTGCGCAGTGATGCTACCTGCTGAGAGAATCCCCTCCCTCAGTGACGGGATGAGGCCTGATGCTCGGAGGATACCCTCCCTCTGTGATGGGATGAGGCCTGATGCTCGGACGATCTCCTCCCTCTGCAAAGCAACTTCGGCTGCTGTGATGATCTGCAGGTATAATATAGAGCATATAGTCATTCCCT
This sequence comes from Salvelinus namaycush, assembly GCF_016432855.1. NCBI lineage: Eukaryota > Metazoa > Chordata > Actinopteri > Salmoniformes > Salmonidae > Salvelinus > Salvelinus namaycush. The sequence goes on from NC_052337.1 coordinate 45,973,824, forward strand.
AAAAAATCAACCACTTGGAATCTGTAACATCATTGACACATACACTGAATGTGTTAAACATTAAGAACACCTTCTCTTTCCGTGACATAGACTAATCAGGTGAAAGCTATAATCCCTTATTGATGTTAATTGTTAAATATTTTTCTCAGTGTAGATGAAGGGGAAAAGACAGGTTAAAGATAGATTTTTAGACAATTGAGACATGGATTGTGTATGTGTGTCAGTCAGAAGGTGAATGAGCAATACCAAAGATTTAAGTCCTTTTGAACAGAGTATGGTAGTAGGTGCCAGGCGCACCGGTTTGTGTCAAGAACTGCCATGCTGTTGGGTTTTTCACGCTCAACAGTTTTCCCTGAGTATCAACAATGGTTCACCACCAAGGGGGGCAACTCAATAGGAAGGTGTTCTTAATGTTTTATTCACTCAGTGTAGATCAATCCCTAGCATATACTTTCATTTGTATGTGTACTGATACTGTAAATACAAATTATATTTATGTTATCTACAATATATTGTAATACCGTAAGCCTCCCTGCTGCAGGGGCTTTTCCTCCTACAATTTTGAGCTGATTTTCTTCACTTTAGCAATATTTTGTATCTTTGTTAAATTTCACATTTATTGTGTTTGGAATGGCACTGTTACTACAGCATTTGATGTAAGTATGTAGGACAATTACCCATAATGCTCACTGACTGAACATTCAAAATTACCATGGCAATTATTGACGCATTCACATGCCATCGGAAACTTGGAACCTCAGAGTTAAAATGAATGTAAGTTATTAGTGTAGAGCATCCTTCTGGTTGATTCTGATACTTCACAAGTGGGAAACTTGAAATCATCATTCCATAACGAGTTAGCGAGTCAGAAATGTCAGAATTTCCTAGTTCCGTCTTGAAGGGCCTTCTATGATGTAGGGCAGGTCAGTAACCAAATAATTTTACTGTACCCAGTCGCACATAGACTTTTATGGTCACACAAGTTGCCACCGGTGGATTCAAAATGAGTAGCCTAACAATTATTTACATGGCCCCAGTTACATTTGCAACCAAATTATTTTTCTGTGAGAAATCAATAATAGTTGCACACATAGGGTAATAGTGAGCAATTGACAGTGAGCAATGAGCAAGATAAGCATAGACGGGAAGTTGACTATAGCTTATTATTAGTGTAAATACATTGTATTTCTATGGTTGCAGTCCTCAAAGATTGAATTGCATTGAACTGAATTAATCAGATCCAATGATTTACCGCCCGTAGGGTGGGGTACCGCTAGTCATCATCATTATAATCACCATCTCAATCATTATCACCATACCATCATAGACTGATTCTTCTGTATCTGAGACTCATCTGACACTACCTTAGATATGGCAGTCTGCAACTCAATACACTGCCCCTGCATGGTGTTCAGTGTCCCCTGCATGGGGTTAATCGACTGCTTAACATCGTTCAGCAGGATCTGAATCTCAAGCCTGCAAGAAATCAGGTGGTTCAACATACTGAGATGACGAGAGGCTTCAGACCATGCCCATTGGACCATCTTTAGGATTCTTTCTCACTTAACACCAATCGTATTAGGAATGTAACTTTGTGCAGAAGATGTTACTATAGTGTTATTTAGAAGAAGAAAAGTGTACTTTGTCAGGCGCCAAAAGGATGACGGGATGTCTCCCTGCTCCAGTGAGCTCTGCTGCCAGGTCTTGCTCACTGTTGGAGGAACGGGAGCCAAATTAGAGGAAAAATATCTATGGTTGTTCAGCAATGAAACATTCATGGCATAATGGGGATTGTCCTTCCCTGTGAAAAGAATAACAACAGCTGGGGTTTACTTTCTCACTTTTATATAATGTAATACAATCTTTAAACCCATCAGAAGTGTAGTGCTTACCTCCATGAAAATATTGGCCCCTGTTTTTTTAGGCTGCATTGTCCCAATGTTGACCACTAGTTCCAACTTGTGATGAGAAGGTCTTGATGAAATCATCAGGTCAACATTTTGTTAGACATTTCAAAGATAGCATTAACAATTGTACATGAGACAGTGCTTCCAGGTATTGAGGTATCTTTCTTCTGAGGTATGTAAAAAAAAATCTGGTGTGTGAGTACTCACATGAAAGGTATCCATGATTCTAGATTAAGCCAATCATGTATGTGATTACCATCCTATGGGTCAGCAATGGAATGATTGCTACACAGCTTTCAGGCGACTTTATGTCTTGGGCCTGGATGAATCATTGAAATACAAGTAATATTGTGAATTTGTGATGCATAATTGCCATTGTAATTTGGAATATTCCATAAAAGTTATTTGTTTTGACAGTCAAAACAACTAACTCTTACGATTAATCACTTGACTTGAGTAACTTGAGTTGACGGAAATAGCAGCTTCATATTCTGACCTAGACACTGACTTGTGCAATGCCTAATGCATAATCTATGCATGTTATTGGCCATTGGACTGCTCAGTCAAAACAACTAACTTTTATGATTAATCACTTGACTGGAGTAACTTGAGTTCGGAACTAAAACATTAAAAGTAGGCTATAGCTTGACGCATATCCAAAAGGCCTATCCAGTCGTGCGTGAAGATACCTTTAGGCAGATAAAAGCGCGGTACGGGTTGAGACACGCTCGGTAATGTGAATCTGTAACACTAATATAAAAGCACGTTTTCATTTATAATTTACACTGTAGAATGACCTGCAAGCCAATCAGAATCTAGTTTTAAACAATACCGTGGGTTCCATGGAACGTCACAAACATATTAGGCCACTTGCGTCACAGATTACAGTCACTGAACATGGGTTTAATAGCTATATTGGCTATATGTACAGTATATGCACATTGTATTGAATTGAGATTACATTTACTGCACCACTGTAATTATGTAGCCTAATCCTATGAGGATCACATGTGAAATGTCAGAATCATGCCACATGAAAACATAATTAAATTGACTGCAGATTATAAAATTCACTGTGACACAATAAACACACTGGGCATCAATGTTGTTTCCATTTCATTTCAATGAAAATACGTTGAACCAACGTGGAATAAAAGTTGAATTGATGTATGTACCCGTTGGGAAGTGATCAATTCGATAATGATTGAATACTGTCACGATCGTCTTTGGGTGAGAGATTGGACCAAGGCGCAGCGTGTGGAAAGTACATCTTCTTTTATTCAGAAGAGGGAAAAAAACACGAAACGAACACTATACAACTAAACAAACAAAATAACAAACTGACGACCGTGAAGCTATAATAACAAAATGGTGCTGACACTGACCATTACATACTGACATAGACAATTACCCACAAAACCCTAGTGCCTATGGCTGCCTTAAATATGGCTCCCAATCAGAGACAATTAATGACATCTGTCTCTGATTGAGAACCCTTCAGGCAACCATAGACACAGCTAGACTTCTATACTAAACATAAACCCAACTACTCTAATAAACCCCCTAAACCTTACAACCACCCTAGACACTACAAAAACCACATACATTCCCCATGTCACACCCTGACCTAACTAAAATAATAAAGAAAACAAAGAATACTAAGGCCAGGGCGTGACAAATACATACAGTATTACAAAGAAAGAGATTTAAAAAATTGCTTCGAAAAAGTCTCATTTCCCTGGGCCACCCTAAAATGTATGTACGTATTACTGTACATCGTTTTGCATGAAAGTGTCTGCTTTCAAATCTCTGACTCTCACACATATTTACAATCTCGCGACTTTTATTTCTGGCGCTTTCACGTTTGCGCGATTTTGTGAAGTAAATGATGCGCAGGAGAGTTCCGTGAAATCAGTGACATGGTCAAGATGGCGACATGAGAGGGTGTAACATTTCTAGCTGAGGAACAATTTTTGGGTTTTCTCACAAAGTTTATAGTTTTCGGCCCTTCCAATGAGCTTATCATATAAACTACAAGGCGAAAAGTACGGTTTACTTCACTTTTAATCATGTCAGCACAGGTAACAGCCATTTACAGTCTTTCTTTAGTTTTTCATTCTTACTCTTCCCAATTCACTTAAACTATATTTCTTTATTTCCCATGGGCTTCACCAGAGTACCCCCTAGTGGCTGGAATACACGTGTATTAAGCCCCTTACAACACCCCCAAACATTTCACTGGCCTCAAAACAAACAGAAGATGTAAGTACTGGTCATGAGAACAATGGAAAAAACTGGCCTAACAGCCATATAACTATCTAGACGTGTCCAGTCTGCCTTTATGGGCAAAGACGCAACCCCCACTAAACATTATCACACTGTGATTAGTAAAGGTAAATGAGAAAATATATACACATCAGAACATCTCTAGTTGGTATCCTGATAAGAGCTTGGCAGCCCTAAAGTGTTATAGGTTAGAATGTCTTTGGGCCTCCTCTGCCGGGCTGAACGGCAGGGCAAGGTCATGGGTGACCCCAATGAATCAGTGTCCACTTCATCATGAGATGATTGAGTCTCTGAGCCCTCAGCCTTTTCCATATTTACCTCTGTCCTCTCCGGGCTCTCTCTGAGGACTGGCTGGCAGTCCTTCACAGTGAAGTTTCTATCAGTCTGACCCCGTTCCTCACTATTATCTGATACTAGTTGTGTGCTACTCTGTCTGCTCTCTTCCTCCCTACGTGGCCTATTGATGAATACTGGATAAGAATCGTCATCTGAGCTCTCAGACTCAGCACTCTCTCCATTTTGCTGTTTTTGCTGGGGTGGTTCCCTTCTCCACAGACCTCTACTGGGTGTTTCAACAGGTTCCTCAAATGGTATGAGCATATTGCGATGCAGAACCCGGGCCCTGCCTGTACCCCTCTCGGGTTTGACCTCATAGACAAGGCTGTCATCACCTTTCCTGGTTTCCACCACATGTATTTGGTCCTCCCAGTGTGATCTTATCTTTCCCGGCCCCCCACGTTCTGACATGTTCCTCACCAGTACACGATCCCCTGAGACCAGAACCGAACTCATTTTCTTCCGATCGTAGTAGGCTTTTCCTTTTGCTGTTGATTTCTCCATGTTTCTACTGGCGATGTCATAGGCTTCAGCCATCTGTTGCTGCCACTTCTTAGCATAATCCTGGTATGATTTCTCCTGTTCCTTTATCTGTAACCCAAAGACAAGGTCAACAGGTAGCAGTGGAGCCCTTCCAAATAGCAGGAAATACAGTGAGAACCCAATAGCATCACTGGTGGTACAATTATATGCATGAATGACCTTGTTCAGATAATCACCCCAGTTGGCCTTTTTCTCTTCATCTAGTGTGCGCAACATTGACAACAGTGTATGGTTAAATCTCGGATTCCCCTGTGGATGATATGGAGAGGTTCTGGAATAGGCTATTCCCGTACAGTTCTGCAAGGCTCTGAATAACTGATTTTCAAACTCTCTTCCCTGATCATGATGGATTTTTGACACAAAGCCAAACTTTGGGAAAAAATAATCAAAAAGCTTTTTTGCTGCAGTTTTCCCTGACTTATTTCTGGTGGGGTAGACTTGTGCAAGTTTTGTAAAGTTATCTGAAATAACTCAAATGTACTCGTAGCCCCCTCTGCTTTTCTCCAAATGCACATATTCAATTGAAATCATCTGGAATGGAGCTGTAGCTCGTACATGTTGCATTGGGGCCCTAGTTATTACACTGGGTTTCTTTTGTTTGATACACTTACACACTTTGGTGATAAAGTGTTCAATGTCATGTTGCATGCGCGGCCAATAAAAGTGTTCTCGTGCTAAGTTCAACACTCTTTCTGTTCCGAGATGGGCCATTTCAGTGTGTAAGTACTTGTAAATCAGTGTTCTATACTGACTTGGTACCACAACTTGTGTCCTTTTTGCTGTTTTCCTTTGTAATAATCCATCTGGTGAGACATGGAGCCTGTTCCACTCTTGCAGTAACTGTTTGACTTTGTATTACTCTTGTTGACATTCTGTTGGTTTAGGCTTAGTCCTTTGACTTTTCAGTTCCAAGATTGTCGATACAGCCGCATCCTTTAACCTGCTGGCCACCCGCGGACATTCAGAGAGGGCTCTGTCAGTTCCCTCTTCCAGCACCACCTATGGAGCTGGGAGGTGCTGCGCTCAGGGGGGCCAGAGGAGGGGCCTTCACGTGCACCATCTGTGGCCGCAGAGGTCACACTGCCGGTCGGTGTCGGGTTGGTTCCTCTGTGGGTCGAGGCAGCAGGCAGGGCACTCTGGCGTCACGCCAGGTGAGCCTGCACCATTCTCATCCAGAGCCTTCTGTTGCACACATGTTCTTGCATGTTAACATTCCTGAGTTTTCCCCACATTCCCAGCATAAGGCACTCGTCGATTCAGGTGCGGCAGGGATCTTTATTGACAGAGCATTCGCCCATAGTTTAGGGATCCCTATTGTTCCAGTGGTTAGGCCCTTCCCAGTTCACGCTCTGGACAGTTGACCATTAGGGTCCGGGTTGATTAGGGAGGCCACTACTCATCTGGGCATGGTGATGCAGGGGGATCACGAGGAGAGAATCAGTCTCTTCCTCATTGACTCTCCTGCGTTTCCCGTGGTGCTGGGCCTTCCCTGGTTAGCTTGTCATGACCCCACTATTTCATGGCAACAGAGGGCTCTCACGAGGTGGTCGCGAGAGTGCTCGGGGAGGTGTTTAGGGGTTTCCGTTGGTGCTTCTACGGTGGAAAGTCCAGACCACGTCTCCACCATGCACATTCCTCCCGAATATTCCGATTTAGCTCTCGCCTTCTCTAAGAAGCGGGCAACTCAATTACCACCTCATCGTCGGGGGGGATTGTCCGATAAACCTCCAGGTAGACGCCGCACTTCCCAGGAGTCACGTGTATCCCCTGTCACAGGCGGAGACGGCGGCTATGGGAACATAGCTCCGAAACCCTGCGTCAGGGGTACATTCGGTCCTCCACTTCACCCGCCTCCTCGAGTTTATTTTTTGTGAAGAAGAAGGAGGGAGGTCTGTGCCCGTGTATTGACTATCGAGCCCTAAACCAGATCACTGTGTAGTACAGTTATCCGCTACCTCTCATAGCCACAGCGATTGAGTCAATGCACGGGGCGCGCTTCTTCACCAAACTAGATCTCAGGAGCGCTTACAACCTGGTGTGTATCCGGGAGGGAGACGAGTGGAAGACGGCGTTCAGTACTACCTCAGGGCATTATGAGTACCTCATCATGCCGTACGGGTTGATGAATGCTCCATCAGTATTCCAAGCCTTTGTAGACAAGATTTTCAGGGACCTGCACAGGCAGGGTGTAGTGGTGTATATTGATGACATTCTGATATACTCCGCTGCACGCGCCGAGCATGTGTCCCTGGTGCGCAGGGTGCTTGGTCGACTGTTGGAGCATGACCTGTACGTAAAGGCTGAGAAATGCCTGTTCTTCCAGCAGTCTCCTTCCTAGGGTACCGCATTTCCACCTCGGGTGGAGATGGAGAGTGACCGCATTTCAGCCGTGCGTAATTGGCCGACTCCCATCATGGTAAAGGAGGTGCAGTGGTTTCTAGGGTTTGCCAATTACTACCGAAGGTTATCCGGGGTTTTGGTCAGGTAGCGGCTCCCATTACCTCACTGCTGAAGGGGGGCCCGGTACGTTTGCAGTGGTCGGCTGAGGCGGACAGTGCTTTTGGTCACCTAAGGGCTCTGTTTACCTCGGCTCCCGTGCTGGCCCACCCGGATCCCTCTTTGGCGTTCACAGTGGAGGTGGACGCGTACAAGGCTGGGATAGGAGCCGTGCTCTCTCAGCGCTCGGGCATGCCACCAAAGCTCCGCCCCTGTGTCTTCTTCTCGAGGAAGCTCAGCCCGGCGGAGCAAAACTATGATGTGGGGGACCGGGAGTTGTTGGCTGTTGTCAGGGTGTTGAAGGCTTGGAGACATTGGCTTGAGGGGGCTAAACACCCTTTTCTCATCTGGACTGACCACCGCAACCTGGAGTACATCTGGGCAGCGAGGAGACTGAATCCTCGTCAGGCAAGGTGGGCCATGTTTTTCACACGTTTTGTTTTCACCCTTTCTTACAGACCAGGTTCCCAGAATGTGAAGGCAGACGCACTGTCCCGGCTGTATGACACAGAGGAGCAGCCCACGGATACTACCTCCATACTCCCAGCCTCCTGCCTGGTGGCGCCGGTAGTATGGAAGCTGGACGCGGACATTGAGCAGGCGTTACGTGCAGAGCCCGCTCCCCTCCAGTGTCCTGCTGGGTGTCTGTACGTAGCTGATCTATTGGGCCCACACGTCACCCTCCTCTGGTCATCCAGGCATCGGTCGGACGGTGCGCTGTCTGAGTGGGAAGTACTGGTGGCCCACCTTGGCTAAGGACGTGAGGGTTTATGTTTCCTCCTGCTCGGTGTGCGCCCAGTGTAAGGCACCTAGGCACCTGCCCAGAGGTAAGCTACACCCCTTACCCGTTCCACAGTGGCCATGGTCGCACCTGTTGGTCAATTGTCCTGCCGTCTCCTTCCTCTGCCCGGTCTCCCTATGGCCCTACAGACTGCGGAGGCCTTGTTTACACACTTCTTCCGGCACTACGGGGTGCCTGAGGATATAGTGTCTGATCGGGGTCCCCAGTTCACGTCGAGGGTCTGGAGGGCGTTCATGGAACGTCTGGGGGTTTGATATGGATTTTCACCCCGAGAGTAATGGGCAGGTGGAGAGAGTGAACCAGGATGTGGGTAGGTTTCTGCGGTCTTATTGCCAGGACCGGCCGGGGGAGTGGGCGGCGTTCGTGCCCTGGGCTGAGATGGCTCAGAACTCGCTTCGCCACTCCTCCACTAAACTCTCCCCCTTCCAGTGAATATTGGGGTACCAGCCGGTTCTGGCGCCTTGGCATCAAAGTCAGATCGAGGCTCCTGCGGTGGACGACTGGTTCAAGCACGCGGAGGAGACATGGGACGCCGCCCATGTTCACCTTCACCGGGCTGTGCTGCGCCAGAACTCCAGCGCAGACCGTCACCGCAGTGAGGCCCCGGTGTTCGCACAGGGGGACCAGGTCTGGCTCTCGACCCGAAACCTGCCCCTCCGCCTGCCCCGCCGGAACCTGGGGCCGCGGTTTGTGGGGCCATTTAAAGTCCTCAGGAGACTGAACGAGTTGAGTTACAGGTTACAGCTTCCCCCCGATTACCGTATTAACCTCTCTGGTACAAGTTGGACGGTAGCGTCCCACCTCGACACCAGCCAGTGAAATTGCAGGGCGCCAAATTCAAAACAACAGAAATCCCATCATTAAAATGCGAAAGCACACCATGTGATTATGTTAGGTCAGCACCTAGTCACAGAACCATACAGCCATTTTTCCAGCCAAAGAGAGGAGTCACAAAAAGCAGAAATAGAGATAAAATGTATCACTAACCTTTGATGATCTTCATCAGATGGCACTCATAGGACATCATGTTACACAATACATGTATGTTTTGTTCGATAAAGTTCATATTTATATCCAAAAATCTCAGTCTACATTGGCGCATTATGGTCAGAAATGCATTGTCTCAAACAAACATCCGGTGAAAGTGCAGAGAGCCACGTCAAATTACAGAAATACTCATCATAAACATTGATAAACGATACAAGTGTTAGTCATGGAAATAAAGATAATCTTCTCCTTAATGCAACCGCTGTGTCAGATTTTAAAAATGCTTTACGGCGAAAGCACACTTTGCGATTATGTTAGGTCTGCACCTAGCCACAGAAACACATACAGCCATTTTCCAGCCAAGGAGAGTGTCACAAAAGTCAGAAATAGCAATAAAATTAATCACTTACCTTTGATGATCTTCATCTGGTGGCACTCCCAGTTCTCCATGTTAGACAATAAATGTTAGTTTTGTTCGATAATGTCCCTCTTTATGACCAAATTCCTCCTTTTTGTTCACGCGTTTTGTCCAGTAATCCAGTCATAAATAATCAATAATATTTCAACCGGACAAAAGCTTCGTCAATAGGAAAGGAGAAACAAGAAAGGCGCATTCCCGATCAGGGCGCATGGCTGATGAATGGACATTTCCACTGGCCACTGATTGAAAGTGCTGTATCTCCCTCATTTTTCAGAGTAAAAGCCTGAAACAATGCCTAAAGACTGGCCACGTGTAGAGGAAGACACGGAGCTCATGAACTGGGTACTAAGTCTTTGTATGGTGGATAGGCTTACAATGGAAAAACAGCCTTTCAAAATAATAGTACTTCCTGGTTGGATTTTCCTTGTGTTTTCGCCTGCCATATCAGTTCTGTTATACTCACAGACATTATTTTAACAGTTTTGGAAACTTTAGAGTGTTTTCTATCCAAATCTACTAATTATATGTACATTCTATCTTCCGGGCCTTAGTAGCAGGCAGTTTAATTTGGGCACGCTTTTCATCCAAAATTCCGAATGCTGCCCCCTACCCTAGTGAAGTTAACCCCTCGTTCCATGTGTCTCTCCTCAGTCCGGTGGTGGCTGGCCCGTTCCAGGAGACTGAGGTGCGGGAGGTTCCTCCGCCCCTCTGGACATCGAGGGGGCCCCGGCGTATTCCATTCACTCCATACTGGATTCGAGGCGTCGGGCGAGGGGCCTTCAGTACCTCGTGGAGTGGGAGGGGTACAGTCCGGAGGAGAGATGCTGGGTTCCGGTGGAGAACGTTTTGGACCCGTCACTGCTGCAGGAGTTCCAAGGTCTTCGTCCGGATCGCCCTGCACCTCGCCCTCCGGGTTGTCCCCGAGGCCGGTGTCGGCGTGCTGCTGGAGCCGCTCGTCAAGGGGGGATACTGTCACGACTTCCACCAAAGTCGATTCCTCTCCTTGTTCGGGCGGCGTTCGGTGGTCGGCATCACCGGTCTTCTAGCCGAATGCTGCCCCCTAACCTAGTGAAGTTAACCCCTCGTTCCATGTGTCTCTCCTCAGTCCGGTGGTGGCTGGCCCGCTCCAGGAGACTGAGGTGCGGGAGGTTCCTCCGCCCCTCTGGACATCGAGGGGGCCCCGGCGTATTCCATTCACTCCATACTGGATTCGAGGCGTCGGGCGAGGGGCCTTCAGTACCTCGTGGAGTGGGAGGGGTACGGTCCGGAGGAGAGATGCTGGGTTCCGGTAGAGGACGTTTTGGACCTGTCACTGCTGCAGGAGTTCCAAGGTCTCTGTTCGGATCGCCCTGCACCTCGCCCTCTGGGTCGTCCCCGAGGCCGGTGTCGGCGCGCTGCTGGAACCGCTCGCCAAAGTCGATTCCTCTCCTTGTTCGGGTGGCGTTCGGTGGTCGGCATCACCGGTCTTCTAGCCATCGTCGATCCACTTTTCATTTTCCATTTGTTTTGTATAGTTTTCCTACACACCTGGTTTTCATTTCCCTCATTAATTATTGTGTATTTACACAGAGGTTGGCTATTTAAAGAGTGAATGGCGGGTGGAGGAATTGACTAACATATCTATGGATATAGCAACCTAAAGCCTCTTTTCATCTGTCTAATGGGTAGGCCTACCTCTTATTTCTTAAATAGGAAGAAATAGGCTCCAACACATCCCTAATTAAAATTAAGACGTTTATCTTCTTTGGGATAGGGGGCAGTATTTTCACGTCCGGATGAAAAGCATGTCCAAAGTAAACTGCCTGCTACTCAGGCCCAGAAGCTAAGATATGCATACCATTAGTAGATTTGGATAGAAAACACTCTGACATTTCAAAAACTGTTTGAATCATGTCTGTGAGTATAACAGAACTTATTAGGCAGGCGAAACCCCGAGGTCAAACCATTCAGATTTTTTTTTTTTTGAGGTCACTCTCTTTTCAATGGGATTTCATTGGGAATCCAGATTTCTAAGGGACTTGCTTGCAGTTCCTATCACTTCCACTGGATGTCAACAGTCTTTAGAAATTGGTTGAGGTTTTTCCTTTGAGCAATGAAGAAGTAGCACTGTTCAGAATGAGGCTCGAGGGAAGTGTACTCTTTGTTAGAGGGGCATGACCTGAAAGCTCGCTACACTTTGTTTCCCTCCGGTATTGAACACAGTTTATCCCGTCTTAAATTTTATCGATTATTTACGTAAAAAAATACCTAAAGTTGTATTAGGAAAGTTGTTTGAAATGTTTGGACAAAGATTACAGGTAACTTATGAGATATTTTGTAGTCATGTTGCGCGAGTTGGAACCGGTGTTTTTCTGGATCAAACGCGCCAAATAAATGGACATTTTGGATATATATCGACGGAATTAATCGAACAAAAGGACCATTTGTGATGTTTATGGGACATATTGGAGTGCCAACAGAAGAAGCTCGTCAAAGGTAAGGCATGAATTATATCTTTATTTCTTTTCTTTATTGAAATATGATTGTCTGTGTTTGTTTGCTGGGGTGCTGTCCTCAGATAATAGCATCGTTTGCTTTCGCCGTAAAGCCTTTTTGAAATCTGACACGTTGGCTGGATTCACAACAAGTGTAGGTTTAATTTGGTGTATTGCATATGTGATTTCATAAAAGTTTTGTTTTTATAGTAATTTATTTGAATTTGGTGCTCTGCGTTTTCACTGGATGTTGGCCAGGTGGGACGGTACCAGAGAAGATAACATCTACGAAATCAAAAACTGAGTTTAAATGTATTTGGCTATGGTGTATGTAAACTTCCGACTTCAACTGTATACGGTGTATACACCCAGGCCTCCCGGGTGGCGCAGTGGTCTAGGGCACTGCATCGCAGTGCTAGCTGCGCCACCAGAGTCTCTGGGTTCGCGCCCAGGCTCTGTCGCAGCCGGCCGCAACCGGGAGGTCCGTGGGGCGACGCACAATTGTCATAGCGTCGTCCGGGTTAGGGAGGGTTTGGCCGGTAGGGATATCCTTGTCTCAGTATGTAAAAATGTAATAAAAATGTATGCACTCTACTGTAAGTCGCTCTGGATAAGAGCGTCTGCTAAATGACTAAAATGTAAAATGTAAATGTAAATTCAGCAAAAAAAGAAACGTCCTCATTGTCAACTGCGTTCATTTTCAACAAACTTAACATGTGTAAATATTTGTATGAACATAGCAAGATTAAACAACTGAGACATAAATTGAACCAGTTCCACATAAATGGAATAATGTGTCCCTGAACAAAGGGGGGGTGAAAATCAAAAGTAACAGTCAGTATCTGGTGTGGCCACCAACTGCATTAAGTACTGCAGTGCATCTCCTCCTCATGGACTGCACCAGATTTGCCAGTTTTTGCTGTGAGATGTTACCCCACTCTTCCACCAAGGCACCTGCAAGTTCCCGGACATTTCTGGGGGGAATGGCCCTAGCTCTCACCCTCCGATCCAACAGGTCCCAGATGTGCTCAATGGGATTGAGATCCGGGCTCTTTGCTGACCATGGCAGAACACTGATATTCCTGTCTTGCAGGAAATCATGCACAGAACGAGCATTATGGCTGGCGGCATTGTCATGCTGGAGGGTCCTGTCAGGATGAGCCTGCAGGAAGTGTACCATATGAGGGAGGAGGATGTCTTCCCTGTAATACACAGCGTTGAGACTGCCTGCAATGACAACAAGCTCAGTCCGATGATGTTGTGACACACCGCCGCAGACCATGGCGGACCCTCCACCTCCAAATCGATCCCGCTCCAGAGTACAGGTCTCGGTGTAACGCTCATTCCTTCGACGATAAACGTAAATCCGACCATCACCCCTGGTGAGACAAAACCGTGACTTGTCAGTGAAGAGCACTTTTTGGCAGTCCTGTCTGGTCCAGCGACGGTGGGTTTGTGCCCATAGGCGACGCTGTTGCCGGTGATGTCTGGTGAGGACCTGCCTTATAACAGGCCTACAAGCCCTCAGTCCAGCCCCTCTCAGCCTATTGCGGACAGTCTGAGCACTGATGGAGGGATTGTGCGTGGGAAACATGGGAAACAGTGTTTAAACCCTTTACAATGAAGATCTGTGAAGTTACTTGAATTCTCTTTGAAAGACCGGGTCCCTAAAAAGGGACGTTTCTTTTTTTGCTGAGTTTATATATATATATATATAGTATTTATGATTTTATATGGGAATCAAAAAGCTTTCATGAATGTTCACCATGTGCTGATGTGCTCAGCACTGTCAACAGACCCCATTATGACATCACAATGTAACGGAAGCCTTGCCATCATATCATGGCTGGTTCCATCTGACAAGCAAGATTTCATTTCCACTCATTTCATGATAGATCTCTCACAGAGATAGGTTAAGTTCTTATTTTGAGAGTGTTAATATTTATCATCAATGGCTTATCGAGGAATTTTGATTTTCAAGTGAGTTTGACAAACTCCAGAAGGAGAATTCTCAGATGAAGAGCGTCATCGAAAACTTGAGGAAGCAAAACATGGCTTTAAACCAACAGGATGACCAGGACAAGTTTTCAAGTTTTGTAAGGCTCATCAATTTTTCAAACGTTTTTCAAAAATATCACTGTTAATTTTGTGGTTTCATAGACATACAGTAGGCCTACATCCATAAAATCTTTAGCATAAAAGCTTTTTATGACACACTGTAGAAACTATTTTGCCTACTTCACTTCTGCTATTCATTTCATACTGTCCCATTGTGATCCAGGGCTATCAGGAGAGCTACCCAATCCCAGAGGGCCATCGTGGCTTCATCAGTGATGCCAGACTTCTGCAGATGCAGAGAGCTGAGAGAGAGGCCATGGAAGTAAAGCAAAGAAAGATAAGTGCTATCCATGAGAATTATGTCCGGACTGCTCTCATCGGGGTTGGCAGCACCTTCGCGCACCACTTCGTCCCCTCTATTCAGTGCATTCCGCGCCCGACAGCTCCACCGAGGCCTTTGCCACGAAGGCTTGAACACATAGCTCTGGCCCCACTGAAGAACATGGTGGGGGTGGACGGAGCCCAAGTTCGACCCGGATCTCACTCTCTGGAGTCCATCCAGGTAAATAAGTCATTCAGCAGCAGTAGCGTGTTCCCGTCCCTCCCACTGGAGCTCCCTCCAAGAGGGGCAAGAAGAAGAAGGGCAGGCGGGGAGTCAAAGCCCTGAAAGTCCAGTCGGACCAGGGCTGTGCTGACAACAACGGACCCATTGACCTGATTGAGGAGGTGACGGACATCGAGACTCCCCTGAATGAGGATGCCTGGAAGGTAGGATGGACTTCGAATTTATAGTAAATGTGAAAAATTGCAGTTCAGAATTATACTTGGACTGATAAATTGCCAAAACAGATAGTGGTTCCATGTCTTAAAATCAAATCAAACTTTGTCACGTGCACCGAACACAACAAGTGTAGACCTTACCGTGAAACCAACAGTGCAGTTCAAGAAGAGTTAAGAAAATATTGACCAAATACTAAAGTAAAAAATAATAATATTTAAAGTAACACAATGACATAACAATAACGAGGCTATATACAGGGGGTATCGGTACCGAGTCAGTGTGCGGGGGTACAGGTTAGAAAGGATACTCTCTTTGACAGCATGATAGAATAGATCCTAGAATACAGGATCTCTGTGTATTAGTTTATGTATATACAAGTTCTATATGTATTTCTATGATGGGAGCATTCTTTTCTGGTCTACGCCAAAGGTGGTACATGAGGTGAAGGCCATGGGCAGGAGAAGTTTGGGCTCGGCCATGTCCATGGGGGAAATAGCCACCAGCTCTCTGGGAAGCCTGAGCTCAGGGGATATGAACACCCCTGCGGAGGTCCGTGACTACCTGGATGTCGGGACCCCGGTCAAGTCGCGTGACAGCCCAACCAGGCCTGCTCCCCCTCCTACCAAGCCCAGGAGCAAACTGCCTCGGCCTATAAGGTTCCTTAGCCTGCCAAAGGCTGCCACCGGCTCAGGTCAGTCCCTCTCATGTACTCACACTAATGTAAATTAGACAGGGAGACGAAGCTAGGTAGATTGATAGAAAAACAGTAGGAAGCGAAGGGACACAAATGGCTTTAGCCCAGGGCTAAGACATTTTTCCACACTTGCTTTGCCTGTTTCACAGTGAGATAACCTTTACTCAAGGTTAATTGGACCCTGCTTCTGAGCAGGGGGAGCACCAAAAAAATGTGTGCTAAATTTAAAATGATATCATAATGAATTAAGATGTTCTAGTGTTAAAAGCTACAAACAGATATGGAAATTAGTAAATGCATACAGTTCACAGAGAGATGGATGTCTGCTGTCAACCCATAGACAAGAAGGCAGCCAGTGAGCCAAAGGGCCAAATGAAGAATAGTCAGGACCAGGCCAGATTGCAGCCCCTGTCCAACCCAGAGCAGGCCCTGACTAAGACCTTCAAGCTGCTCCACTCTGCCTCTGATGACTGGTGAGCATTCACTGTAGACAAGACCAATGGAGCTAGGCTAAAGGAAGCACAGTGTAGTGTCCTTGGAAATGTAGATTTGAGCTACAGAGCGTAGAAACTTCTGAAATTAAGAGACCAGAGTCCTAATTGATGAACATCATTATAATGTTTTTGGAAAATGTTGTAGAAATTGCTTACGTTTCTTTCACTGAATTGCAGGGAGAAGAAGATCGAGGGCTTGACCTCTCTCCGTGTGATGGCTCAGAACCACATGGACATACTGATGCCTAAACTCCATGATATCTGCCTTGCCATTATAAATGAGGTAGCTGTATTCATTCACTGCCCTATTCATTCATCTGCACAAATCTGCTACATTTGGAGAACAAGTCAAATGATTGTGTCACGTTTCTGATGTTCGTGGGTTGTACTGCTCAACATTAATAGCTGGTCCTGTGCGTGTTATTATGATTCAGGTGAAGAACCTGCGCTCTGCAGTGTCCTGTGCTGCCATGGCCACACTGGGTGACATGTACGTTCACCTCCAGAGGGCCATGGACAGTGAGGTGGAGGGGACGGCACGCGTGCTGCTGCACAAAGCCAGCGAGGCCAACACCTTCATCCGGCAGGGCGCCAACTTTGCCCTGGGTCACATGGTGCAGAGCTGCACCCCTACCCGTGTCATGAATGCCCTGCTGGTCGGTGGGCTGAGGTAAAGAGGGAGAGGGGTCAATTAACACTCACTAAGGGGTAGATCCGGACTTCCACAAATTATCCCATTATCCAAGCCTCGAAATCGAGAAGATTGAAATACTGCTAGTTTTTAATTAACTGCCTTTTTCATCAGCATGCTAGGTTATTCCACAACACTTCCGGCAGCAACTCACCCCAACGTTAGATGTCACATTTTAATGGAATCACATTTTTTTTGTTATGTCTTATACCTCCTTGTGTTGTGTACTTCTTATTTTACCAATGCGTTATTTAGATTATTTTTAGCCATTGGTGGAGAGGTACTGTCTACTGATGTGTGCTAGCCTTTGGGGAGTAACAAGTCATTTATAAACATTTATAAAGTATATATAGTGAACACTTTAGATTAGGGGCTATTCGTGAGGCACTGAGGTATTAGTAAGTGCATGTACTCACATTCATAAATGCACTCATTAATAAATACACCATTCGTGACATTTATAAATACATTTAAAAATATGTATATAAATGGTGAGTCAAACCATTAATCAACCATTAACAAATGCCTTGACAACACCTCCTTTATAACTAGTTTATAGTACATTAGTAGTACATTATTAATCATTTATAAATTGTGAACATACTATGATCAAACACCTTATTAATTATCTGATAAATCATGAACAAATCATTTAAAATAGCGTTTATAAATGTGTAAATAACTATTTATAGATTTCTTATTGACATTTACAAATGTAGGAATAATGAATGGTAAGTAAACTCTTTACAAACAGTTTATAAATGGTATATTAAGGGACCTTAATATAAAGTCTTACCGAACATTTTGATCCATCGATGAGACTTCATCAATACAATCCATTATCATTTGTCTCCTAACTCATGTATCTCTATGACATGTAACTGATGTGCTCTGTTTTTCCTTCCTCAGCCACCGTAACGCTGCGGTGAGGAGCTGCACTGCTCAGCACCTGGAGAGACTGGCTGAGGTCATGGGGATGGCTCATCTCCTGTCGGGGAAGAAAGACCTCACTGACCGCTTCTTGATTGCCGTCAGTAAACTGGCTGTGGACCCTGCACAGGAAGCCAGGTGGGAAGTTCCTCCTGTAAAGTAGCTTGCTTCAACATAACAGTTAAGGCCGGGATTCAATCCATGGCTCGCTATAGCACTAGATCGCCGACAATGCAGCTTTTAAAGGTAATTTACTCGAGTCAACATCTGCAGCGTTTACCACGAATACAAATTGAAATTGCCTTTAAAAGCCACATTGTCTACAGCATCTATGCTAAAGGGTGTCATGGATTGAATTGCAGATTTGAGGTATTCCAAAACAACCACAGGTTCTCTTGGAGGGGAATAGTAATTGAAAACAAAAAGGAAAAATTATAAACACAAATAAGTGCTACGTGGCATAGAAAAATCCAAGTCCAGGCACTCATGTGGGTTTGAAAGTTAAAAAGCCAAAAGCTTAGCCAAAGCCAAAGGCCGGCAGGGATGTTCTTCTCCCATCGCCAACGAGCGACCTCCTGTGGTGGGCGGGGTGCAGTGCACGCTGACATGGTCACCAGGTGTATGGGGTTTCCTCCGACACATTGGTGCAGCTGGCTTCCAGGTTAAGCGGGCATTGTGTCAAGAAGCAGTGCGACTTGGCTGGGTTGTGTTTCGGAGGACGCACGACTCTCGACCTTCGCCTCTCCAGAGTCCTTACGGGAGTTTCAGCGATGGGACAAGATTGTAACTACCAATTGGATACCACGAAATTGGGGTAAAAATGTCAAATGTAAATGAGTCCAAATAGTCAGTACCTGATTCAGTTTCCTTCCTTCTGTTTGGTGCCTAATGAAGACAACCCTAGTTGATCACAATGGTCGGCCTGAGCCAAGCGCTGTGCAGATTCGCTAAGATTTTCATAATAACTAACGGTTAATACCCAGGTGTTAGATAGTTGAGATGATTTGTAGATCAGGTAATGCGGTGCATTACTCAAACCGACCCTCTTGCAAATTCTACCTAATGTATGTCTTATTTTGATGGGATATTTTTTCTCAGGTTGCCATCAATTGAGTACTGTTTTTAATCACAGACAGCAGAAATGATTTGATATGTTGCACGTTTAAGATGGTATTAATATCTTTGTCCACAGGCATCATGGTCGCAATATCTTGAGAAACGTGGCCACCAATGGCGACTTTGCTAAAATGTGGGACAAATTCGCTCCGAGGAAAGAGCGAGAATCCTTGAGGGAGGTCATCTCAAAGGTTAACCTCAAAGAAAGGTACATTCTCTCTGGATGATTTGAAGAAGTGTGACAAATGAGCTGATATGATTACAGAAATCCAATACTACTGGGCACAGACATCAGTTCAATGTCTAGTTTTGATTTAAATTTGGGAAATCAACCAAAATGTGAAATCAACCAAAAATGTTGGTTAAAGGTTGGGTGAAAAAAATCCAATTGTGTTTTCCACGTTGATTCACCGTCATCACATAGATTTTATTGTTGTTGAAATGAGGTGGAAACAACGTTTATTCAACCAGTTTTGGCCCAATGCGATGAATTTAATATACTGTAAGATTATATCTTTCTGTCTTTTCTCTTTTTCAACAGGAATATCTGAATAATCCCCAATTTGACTATATATTTGTATCTAAATATTTGCACATTTCCCAACCTGACTATTTTCCCCTCCAGTCCCCAAACTCCAATATTTTCGCTCATTTTAAGAAATTTGACACTATCATCCAAACCCCCATGTAAATACATCTTTAAACTGCATTGAATCCTTGTCCAAGTCCTGAATCCACTATAAGGCAATATGAACCACATTCAAAGCACTAAATTACCTTTCCTCAAAGCTCCTATCTGATCTACCAGCTCAATAGTGGTCTACTGAAACCATACTCACCATCTCAGGGGGTGCTCAGATCATCAACCACTGACCTCCACACCATCCTCAAAACCAGCAGTCCTCTTTTGGAGGCAGATTGGTCAGTGCTCCTGTATGGCACCAACATTGTGGATTTTCATCCAATACTTCTGGACTATGAGAACATTCTTTGGACAATAAAATTTGGTAAAATGGAAGCTGGCTCCAGTCTCAGTTTTATCTTACAAGACAGTGAGAGGATGTGTAACAACAATACCTGTGGTTTAACTTGATGATCAGGGCCAGATTACCGAATGGTCACGCAGGGCACCTGCCCTGTGGGCCCCGACCTCCAGGGAATATCATCATAACATCCAAAACTAAAAGTATAGTGGATGTATATTACAGTATGTGGACATTGTACAATTCGTGAGCTCGTTTCATAATTTGTAGCCATGTTTAATATAAATTTGTGCTCATTTTGTAGAAATTCGTGAGCATTTAAAAAAATGTAGTGGGGATGTTTTATATCAATTTTCTTACTGGTGCTCTTCCATGCCGTCCCTAGGAGGGGTGCGTCACTTGAGTGGGTTGAGTCACTGACGTGATCTTCCTGTCTGGGTTGGCGCCCCCCCTTGGGTTGTGCCGTGGCGGAGATCTTTGTGGGCTATACTTGGCCTTGTCTCAGGATGGTAAGTTGGTGGTTGAAGATATCCCTCTAGTGGTGTGGGGGCTGTGCTTTGGCAAAGTGGGTAGGGTTATATCCTGCCTGTTTGGCCCTGTCCGGGCGTATCGTCGGATGGGGCCACAGTGTCTCCCGACCTCTCCTGTCTCAGCCTCCAGTATTTATGTTGCAGTAGTTTATGTGTCGGTGTCACGCCCTGACCTTAGAGAGCCTATTTATGTCTCTATTTGGTTTGGTCAGGGTGTGATTTGGGTGGGCATTCTAGTTTCTTTATTTCTATGTTTTCTATTTCTTTGTGTTTGGCCGGGTGTGGTTCTCAATCAGAGGCAGCTGTCTATCGTTGTCTCTGATTGGGATACATACTTAGGCAGCCTTTTTTCCTTTCGCATTTGTAGGTAGTTATCTTTGTTAGTGGCACTATTGCCCTGTTAAGCTTCACGGTTGTTTCTTCGTTTCTTGTTTTGTTGGCGACATTTACAATAATAATAGAAAATGTACACTCACCACGCTGCACCTTGGTCTCCTTCCGACGACGGCCATGACAGTCGGGGGGCTAGGGTCAGTCTGTTATATCTGGAGTATTTCTCCTGTCTCAACTTGCAGACTTGTTTACGTGTTGCTGTGCGTTTTGTTGCCAACCTTACTTTGCTACCAGATAACTTAACGGTTTTTACTTTTTAATTACCGTTTATATTTTTAGTTTTTCCCTCAACTTTTTTTTCATTCAACTTTTTCACTCCGGACGCTTTATCTGGATATGGTTCGTCAGGACCTCCAACAGCCGAAGCTAAGTAGTAACATTAACATGATGCCTTCTAATTGCAGTCGCTGTACTCATAATATACAGGAGAATGATCGCCTTACGGCGAGGATAGCTGTGCTGCAAGCCCAGCTTCAGGCGCAATCGTTAGGCAAGGGTAATTTCAGTGTAGGAAAGCATAAAACAGTGTCTGTGCCACCAGTAAGTACAGATAGTAGTATAAATCCCCTCGCACAGTCCCCGCAGCCGGACAACTTTCTCATGGCTTCTGGAGGGAAATGCTGTAGGAATGCTCAACCGGTGTCGCTCATTCAGCGGACAGAAACTTTCAACCGGTTACGTTAAGGCTAATCTGAAGATGGTGCTGGCTAAAGCTAAAACTTGCGAGTGTAGTGAGTATAGAGATATTGTTATCCACGTCACCAAGCGTAACATAGCTTCAGTGTGTAATTCAGCTAGAAAGATGTCGGCATCGATTAATTCTCTCTGGCCCCCTCCCAGTTAGGGGGAGTGATGAGCTCTACAGCAGAGTCTCACAACTCAATCGCTGGTTGAAAACTGTTTTCTGCCCCTCCCAAAAGATAGAATTTGTAGATAATTGGCCCTCTTTCTGGGACTCGCCCACAAACAGGACCAAGCCTGGCCTGCTGAGGAGTGACGGACTCCATCCTAGCTGGAGGGGTGCTCTCATCTTATCTACCAACATAGACAGGGCTCTAACTCCTCTAGCTCCACAATGAAATAGGGTGCAGGCCAGGCAGCAGGCTGTTAGCCAGCCTGCCAGCTTAGTGGAGTCTGCCACTAGCACAGTCAGTGTAGTCAGCTCAGCTATCCCCATTGAGACCGTGTCTGTGCCTCGACCTAGGTTGGGCAAAACTAAACATGGCGGTGTTCGCCTTAGCAATCTCAAAGACCTCCTCCATTCCTGCCATTATTGAAAGAGATCGTGATACCTCACATCTCAAAATAGAGCTACTTAATGTTAGATCCCTCACTTCAAAGGCAGTTATAGTCAATGAACTAATCACTGATCATAATCTTGATGTGATTGGCCTGACTGAAACATGGCTTAAGCCTGATGAATTTACTGTGTTAAATGAGGCCTCACCTCCTGATTACACTAGTGACCATATACCCCGTGCATCCCGCAAAGGCGGAGGTGTTGCTAACATTTACGATAGCAAATTTCAATTTACAAAAAAAAAAAATGACGTTTTCGTCTTTTGAGCTTCTGGTCATGAAATCTATGCAGCCTACTCAATCACTTTTTATAGCTACTGTTTACAGGCCTCCTGGGCCATATACAGCGTTCCTCACTGAGTTCCCTGAATTCCTATCGGACCTTGTAGTCATAGCAGATAATATTCTAATTTTTGGTGATTTTAATATTCACATGGAAAAGTCCACAGACCCACTCCAAAAGGCTTTCGGAGCCATTATCGACTCAGTGGGTTTTGTCCAACATGTCTCTGGACCTACTCACTGTCACAGTCATATTCTGGACCTAGTTTTGTCCCATGGAATAAATGTTGTAGATCTTAATGTTTTTCCTCATAATCCTGGACTATCGGACCACCATTTTATTACGTTTGCAATCGCAACAAATAATCTGCTCAGACCCCAACCAAGGAGCATCAAAAGTCGTGCTATAAATTCTCAGACAACACAAAGATTCCTTGATGCCCTTCCAGACTCCTTCTGCCTACCCAAGGACGTCAGAGGACAAAAATAGGTTAACCACCTAACTGAGAAACTCAATTTAACCTTGCGCAATACCCTAGATGCAGTTGCACCCCTAAAAACTAAAAACATTTGTCATAAGAAACTAGCTCCCTGGTATACAGAAAATACCTACGCTCTGAAGCAAGCTTCCAGAAAATTGGAACGGAAATGGCGACACACCAAACTGGAAGTCTTCCGACTAGCTTGGAAAGACAGTACCGTGCAGTATCGAAGAGCCCTCACTGCTGCTCGATCATCCTATTTTTCAAACTTAATTGAGGAAAATAAGAACAATCCGAAATGTATTTTTGATACTGTCGCAAAGCTAACTAAAAAGCAGTATTCCCCAAGTGAGGATGGCTTTCACTTCAGCAGTAGTAAATTCATGAAATTCTTTGAGGAAAAGATCATGATCATTAGAAAGCAAATTACGGACTCCTCTTTAAATCTGCGTATTCCTCCAAAGCTCAGCTGTCCTGAGTCTGCACAACTCTGCCAGGACCTAGGATCAAGAGAGACACTCAAGTGTTTTAGTACTATATTTCTTGACACAATGATGAAAATAATCATGGCTTCTAAACCTTCAAGCTGCATACTGGACTCTATTCCAACTAAACTACTGAAAGAGCTGTTTCCTGTGCTTGGCCCTCCTATGTTGAACATAATAAACGTCTCTCTATCCACCGGATGTGTACCAAACTCACTAAAAGTGGCAGTAATAAAGCCTCTCTTGAAAAAGCCAAACCTTGACCCAGAAAATATAAAAAACTATCGGCCTATATCGAATCTTCCATTCCTCTCAACATTTTTGGAAAAAGCTGTTGTCGCAGCAACTCACTGCCTTCCTGAAGACAAACAATGTATACGAAATGCTTCAGTCTGGTTTTAGACCCCATCATAGCACTGAGACTGCACTTGTGAAGGTGGTAAATGACCTTTTAATGGCGTCAGACCGAGGCTCTGCATCTGTCCTCGTGCTACTAGACCTTAGTGCTGCCTTTGATACCATCGATCACCACATTCTTTTGGAGAGATTGGAAACCCAAATTGGTCTACACGGACAAGTTCTGGCCTGGTTTAGATCTTATCTGTCGGAAAGATATCAGTTTGTCTCTGAATGGTTTGTCCTCTGACAAATCAACTGTACATTTCGGTGTTCCTCAAGGTTCCATTTTAGGACCACTATTGTTTTCACTATATATTTTACCTCTTGGGGATGTCATTCGAAAACATAATGTTAACTTTCACTGCTATGCGGATGACACACAGCTGTACATTTCAATGAAACATGGTGAAGCCCCAAAATTGCCCTCGCTAGAAGCCTGTGTTTCAGACATAAGGAAGTGGATGGCTGCAAACTTTCTACTTTTAAACTCGGACAAAACAGAGATGCTTGTTCTAGGTCCCAAGAAACAAAGAGATCTTCTATTGAATCTGACAATTAATCTTGATGGTTGTAAAGTCGTCTCAAATAAAACTGTGAAGGACCTCGGCGTTACTCTGGACCCTGATCTCTCTTTTGACGAACATATCAAGACTGTTTCAAGGACAGCTTTTTTCCATCTACGTAACATTGCAAAAATCAGAAACTTTCTGTCCAAAAATGATGCAGAAAAATTAATCCATGCTTTTGTTACTTCAGGTTAGACTACTGCAATGCTCTACTTTCCGGCTACCTGGATAAAGCACTAAATAAACTTCAGTTAGTGCTAAATACGGCTGCTAGAATCCTGACTAGAACCAAAAAATGTGATCATATTACTCCAGTGCTATCCTCCCTACACTGGCTTCCTGTTAAGGCAAGGGCTGATTTCAAGGTTTTACTGCTAACCTACAAAGCATTACATGGGCTTGCTCCTACCTATCTTTCCGATTTGGTCCTGCCGTACATACCTACACATACGCTACGGTCACAAGACGCAGGCCTCCTAATTGTCCCTAGAATTTCTAAGCAAACAGCTGGAGGCAGGGCTTTCTCCTATAGAGCTCCATTCTTATGGAATGGTCTCCCTGTCCCAGACCTGCTGTTTTCAACTCTCTAGAGACAGCAGGAGTGGTAGAGATACTCTTAATGATCGGCTATGAAAAGCCAACTGACATTTACTCCTGAGGGGCTGACTTGCTGCACCCTCGACAACTACTGTGATTATTATTATTTGACCATGCTGGTCATTTATGAACATTTGAACATCTTGGCCATGTTCTATTATAATCTCCACCCGGCACAGCCAGAAGAGGACTGGCCACCCCTCATAGCCTGGTTCCTCTCTAGGTTTCTTCCTAGGTTTTGGCCTTTCTAGGGAGTTTTTCCGAGTCACCGTGCTTCTACACCTGCATTGCTTGCTGTTTGGGGTTTTAGGCTGGGTTTCTGTACAGCACTTTGAGATATCAGCTGATGTAAGAAGGGCTATATAAATAAATTTGATTTGAAATTTGATTTGATATATGCTCCTTAAAACCAACGAGGAGATGGAAGATGCAGGACTTGCAGCGCGTCCAGTGTCACAAATAGAACCAAGTTCTATATTAGCACCTGGCTAAGCAGATGCTCAGTGTGGGTGCAATGTTTGAATAACATGTGTACATTTATTTTGCAACGCTCGCGCACGCGACCCATCTGGTCTGGTCAGCATGTTAGAGATAGACAGGACTCCAGTCATGTCATACTGCAAAACACCACTAGATGCCGGACATACCATTTGCATAGATGGGACTAACCAATAATTCATGAGAAAATGTAAAGAAAAGGAAAGGAGGATAGCTAGTTAGAGCACAAGTGGAGAAGCGTAGTCACTGGTGGGGACAAAAATAATGTTTGCTTCTTTCCATCACACATTACAACAGTGGTTGTATTTTCTGTTCTGTTTGATTATCACTGGCTTTGTTGCCCTTGTTTACAGTGACCTAAATAATGCTCAAGTAAGAGATGGTGCCTCACAAACTCGACCACCCAGAGTTTAAACCATTGGTTTCTACATACAGCTTCTAATGGTGCATTTACATACAGGATTTACCCCAGTATTTTACCCATGGATCTGGTAGACCTGCTCTCATTCAAGTGGGGCCAAGGCAATGCTCGTTTTCTTTTCAGATGTCTTTTACATAACAATGACTAACTGAACTTTAATACCTTCTCACAAAGCAACAGACTTGAATGATGCGGAGATTGTTGATGCCCTCGCCATAAGTCTTTCGAGCTGACATTAACATAAAACACTAGCGAAACCCTGGAGTGTAGGTAAGTCTATATGGAAAAGCACCACTAGAGGGAGCCACATCCCAAAATGTGGTCCTGGATCCACAAATCTATCAGCGAGAGTCAAATTTCCTGCAAGGTATCACAGTCTCACATCAGAATTAGACGTTCGTCCATGTTTCTCAAATTTCAAAGTTGTTCCAAATGTAAAATCTCAAAGTGTTTAAGGTTACATTTAGGGATTAACTCCAGATTTTAAGGTTAGGGTTAAGTTTAGGCATTAACTCCAAATGGTTAAGGTTTGGGATAGGCTTAATACCAAACTATCAAAAATGACTTTCTATCGCTGGATTCAACCATGAAACCTTTGGAATCAGAGGCAGATGCTTATCCACATCCACAATGTCCTAGAAAAACCAAAACTTACTTAAAGGTAACAGCGCTCACTGTTGCCCCTAGTGGCCGGTTTCCACGTCATATCCTGACATCCTCAGCCATGGATGGATGTCAAATACTGACTTGTATCTCGGGTGATCTGCCTGCAAAACTCTGATTCCTTTCCAGTCTGGCTCAGCTCAGCAAATGTAGTAATTGGTCATTTGAAAAATCCAATTCATTGATATTGTTGTTTCCTGAACTCAGTGAACTGCATTTGAACTTCATTTTCAGAGTTAATTGAGTTGAAATGGAATGAAGGCCAACCCTGCTAACCATAGTCCTGCCCTGTAAAGTCTAGACCTTTCCCATCAAAACCCCAAGCCCCCATCCTTGTCTACAGTGCCTTCAGAAAGTATTCATACACCTTGACTAATTCCACATTTCGTTGTGTTCCAGCCTGAATTCAAAATTGATTAAATATATGTCTTTCTCTCACCCAGCTACACACAGTACACCATAATGAAAAAGTGAAAACTTATTAAGAAATGTTTGCAAATGTATTGAACATTTAATACAGAAATATCTCATTTACATAAGTATTCACACCCTTGAGCCAATACTTTGTACAAGCACCTTTGGCAGCGATTACAGCTGTGAGTCTTTCTGGGTAAGTCTCTAAGAGCTTTCCACACCTGGATTGTGCACAGTGTTCACTAAATTCACTAAAATATATTTGTTTGCCTACGGGCAGGGAGACCCGGGTTTGAGACAAAAGGGACATTACACCATTGCTGTTTGCAAAAAAAACACTACATTGGTGGTAGTGGAATTGTGCTTTGGGAGAGGTGTGCATATTTCATGGGCAGGATCTGTACCTGGGCCTCCCATGGGAAAAACCAGTGTCTTGACCATTAGACCAAGATGTAATGCCCTCTTGAGCTGAGGGTGACACTGATTTTAAACTTACAGGCAGGACTACCTCATTACCAGATCATGAGACACGCACATGGGATAGTGTAAAGGGAACTTTGCCTAGGACGCCCATGCCAGGTCGCAGTTGTAAATGAGAACTTGTTGTCTACCTGGTTAAATAAAGGTGAAATAAAAAAATTAAATTGTGTTAGAAGGTGGAAGATAGAGAATTAGTCCAGTAACTGAAAGGTCACTGGTTTGAGTCCTGAGTCAGGCAACAAAACGTGGGATTTGATCTGAACTGGCAGATCTGTGACCAAACCCTTCAGAAAAACAAATTCCCTTTGTTCCCCGTAACATGGACTTATAAAGTTGTACTGGCGCCAGAGAGGATGGCTGACGTTTTATTGGCTCTTAACCAACCATGCTATTTTGTTAGTTTTTTCGCATTGTTTGAAACTTATTCTGTACATAATGTTGCTGCTACCGTCTCTTATGACCGAAAAGAGCTTCTGGACATCAGAACAGCGATTACCCACCTTGAATTGGACAAAGATTTTTTCTGTAATGAGTCAGACGAGAGGGATTTACTCCAGACACCTGAACAGGCCCTCATCCTTGTCATTCGTAGGAAAAAAATATGTAGATTTCGCAGAAGGAGATCGGGGTGCCTTGTGAGGATCAGGCGACGAGTGGCTAATCTGCCTTTGCCATCCGTACTGTTAGCCAACGTACAATAGCTGGAAAATAAATGGGACGAACTAAAAGCACATATATCCTACCAACGGGACCTTAAACTGTAATATCTTATGCTTCACAGAGTCGTGGCTGAACGACGTCATTAATAACATACAGCTGGCGGGTTATACACTATCGGCAGGATAGAACAGCAGCTGGTGCACGATATCCAAGGAAGTCTCAAGGTTTTGCTCGCCTGAGCTAGAGTATCTCATGATAAGCTGCAGACCACACTATCTACCTAGAAAGTTTTCATCTATATTTTTCATAGCTGTCTACACACCACCACAGACTGATGCTGGCACTAAGACTGCACTCAATGAGCTGTATACCGCCATAAGCAAACAGGAAAACACTCATCCAGAGGCGGCGCTCCTAGTGGCCGGGGACATTAATGGAGGGAAACTTAAATCAGTTTGACCTAATTTCAACCAGCATGTTAAATGTGCAACCAGAGCGGGAAAAAAACGAACTCTAGACCACCTTCACTCCACACACAGAGATGCGTACAAAGCTCTCCCTCGCCCTCCATTTGGCAAATCTGACCATAATTCTATCCTCCTGATTCCTGCTTACAAGAAAAAATTTAAGCAGGAAGCATCAGTGACTCAGTCTATAAAAAAGTGGTCAGATGAAGCAGATGCTAAACTACAGAACTGTTTTGCTTGCACAGACTGGAATATGTTCCTGGGATTGTTCCGATGGCATTGAGGAGTACACCACATCAATCACTGGCTTCATCAATACGTGGATCAATGACGTCGTCCCCACAGTGACTATACGTATATACCCAACCAGAAGCCATGGATTACAGGCAACATCCGCACAGAGCTAAAGGGTAGAGCTTCCGCTTTCAAGGAGCAGGACTCTAACACGGAATCTTATAAGAAATCCCACTATGCCCTCCGACGAACCATCAAACAGGTGTAACGGATGTGAAATGGCTAGCTAGTTAGCGGGTACGCGCTAATAGCATTTCAATCGGTTACGTCACTTGCTCTGAGACTTGAAGTAGGGTTTCCCCTTGCTCTGCAAGGGCCGCGGCTTTTGTGGAGCGATGGGTAACGACGCTTCGTGGGTGACTGTTGTTGATGTGTGCAGAGGGTCCCTGGTTCGCGCCCGGAGCAAGGGGACGGTCTAAAGTTATACTGTTACACAGGCAAAGTGTCAATACAGGCCTAAGATCGAATCATACTACACCGGCTCCGACGCTCGTCGAATGTGGCAGGGCTTGCAAACTATTACAGACTACAAAGGGAAGCACAGCCGAGAGCTGCCCAGTGACACGAGCCTACCAGACGAATAATTTCTATGCTCGCTTCAAGGCAAGTAACACTGAAAGATGCATGAGAGCATCAGCTGTTCCGGATGACTGTGATCAACAGGTCAACATTCATAAGGCCGCAGGGCCAGATAGATTACCAGGCCGTGTACTCCGAGCATGCTCTGACCAACTGGCAATCGTCTTCACTGACATTTTCAACCTCTCCCTGTCGGAGTCTGTAATACCAACATGTTTCAAGCAGACCACCATAGTCCCTGTGCCCAAGAACACTAAGGTAACCTGCCTAAATGACTACCGACCCGTAGCACTCACATCTGTAGCCATGAAGTGCTTTGAAAGGCTGGCCATGGCTCACATCAACACCATTATCCCAGAAACCCTAGATCCACTTCAATTTGCATACCGCCCCAACAGATCCACAGATGATGCAATCTCTATTGCACTCCACACTGCCCTTTCACACATGGACAAAAGAAGCACCTATGTGAGAATGCTATTCATTGACTACATCTCAGCGTTTAACACCATAGTGCCCTCAAAGCTCATCACTAAGCTAAGGACCCTGGGACTAAACACCTCCCTTTGCAACTGGATCCTGGACCTCCTGACGGGCCGCCCCCAGGTGGTAAGGGTAGGTAACAACACATCCGCCACGCTGATCCTCAACACGGGGGCACCTCTAGGGTGCATGCTCAGTCCCCTCCTGTACTCCCTGTTCACTCATGACTGCATGGCCAGGCACAACTCCAACACCATCATTAAGTTTGCCGATGACAACAGTGGTAGGCCTGATCACCGACAACGACGAGAAAGCCTATAAGGAGGTCAGAGTCCTGACAATGTGGTGCAAGGACAGCAACCTCTTCTTCAATGTGATCAAGACAAAGGAGAAGATTGTGGACTACAGGAAAAGGAGGACTGAGCATGCCCCCATTCTTATCGACGGGGCTGTAGTGGAGCAGGTTGAGAGCTTCAAGTTCCTTGGTGTCCACATCACCAAACTATAATGGTCAAAACACACCAAGACAGTCGTGAAGAGGGCACGACAAAGCCTATTCCCCCACAAAAGACTGAAAAGATTTAGCATGGGTCCTCAGATCCTCAAAAAATTCTACAGCTTCACCATCGAGAGCATCCTGACTGGTTGAATCACTGCCTGGTATGGCAACTGCTCGGACTTTGACTGCAAGGCACTACAGAGGGTAGTGAGTATGTCCCAGTACATCACCGGGGCCAAGCTTCCTGCCATCCAGGACCACTATACCAGGTGGTGTCAGAATAAGGCCCTAAAAATTGTCAAAGACTCAAGCCACCCTAGTCATAGAATGTTCTCTCTGCTACCGCACGGCAAGCGGTACCGGAGCGCCAAGTCTAGGTCCAAAATAAAAAATAATTACCTAACACTTATTTTTTTTAAATAAGCATTTCACTGTAAGGTCTACTACACCTGTTGTATTCGGCATGTGACAAATAAAATCAGATTTGAGATGACCTTTGCTGATGAAACAACTTTGTTGAAGTCTGGTTTGATGGTAATCACTCCATTTCCATCTGCTCTTATCGTGCACAACAAGCATTCCTTCTCGTTTTGGCCAAGTCTGAGGAATACAAGAATACAATGCCACTTTTCAATTCCTGAATTGGAATGTACTTCAAAGTTATTACATACAAAGCAGTGTAATAAGTGCATAGGCTACATAGTGGTTTTCCCCCTTGTGCTACTCACTTGCCTGGTGGTCCCAGGTCCCCCATGATGTGCATGGTCTGTACAGGTGTGTTGACCACGTGGCTGGTCTTCATAAAGTCCTCCGAGGGCTCCCAGGTAATCAGCCTGGACTTGGGGACGGTGCTGTCACTGCAGACCAACAGAATACCACAAACACATTTTGCATACAAGGGTATGGTGTAATGTGAACATACCGGTACACTGTTTGTCTTCAAAGCAGCACATCACACATCAATGTTGCTTCAATTACATTCACTTTAATAATAATTCACGTTGGTGAGTAACAGGGACCTACACTGGGTGTCTGTCATGTCGTCTGTGTCTGACATTGGCCATCCTATGTGCCAGGAAGGTAGGGTTGGACTTGACCTGCGTCACCATACTCTGGGAATCCTGTAATGAGTATATCAAAAACAGCTTTAAAACACTCACGTTTCTTTGGGACAGAAATTAGGTAAATGCTTTGTTTTGAATAATGAAATTGTCACGTCTGCTCCCGCTCCCCCTCTCTGGAGCACGAGGTCGCCAGGCTGCTCATCATTACACACATCTGCCACCATCGTTACGCGCATCAGCGCTTCATCGGACTCACCTGAAATATACTGGGTGTTTATCATCATCTGCTTTGAGAGCTAACATTAGCTAAAGACAGTGTCTTGCTTATATGGCAATGCAAGGAATAAAAGCCACACAAAGGCCAACTGCAACTTACTTAATTGTAAGTTTTTTGACAGCATCCCGGGAACGATAGTCTGCCTCTCCGGTGTCGGTGCTCCAGCCGTCTGCCATGTTGTAACGTTAGGAACTTTATTGATTGCTAGCTAACTAGCCAATGTTAGCAACATACACACACGCGCGCTATGTATACAGCAGAAGGCATTTAGCCAATTTTGTAGCTAGTACTTTTCACAAGCGTCTGCTCGTTGCATGGTAACAACAGTCTGCCTGCCTGGTTGGGTTTCTGGCGAACAATCCAACTATTTACCGGTTCACTACCGCCACCTACCGTGGGATACATTCCAGAGCAGCAGAATAAACCCCCCCACTGATAACAGGTAAAATAATATCAGTACAATAATATTCCCTTGCTGTAAAAAGT